>NC_057359.1:14917692-15225961 GCF_016509475.1 Prionailurus bengalensis
GTTATACTCTTAGTTATTTTCCTTCCTCTCTTCTTCCTCCAGAAAATTTGGAACAGTCAGCTGGATGATGTCAAGCACATTACTTTCTCTTCCTTATGCAATTTATGATTTGATTAGGTTGCCCTGATTTCTTCACCTTTCATGGTGCTATGCCTCCCTGTGAAGAACTGACCCTCATTTTCTAGTCTATCAACAATTGCCACAACCACTGCCCTTTGAGCATCACTCAGATACTCCGCAGACATTTCATATACTCTTTACCATGCATGCAATGTGCACATTAACCTAACTGTGCCAGAATTAGTCACTAGAGGAGCTGAAATGCAAGGTGAAGTCTGTCTGGGTCCAAAGCTTGTGGTTTCCTCAATGTGGCTTGCTCATTTATCACTTTACAGAACATTTTATAAACTTTTTCTTTGGCAACAGTTCCCAGAGTGGATTCTACCAGGGCAATGGCAGGGTGGGTAGTTACAGAATTTCTTGATCATTATCCTACTTGGGGAATTATTTTCCATTTTCTCATGCATTTAGTTTTGAATGAGCTATTTATTTAATTGTATACTTCATCTTCTATAAGATGCTTAATGCATTATGATCATAATGATAATCATAAATACACCATAGACTCTGGGGCTATTATGTTAGTTGAAAAGTATGAAACCTCTCTAAGACTGTACTAGCAAAGTCCTTGGGTCGTAGTAACCATCCCATAGAAAGTACCCTACCAAAGATGGGGAAGCATGTATCTGCGATGGTCTTTGAAACTTAACTAAATGGAAAGTGGAAAAGAGATGGGAAAGGCAATCATGTTCCAACCTTTTCTAAAGGTTGAGGTCCTTTTGCCCCTTACTGGCTCCAGATAATACAGATCAAATTTGCCACATTTAATTTTCCTAGACCAATTTGAAAGAAACTATGCTTTTTGTCCTAGCCCAACAAGATGATATGTATATTGTACTCATGCAGCAGGTGATTTAATTGGTCTTTTCCCATTTAGAAATGCTCATATTTGTCTGCCTGTCTTATTACCTAACTGTTCAAGAGGAAATTATCCATGATGACAGACTACAAATTGCTTTGCCTTAATAATAAATAACCAGAGGGAGAGGTGAAACTTTAACCTGAATTTAAAAGAAATGCAAGAAAATTCAGCAACCAGAATATTGCATAAGCTTAAAAGGTCTCACTTGAATACATACCAAGGACTCTGTTTTAATACATGAATAATTCATTATGGAAACAGGATTTATTAGTTAGATTAAGGAAAAAAAGAACAGGTCATTTCTGGGCACAATCCAAATTTATGAATGTGCATGGCCTTGGCTGATTCATGGATATTGCCTATATTCTTTCAGACATACATGCACATGGCATAATTATTCCATATATTATAGTTTTAAAAAGATAATTTGATTATGATTCTACCTGACGAGCAATATAGCACTGTGGTTAAAAGAGATCTAGATTTAGAGTCAAACACCTAGGAATCAAGGCTGCCTGGTTTAGAACTCTGGCTCCATCATTTTCTACCTACAGAACTACCCACATGACCCCAGTTTCATCATTTCCTAGCTGTGTAACCCACGGGCTTAAGTCTCTGTAAGATGAGAGTACAGTATTTCTCCTCTTGCAGGAATTCGATGACGAAATGAATTAATACACAAGATCAAGACAGATGTCTGAAACAAACATTCATTACATATCAGCTGTTACTATCATTAGTCAAGTTTTGGTTCAGTCCAATGCTTATGTTTAATTTTGGAGTTCTCCATCCACACAGTGGGCCTAATAACACTTAACCTTATTGGGTTCTAGAGGTAGTTAAACGAGTTGATGCCAAAGTTTTCAGTATGCATAATTGACCAGCGAGATATGCCAGCTGTTGTTATTGTTGTTGTTGTTGTTGTTATTGTTGTTGTTGTTGTTATCATTACCACTACTACTACCTATTCTTGTTCTTTACAATTTTATCTAAGAGACTAAGCACATGGGAATGGATGTTCTTTCCAATTATCTTTTAGCTACACTATAGTCAGGTTTCTCTCTTTAGTAAATGGCAGATTTAGTCCCAATCAGGGGACCATTAGCCGTGGGTGCTAATGAGTAGAGCAAAACTGTGTAAGAAGGGAAGTAGGAAAGGAAGAAGGGGAGGAAAGAAGGAAGGGAAGGAGGAAGGGAAGAAGGCCCCGAGGGAGGGAGGGAGGGAGGGAGAGAAGGAGGAAAGCATGAGTCAGCATCCCATGCTTGGGATTCTATACCAGAAGATCTCATGTGTGTTTCAGGGAAAAGCTTACTCCAGGTACCTAGAGACAAAGTTTCTTCTCCAATTAATGAGTAACTATAATGACTAGCAAGCTGGAAGTCTACTGCCTTCAATAAAACATGACAAGTGAACCTGGCTGAGGCAGTCCTTGGGCAATTGTTACCAGAGAACATAGATAACAGCCATGAAATGATATGAAATCACTGGGAGCCAGGTGGATGATCAGATGTCCTGGGAGGGGCAGATCTGCTTAGCCTTTCTGCAGATGGACCAGCGCATCTGGTTACAGCACCTGCGGGCGTGTTTAGCAAAACCACATGCTTTCAGAAATCCTGTAGAACTCTGTATCCCTCTACAAAGTGAAATGAATCCAAAGATTCAGATTTCAAAATCATTGTGTTTTTTTAAAAACGTTCATTTAACCATTGACTTTTTTAAAGTTTCTATAAAAATTGCCTCTGTGTTGTGGGAATAGGCAAGGTGGCACCTAAAGAATATTCTAAGTTCCAGAAATAGCAGCATGACTCTCATGTGATCTCAGCCTCATGTTACTAAGCAGAGGCTGGAATTTGCTTCAGAGCAGCCTCCTTCCTTCTGCAATAATGTTTCCCCACCAGTAATGTTGCAAAGCCAGAGGGCCAAGAAAAGCTTTGGTCACTGGAGGTATTTTGCTGAATGAGTCAGGAAAAAGGGCCCGATGCAGTGGGGGTGACTGCCAGTGTTCATTGTTTCTTCTTGGGCAACCAAAAATGGGAATTGGGAAGATTAAGGAAACTAGTAACTTAACGTTGAACCTTAAGTGGTAAAGAAAAGTCTGGCTTTTGTTAATTGGTGAAATCTCAACGTGAGACCTTAAATTCCTGTTCTTTCTTCCTCTTCCATTCTCTGTTGCAAGATCATGTTTTTTATTTTTTTCTCAGCAAATACGATTTGGACAGATCACTATCCACGGTGGCGCACAAGTGTCGATGGCACATTCTTGCCTGTCCCTTCCCAATTCATTTCCCAAAGTGGAGAAGACTTCTTAAACGTCACGGTCCCCCCACCGCCACCCCACTCCAGCTGCTTAACACCTGTTGGTGACTTCTCATCACATTTGAAATAAAAGCCTCACTTTCTACCTTGCCTTAAGAGGTCCTACGCAGTGTGGGTTGGCTTGTCTCTCTGTCCTCATCTGTCACCAATTTCCCTTGTTCATTGGGCTCCAACTACACAGTCCTCTGCTTTGTTCCTCAATTGTCCCGAGCTCTTGCCTGCCTCCGGATATTTGTTCTGGCTCTTTCCTCTGCTTGAGTGGCTCTTCCCCAGCCTGGGCATTGTGCCTCTTCCTCCAACTTCAGACCAAGGCTCGAATGCTACCCTCTTTGATATACCTTCCTCAATGAACTTATTGAAAGCAACCCTCTTGATATTGTATAATCAGGACCTATCTGGTTATAATAATTACATATATGTAATTGTTACAAAAATATAATCATATGTAATCTTATATATCATATATAATACATACATATCATATAAATGATGCATGCATACATGCTATACCACACATAATATATATGCATTAATCAATGTATAAAGTGAATATACATATATGTGATATATAATATACATGCTATTCACACATGATATGATGTATAATATAACATATAACATATTATGATAAATACATATATTTAATTAATGTATTTAGTTTTTAAATTCCTGCATTTTTGTTGTTTTCATACCTCACTAAAATGTAAGTTGTATTAGGGCAGCAACCCTATCTATGACATTGTGCTTCACATCTAAAGTAATTCCTGGCAGAAGATGCTTTATTTTATTTATTTATTTTTTAAGTTTATTTATTTATTTTGAGAAAGAGAGCACACGAGCAGGGAAGGGGCAGAGAGAGAGAGGGGAGAGAGAAAGTCCCGAGCCATCTCCATGTTGTGAGCACAGAGCCCAACGTGAGGTTCCATCTCAGGATCCGTGAGATCATGACCAGAGCTGCAACCCAAGAGTCGGATGCTTAACCAACTGAGCCACCCCAGGAGCCCCAGAAGATACTTTAAATATGTGAGGAGTGAGTGAATGGCCTTCAGCTTCTCTGCTGTACCTAAAAAATGCCAGTTAAGTCAGACAAATAGCACGGGGCGGTCTGTTAGGACAGCTGTCCAGAAAGGGTGTGGTAAACATTTTTGAGAAGAGCCTTGTTGGCTGACAGGAAGGAGGCAGAAGGGCAGTGATGATCATGATAATGGCGGAAAACTGCTGGCCAGGTACTGCAGCAACCACCTTACAGCTATTTGCTCACACAACTGTACTACCTCCAGGCATGAAATGGGCTCTTCAAGGAGCACTTCTAGCTGCTAAGCACAAGGCAGCTTTCCCTCGGATGGACTCTAAAGGCATAGGTCACAGTCATTCTACACAACGGCAACTACACAGTAGAGAGCACTTCCATCGCCATTAACTTTCCCTCTTCCAGGATAGAAACAGGAGGACGCCAGAGACTGTCGATATCATGTCCACGTGAAAAGAACCCAAGTGTCGCCAGGAGCAGATCTCTTATGGAAAGCACCAAGACAGTGGCTTTTGTTTCCTTTTGATTCTGACCTGTCTCTCAATCTTTTAACTTTTCTTTTTGGTAGGTCAGTTTGGCTCATCGGTGGCCTCATACTTCCTCTTCTTGAGATGGATGTATGGAGTAAATATGGTTCTCTTTATCTTGACATTCAGCCTCATCATGTTGCCAGAGGTAAGATTCTGACTTCCGGGTTGCAAAAAATTGGCTGGAACAAGTTTCTCCTGTCCTAGAAAATTTCTTTCCTCTTCTGAAAAATAGAATGATTAACTGGCCGTATCCACTCTGAGAGCTGTAGCCCACGTAACAAGGTTAATCTTCAAAATGGTGCCCGCGGGCCGAAGATCCTACTCATTGCTCCAAAGGGTACATGAGCTTCCTGAAATCATATATAAAATGTAGTGTGTCTGTTTAAATGTACATTTTTATATGGAAGGGTTCATGGCTTCTATCAGATTCCCAAGGTGGTCCCTGTGTTCAAATGTTAATTGCTCAAAAGGAAAGCTTTGACACCTTGTGAATTGTATTTATTTATTTTGCCAAGTTTGCTTGAAAAGAAATACTCCTTAATGCATCTGTCTTTTCTATTTGAAGAAACACAACATGAGCAGTTTTCTTCCACACGTAAAGTAAGATAACCCAGGCACACACACACACGCACACATGCACAGTGGGGTGGGGTCTTTTAGGATCAAAGTCAGAGAGGAGAGTAAAGCAGATAGTGGGCCCAGAGTGAAGAAGGAGGCAAAGCCCTGAGCTGATGCGGGGAAAAGAGTCAATCAACTAAGGCCAACAAACAAAACTGAGGTTGGAGTCTTTAGTCATAAGAGGTTAGATGGCTCTGATCTTTGGATGCTTACTTATCACACAGAAGTCAGTTTAGGCTTTATTCGGGCTACAGAGGGTCTCTTAGGTGCCATTATTTCAAAGCCAACTTGTTCAGAACAGTATTGCCGACAGCCAAAACTAAGCGTTTTGAGTGATTTTTTATTTCCACGTTTTTTTTTAAATATGAAATTTATTGTCATATTGGTTTCCATACAACACCCAGTGCTCATCCTAACAGGTACCCTCCTTAATACCCATCACCCACCCTGCCCTCCCTCCCACCCCCAATCAACCCTCAGATTGTTAGGTTAGAGCACTGGTCTCGAATCCCCATGGTTTTAAATCAGGGCCAGCTTCTGCATTGAGCCTCCCCATGGGCATAACAATCCCAATAGTGCTTTACATTCATGAAGAATTTTGCTTTTAATAGTGCAAAACACTTTCATTTTTTTTACTTGCTGAGCCTCACAACAAATGTAAGAAGTAGACTACAGAAGCATTTTCTTTCCCCTTTAAAAATGTGGAAACAGAGTCACGGGTTGCTTATTGGGCTTAACCGATATCTGAGAGTGAGGGTTTTTTTTCAAGTCGTTCTGGGACTGGGATCATGATTCTATTTTTTGTCCCAAGATTTTGCCTCCCAATCCACTACTTTTATAATCCCTGAGATAATTCGGAGCATTCTACAGCTATGTGGCTCTTAGAAGTCAGTAGACATAGATCAGAAGTCTGGCGAGTCCATTTCTCAAGTGAAAACTTTCAGGCGATAGAGCAGAATGTATGTATTTCATCTATTTCAGATTAACCCCAGCTTTATTTCTGCTCATGTCTCTAAGGAAACTTGAAACTCCATCACTGGCTATTATGACACTCCTTAGTGTCAGACTCGGGGCATACGTGGAGTTTTATCAACGGCACTTACTCTTTCCCCTACAGCACACAGCCTCCGTGGAAATGAAAGGTTATGGCTGATTTGTTCCAACTATATGAAATTACAGAATGCCCGGTGTATAGTGGAGGGAGTTAATACGTGTTTGATTGGATGTATTCCTAGAACTAAGAAGCATATTGTCTTTGGATGCTTTCTTATAGGTTTGTGTTAGATGCTGTGAGGGGCATCCTGTTTTCTGGGCATTGGTTACCAGCTCCAGCAAAAGAACAAAAGAGGATAGAAACCTCATGTGCTAGCTTTACAGAACCGCCAGAGGCCAAGACTGGTCCCCTCCTGGCAATGAGGCTCCATTCTTCAGCAGCCTCCAGCCCACAGACTCATTCAGCCTTCCTTTGATTCAAATGCCCTTTCGCCCAAAGGGCCAAGCCTGAGACCTTAATCTCCTTTGTTCTCTGTGGCCCTCAACTTTGGAGTGAGACAGGGTAGGACCCACCTTCTGCTCTGTTCAGTCCTAGGAAGCCAAGAAGCTTCCATGGAAGCTGTGCAGCCTATGTGGAGGGTAGGAGTAGGGGCTGACTTCCATAAAGCTGCACACTCAGGCGTCCAGTCACATTCATCCTCCATCCCCAGCCCCAGGGAAGAAATTTTCATATCCCATAAGAAGCAGCATCTGCTTGGCAAGCCTTGTGCCTGCCCTAGCGGGGTGCTTTTACCAGTTCTCACCAAGAAATCTGCCAGGACCCTATTCTTGTCCCCTTGCTGGCTGGCTCGGCCCCTAAAAATTCCTCTTTGAATCTGGTAGCATAAGATCAGGGGAGCAAACCTGAATTAGTGGTAAAGCAGATATAATCAGAGGACCCATCTTTCCTCCCATTTGACCCTCTCAAATTGTATAGGTGATTCCCTTGAGTCTTCTCTTTCTTAACATGAAGGAGAGAATCTCCCACCACCCCCAACCCTAAGAAGCAGCCCCACATGAAGATGTGGGTAGTATGGTTTGTCTGAACACTATAGTTCCCCCAAAGGCCTCTTTTCTCCTCTCCAGACCTCCCCTAAAGGAGACCAGTTTGGAGGTGGTGGTGGGTCGTAGGGCTTCTCAGCAAGCCTTCTGGGCATTGTGGTTGGCCCGACTGCTGGTGGTCCACTGAACTTAGAAGGAAGGGTTCCTAGCACTCCCTTTGTTCTTAACTCTGGATTTAGTAGTCAATTCCCAGAAAATGGGACCCCATGTGGAGATCCACAGAGTCTCCATGAAAAAGTTTCAGAAGTGCTTTTAAACAAAACCATTTGTGATCACATGTGTGGCTCAGACTTTGTTTCCAATTATTAACTGCTTTCTTTGCTTCTCTATACAGTACCTCTGGGGTTTGCCATATGGCAGTTTACCTAGGAAAACAGTTCCCAGAGCTGAAGAGGCATCTGCGGCAAACTTCGGTGTGTTGTACGACTTCAACGTAAGTGTCTCCACATAGCTGTGTTAGTAGGAGGATGGATTTGTCCTTACTCTCTGAAGCCCCATGGCCTCCTCTTCTGGGGTAGACGAAGGTCTTAAGAGATATGTCCCTGTCCCTTGTTAAAAAAAAATAAGAAAGGAAGGAAGGAAGGAAGGAAGGAAGGAAGGAAGGGGGAAAAAGAGAAAGGAGGAAAGGGAGGGAGGGGGGTGGGAGGAATGAGAGGAAAGAAGGAAGGGAGAGAAAGAAAAAAAAGAATAGGTTTAATAATATGATAATATGATTAAATGGGAATATAGATGACTGAATGAAGGTGAGCTCAGAGTTCAAAGACTTGAAACAAATATCTTTATCTCTGGCTTTGGAAAAGAACAAAGGAAGAATTTGCAAATGTGCTTTTTGAAAAATCTCATAGGATTCTTAGGGAATTAGAGCTTTGCTTCGTAAACAAGTCTATTTAGTATTATTCAATAGTCAATTCCAGACACAGCGAAATATTAAATACTGAACAGTACTAAATATTAACTGATAAATAATACTAAAATGAGTACCACACGATTGTGGTACCTGTATGAGCATGACTCCACTATAGTATGGGAGTAAGTTTCACTCTTTCAGCTGCCCTGGGTGAGGATTATTGTTACGGCAGAGATTCATTTTTACCCATTGAAAAAATCATGTCAAGAGTTTGAGTCAAGTCTGTGGCAATTATTAAATTTCACACATTTCTTTTCTAAATAGTGACCAGATTGGAGATGGTTGGAAGTGTAGAAGATAAGAAAGTAGCAAGGTGGAGATTGGGGAATTGATAATTCAAGGAATTTTTGGACAGTGGCAAATGAGGACAAGCTTTTATGTAACCTGGGGAATAAAGGAGGAGAGAAAAACAATGAACACTCTTCATGTTCATAGTGCTGATAGGTATATTTCACAGATATTTTGAATTCTGTCCTCAAACTCCCTAAATTATGAGCTTCCTAAAGAGGGGATCCTATCTATTACACCTTCTTTGAAGCCCTTAATATGATACCCAACCAATAAAGTCTTCGTGAATCTTCTTGACTGACAACCCCAAGTAGAGGGATGATCTGTAGAGCCCTGGAACCATAGAAATTAATTACGTGAGCATTACCAGAAAATGTAAACTTTAAGAAAGGTTCCCAGTCTCTGAGTAAGCACTAGAAATAAGCATAAGGCTTATAAGCATCAGCAGGCCCAACTTTGTGGCATTTGGAATCTCCGATCATCCTTGTCAGTTGGACTTTTCATTTTCAATTCAGCGCTCATTTCTGGAATATAAACATGCACTGGTTTTACAAAGATAAATGTGACATGCTTCTCGGCCTCAGGGTACTCACGATAATAGAAGATAGTTGGTCAACCAGTATACCACATGTTGTGTGTTAAGTTAGCAAAATGGAAAAAAGAAAAAGACAACGGGGGGGGCCCCAAGGAAGTGATTGCTAGTTTTGCTTGGCAAGGTCTAGGATTTATGAAGGATATGGCATCTGAGTTAGATTTTACTTCTTCTTGTGTATTTCTCCTTTCTGTTACCCTCCGTCTCTCTTCCTCCCTCTCTCTAGATTTCAAATCGTTTCTTATTGTGTTCTCTTGAATCTGCTTTTCCTTCCCATTCTCATCTTCTGATTAGCAAGATAATAAACTTCCGGTCTGGTTAGTAAGAGCCCAAACTAATAATATCATTGGCATGTTCTGATGTTTTAATCAAACCAGAGAAAAGAAGAACTGAAAGTCTGAACAAAAGCGTGTTTTGTTTGTGAACAAATATTCAATGAAGTTGAAACACTTTTAAATTTGTCAACTAACTGAAACAAAAAATGTTGGGGGGAAAAAGTCCATTAGCGACGTGAAAGAGATTGATCAGCTGATTGGAAGACAAAGAGGAATGTGGTTCTGAGGGTCAAACCAGAAGCTCTAACAGGTGAATACAGGAAAAGGCCAGGGGAGAGGGTTTGGGCAACACATAGGTTCGCCAAGATTTTCTTACTGCCCTTGACAGCTGTCTCATTTTCAGTTTGGTGAAGTGCAATTTAGCAGCGGATAGAGGAAGACAGAAACCAGAGTATCCTATGATACTCATTTTCCTTTATAATCTAGGCCTGCCTGAAAACAGTTCTAAAGCAATAAGAGAATAGATTTAAAAAAGAGAGAGAGAATATAAACGGCCAAGAAAAAATATGAAAAGCCATTAAAGTGGCGTTATTCATTTGCAGCTTTTCTTAATTTTTCTGCGTATGGTAACCACTCAGTTATTTGGCATGTATCATAAAATAAGGGATTTAAAATTTTTCTTACTTTGTTTAATGTTTATTTATGTTTGAGAGAGAGAGAGGGCAGGGGAGGGGCAGAGAGAGAGGGAGAGAGAGGATCTGAAGTGGGCTCCATGATGACAGCAGAGAGCCCATGTGGGGCTTACACTCACGAACCGTAGGATCATGACTTGAACTGAAGTTGGACCCCCTTAACCGAATGAGCCACCCAGGTACTCCCCACATAAGAGATTTTTAGAGATACAAGTGCTTTTAGACCTCTTCAGTCCCATGTTTCACATTATAAAGTTAGGGAAACTTTGAGTTATAGAAGCCTACTCAGGGTCTTATAGCTATTGAGTGGTTCCAAAAAACTAATTTTCCTGCATTGATTTCCAACAGCATTCTCACTTACTGTTTCTAGAACACAGATCGACTCCTTTCAGTGCCATAGCTATCTCACTGGGGAGGAGTTGAAACAGTTGGATCCCATTTTCACTTTTCATAATAAATATAATTCCCAAATTAGCTTCTTAAGTAGAATAGTAGGTTCAATATTTACTCTTGCCCGAATTCTTTACTTGGTCCTCTGAACAATAGAGGTGCCCTCTCTGTATTATAAGATGATCTTCCTGGACAGCACAGTGTTCCATCTATCATGGCACCATGGAGGAAACCATCAACAAAATATCCTTGAGATTCCCTGAAAACTCAGAATTCTGCACTTCCAAAGAGCCCAGAGACGCAAGGAGGAAAAAAGACGTGTTTCAGGACTAAGGCAGAGTTAACAAATGCCCGAATGGTCTGATTAAGCCATGGGTTTGTCGCATCTAAGAAGCTTAGTGTGACCGCTTAGCTAAACAATTCCATATAGATGCAGGTGAAGAGAAACAGAAAAAGATTGATAGAATGCTGGGACAGAGATGCAAGCATGACCTCTTGTGGTAGAGGAGCTTATAGGATGGGAAGTGGGGTGGAGGTGGGGCAGTGGAGTTTCAGGTTGGAACCTTGGAACTTCCCTCCGGACCCTCCCCACTGAAGTATCTCCCTGGAGCTCAGTGCTCTGTCATTTGTAAACACATGTCATAACTCATCCACATTCACTTTAATAGGAGACAAATGCCATTTGGTATTTGCAAAGGTCAGCCAGTCTGACAGCTTTTCAAAGCCGTGCTTTACAAAGCACCATATTTTCGAGGCTTGTACTGAGTACCTAGTGGCGGGTCTTACCAACCTAGAGGGAAATATATTTTCTTAAAATAGTAAGAAATAGGGAGATTGTCTAATATGCGTGTTATGGATCGAATCAGCAGAAATGATATGATTTGAAGCAACAGAATTGGAAGAATGAGTTTAGGTCAAGAAGAAGAGGACGTCTTTGTTGTCAAAATACTCGGAGACACAAGAATGATATCAGAGGGTGAGATCATTTGAGTTGTGGATAAAGGGAAAGGCACTCAGTTCTCCAGCTTGTGAACGTCTTGTACCTTGCGTGTGGATAAACGGGAGTCAACTTTGCGTCCCCCTTTTCAGCTGGTCGTCGTAGCTGTTGGTGGGGCGAGGCTCTAAAAGGGGCCCTAGAGAGGACATTTAGCACCTGTATGTGTTAAGCAGGCACCTACATTAAGTTTCATCTTCGTAACAACCCTTCAGGATGAAGATCAATAATCTTTTTATAGTTGAGGGAATTGGGACTCGGAGAGGTCGGTCAGTTTGCCAAAGACGACAAAGGTAATTAGAGGAGGTGCTGAAATTCAAAGTAAAACGTGGCTGACTTTAATGTCAAATCGTCAGTTTACTTCTAACACACCCCAAGCCGACTCCTTCTGCCCTGCCCACCTGTGCCACATCTCACCCTTGAAGTCTGTCCTCAAGGGAAACTGTCACAGACATTCTGAATGTTCTCAAACAGCAGGTCCACTCCTTATTTTATGAGTATCAACAGGTTTGTTTTTTTTTTTAAATAATAATCTTCCAGAGCGACGGCATCTCCCCTCAGTTCTCTTAAGTTCCTTCATGTCTTATGGTACTGACCACATTTACAAGAGATATTTTTGCGATATACATATGGAATAACTCGTCTTTTTTTAAGGGATGTTTTAGTAGTTCAAATACGTCTTTATTTTCAGAGAGTGCCCCCTTTTTTATTGAGGTATAATTGACATACAACATCACCTTGGTTTCAGGTGTACAGCACAACGATTCAATATTTGGAGACATTGTGAAATGATCACCACAATAAGACTGGTTCACATCTGGCAACATACATAGCTACAGAATTATTTTTTATTTTTTGAGATGAGAACCTTTAAGATTCACTGTCTTAGCAACTTTCAAATATGAAATGCAGTACTACAAACTATGGTCTGCGAGTTGTACGTTGCACCCCCCACGACTTGTTTGTTTTATAACTGGAAATCTGTACATTGTCACTTCCTTCGCCCATCGTTCCCATCCCCAACTCTTGCCGCGGGCAACCACTGGTTTATTCTCTGTGTCTATGAGCTTGTTTTTTTGTTTAAGATTCCACATACAAGTGAGATTCGATGTTCTTTGTCTTTTTCCATCTGATGTATTTCACTTAGCATAATGCCCAACGTCTATCCATGTTGTTGCAGATGGCAAGATTTCCTCATTTTTATGGCTGAATAATATATGCCAGCATGTATATGTCTGTATATATACACACCACATCTTCTTTATCCACTCCTCCATTCCTGACAGACACACAGGTTGTTTCCGTGTCTTGGCTATTGTAAATAATGCTGCGGTGACATGGAGGTGCAGGTGTCTTTTGTCTTTTCAAGTTAGCGTTTTCATTTTCTTCAGATAAATCCCAAGCAGTAGATTACTGGATCATATGGCATTTCTATTTTTAATTTCTTGAGGAACCTCCATACTGGTTTCCATAGTGGCTGCACCAAGTTACATTCCCACAAACAGTGCACAAGGGTTTTTTTAGGGAGCCCTTTTGAAGGAGCAAGTCATTTTTGGCTTCCCAAGAAACACACACAAAAACAATATTAGATGCAGGAGATACCTGGAGGCAGGGTGGGAATACCTACAAACAAGAAAGGAGAGAGGAAGCATGAGTAGGTGGGGAAAGTGTCCAGATGGCAAAGCCAGCCTGACTCTTGAGAAGGGAGAGAGGGAGGGGACACTGAGTAGGAAGAATCTCAAGATTGC
This sequence comes from Prionailurus bengalensis, assembly GCF_016509475.1. Classification (NCBI taxonomy): domain Eukaryota; kingdom Metazoa; phylum Chordata; class Mammalia; order Carnivora; family Felidae; genus Prionailurus; species Prionailurus bengalensis. Next base: position 14,931,149 of record NC_057359.1, read on the forward strand.
AGTACAGCTCTGGGAAAAAAGTCTTGACGAGGCTAATGGTGAATCTCCAAGCAAAGTCTGTCCATTGGAGGAACCCCATATCACTGGCTCTACTATTTCTCACTATTCTCGGTCATGGGCTGGAGGCCACCTGGGAGGATGTAGTCTCAGGACGAGCACGCGATATTACATTCTGGTTGATTCAAAGTGGTGGCATCTGGAGGCCATCTCCCAAAGGCTCTCTGAGTAGCACACCTGCATGGCTGCTGTCAGGGTCTGTGGGCTTGAATGTGTGACTTGGTTCCTCTACTTTAGGTCAGAAGTGTTGTTGTTGTTTCTCCTGCTGCTCTTACTTAGTTGCAACAAGCTTCAAGTACACCAATATAACCTCTTTGCTTCAGCCCTTGTCTCAGCCTCACCCAGAGCTGGCTCAGCAAAGACCAGACCCCTAGATGATAAACATCTAGTGCCCTCACCGAGGGCAAAAGTAGGACCCCGAGGCAGACTGCTAAGCCTCTTGGGACAAAACTAGGTTTGTAGATTACCATGCTCATCAAGACAGAGGATAGTTCTCCCCTGAAATGGAAATCTTAAGAATGGAAGGGGCCAGGATCCTCTCCTCTGTACCCATAGTGAGACTCCTTAGAAGACTTCACTGAACAGGGTGGGTGCAGCTTAGCCAAGGGATGCCGGGGTTGGCAGCATCCAAAGGTTGTCCATCCCTGGCCGCCATATTTGCTTCATTTCCTCAGTGTCCAGCCCAGGTCCCTCTCAATAGGCTCAGTAGGTTCCATTAACAGAAAAGCCATGTCAAATTCTGCTCTCACTCATAGTTCCTCTTGCTTCATAGGCCTCTTAATCTGCTACTCCTGGACTTGTTGATACACATTTATAGCTTGCAGTAGAAGAGATCCCAGGGTCTGCTTTTGGCTTTCTTGGGATCCTTTTGTTCTGTAGACTTGGAAAACTGATTCCTTCGGGTCTTCACTTCTATCAATGTTTTCTTTAATTCAACAACAACTTCCAGTTTTCAACATCTCAAGTTGCACCTGGCCAAACCAAAGCTGACCTTTCTTTTTGCAAAAATTTGGGATGCTTATGATCCTGATGTCATACTTACAACATGAAAACAGCATCTGTTCTTTGGATGTGGTCCCAGAACAAGTCTTCTTTTCATTAATTTAGTGAACATTTATTTAGTATTTGCCAGATGCCAGATAATGTGCCAGGTGCTAAGCAAAGGTGAGCAAAACCCAACAAGGTCTCTGCCCTTGGAAACTTAAAGTCTAGTCGAGTAGTGAGGTAATCACAAAAATAAATGCAACTGTGCCAAGTAAGAAAGGTAAACAGTATTAAGCGAACATGCAGCAGGGATCCTGACCTAGTTCACAGCCTAAGAGAGGGAAGTAGAGGATGGCAGAATTTTTCTGAGAAAGAAACCCTTGAATTGGGCTCTGAAGAGTCAGTACGAGCTCCCAGTTTGAGAGAGCAGAGAGGCATTTTAGAAAATGAGGACAGCAAGTCAAAGGACCTATGGTGGGAGAAGATTGCCTCACTCAAGAGACTGACTGGAGGTTAGTGAAACTAGACTGTGAAAGGGCATCGGGGTGGGGGGGTTGGCCTTACAGAGATAGAAGGGGTATCAAGATGTGTGGAACTCTTTAGAATCTAGGTCATGATATTGTGTTTTTCTCAGAGCAGTTGAAAGTAGTTTTAGGGAGTGGTGGATGAGTAGTGGCATTATCAAACTTGAAACTTAAAAAGGTGAACAGATCAGAGAGGAGGAAATTGAATGTGAGGAGACCAAGAAGAGTCTAACGATATGTGAGCATATCATGTGTCGATAAATATCAGTAAGTGAGAGACTAAGATTGTTTGCAAGATCTCAGTTTGCCTGATAGGAATTTGTTGACCTCTGAATATTGGCTGTCAACCTAATAGATTAAAGGCTGAGCCATTGAGCCAGATTAGAACTTCACAATCCATTAAATTATATTCCATAACACAACCGAATGGCATCACATTTTGAGTCTGATACGTCTGCTGTGAAAATAGATTACTTAAAGTCACATTTGAAAACAATTCAGTAAAAACTCCATCCTATGTTCCAGCATCATGTATCTCCAATAAATATTATTCGCTTATGAATTGTACTTTAAATTAATTACATTCATTGATTTTGTTTTGTTCAGTTTTTAAATTTATTTAGTTTTGAGAGAGAGAGAGAGAGAGTTTGGAGGGGCAGAGAGAGAGAGAGAAAGAGAGAGAATCCCAAGCAGGCTCTGCACTGTCAGCAGAGAGCCCAATGTGGGCCTGAATTCACAAACCATGAGATCATGACCTGAGCCGAAATCAAGAGCTGGGCTGAGCCATCCAAGTGCCCCTACATCCATTGATCTTAAATGCTTGAAATAAAATATATGCTGCTCATATAAGATTGAAATTTTCTAAACTTCATTTTTTTTCAAGTAGTTTCTTATTTTCTCTACTTTTATTTTTGTATTTTCATTTGTTCATAACTTCTTTTAAAATAGATAATAGTGAGGTGTCTGGGTGGCTCAGTCAGTTAAGCATCAGACTCCTGATTTTGGCTCAAGTTATGATCTCATGGTTTGTGAGTTCAGGCCCTGCATCGGGCTCTGTGCTGACAGCATGCACCCTGCTTGGGATTCTCTCTCTCTCTCTCTCTCTCTCTCTCTCTCTCTCTCTCTCTCTTCTTCTCTTTCTGCCCTTCCCCTCCCCCCAAAATAAATAAATAAGCTTAAAAAATAGATAATAATAAGGTAATTCCCACTATAGGCTGTGTCTATACAATCAGACATATCTCTCTTCATATATGAATTTATGATGCTTCATTTTTCATTACTTGAAAGAATTAGTAAGCAGATTTAGAAGACTGGAAGTCAACTGAACAATAAAACCCCATAATATAATGCTTTTAATCTCCATCTTGTGAAACAAAAGACCATTTTTCTCATTTGGGATGAAAATATATGTAGAAGCTCATTATATAGCATTTTATAAGAAATAGAATTTCTTATTTTACAAGAGTTTTAGACAATTAGTAGATAAAATTAAGGAGTTTTGCCAATGTGAGTGTCTCTCAGACACTTTCTTGGTGTTTTGATTCATTGTTATCATCATGCTACTGTCTTGAATGATTGACTCTATTTTATTAAAATGGGTAGTAGAGAGAATAAAAATGGAAAAAGGTAGTTTAGATGATAATTTGGAACAGCTTCATCTCACTGAGGACTGTTAATGACCACCGGAAGCAATTTTTCTATTCAATCGGTCATTCCACAAACATAAGTTGAATGTGAGATGCTGGAAATACATAGATAACTAATATATTTTCCCTGCCCACGGGGATCTTTTGGTTTAATTGGATGTGCAAACAATTGTCATACACTGAGACAACCTCAAGCCAACAGACACATGTCCTAGGCACAGGGAGGCATAATGGAGGGAGGATTCTGTGTTACATTTCACTGGAGTTCAGTTTACTGGAGACTTGCGAAGCCCCAGAAAGCAAAAACTCTATTTTTCCTCTGAGTTCTGAATGATTTGTCTGAGAGGGGAGGCAGATGGGCACCAAAATTTCACATTCATTACTAATAGGGACCAAGTTGGAGGGCTAATCTGGGACTCTTAGCCAAATGGTCTTGCTAATATGGGACTCCAAATGCATCTTACCCCGGGAAAGCTTATTTCCTACTGGAATAAAGTTATATTTGGGCCAAGCAAGTACAGCTAATTCATTCCAAAAGTATCGATTGGGGAAGTGACAACACCTCCCCTGGGACAAAGTGAGTAGAGGGGGTGGGGGCCCTGGCAAGTATTTCATCTAGCAAAGCTCTGTGCACCTGGAGGAAATGACCATTTTCCCCATAACAAGTTGCTCTGGTCTAGAGGTCAGTAAAGGCTTTACAGAGGTTGTTTAAAAAGGTTTTAAAGAAATAATAGGAATGAACTAGGCTCTGAAATGGGGAGGATAAGTGGCAACAGAGTTGCCCCCCGCCCCGCACACACACACACCTGGTGCCACTCTCCCTTCACATGTCTTCAGCAGGCATGGTCAGAAATCATATCTTCCCTTCCACTAGTTTTGACTTTAAGAATTTTTTTTCTTTTTCTTTTCTTTTTTCTTCTTTCTGGTTTTTTTTTTTTTGGTTTTTTGGTTTGTTTGTTTGTTTGTTTGTTTGTTTTTACAAAATAGTGGTCTGACGGTTACTACCAACTATAAAGAGTTGCTAAAGCCAATGAAATTCATTTCCCATCCCAGGGATGGAATGTCATGTTTCCCAGTGGGTATTTATTTGTAGTCATGAGAAACGCCAAAGGGGTGGAGCTCTAATGTAATTTCAGGTGACAGATCCTTACGAAGGGGATATTTTGCATGCAGAATGTTGTTGGGGGCATCCGCCATCCCCTTTAGGGATAGGTTACTCCATCAATGTATAGTATTGGGGAAATAGTAAATTCTCAGAGTTAGTTAGATAAACAAATACATGAGTTGATTCCTAGACCAGCTGCAGCATTCAAACAGAAATTAGAAGCTTAATAGACGATGTGCAAGCATAGAACCCAGAGTTGGACGGGAATGGTTCGTCCTCATTTGAAACTTGGCTCTGACTGTGGCTTCTCTGTCACAGATTTTGGGGTGGGAGAGTGCTCCCACAGGGAAAGCCATGCGCGCTGACATGGAAACTGAATAGAACTTTGGCTAGGCTAGGAGTCGTTGCTATTTTAGTCACTTCCAGATGTCTGCCGTTGGAGTTTGAAGGGAAAAGGAAAGATGTGTGGAGTGTGGGGGGCCCACGGGGTGGAAGGGGAGGGTTGTTTAAAGTCACCCTTCAATATGCCACTAAGATGACTTGGAAAAAGCTTTTTAAAATTGTGTTCTTCAATAGTGCCTCTTTCATTTACATGCTTGGCTGCTTAGGTAGTGATAGGCAAATGGAAGAAACCTTTGTGAAATAATCAGGATTCCAAAGAAGGAAAAAAAAAAAAAAACAGCTACAAACCTTATGCCTTTTGCTTGCCATCTAATATGTATGAAGTGCCAGCCATTGAATGGTACATACACCAGAGGAGCCAGCTGCCCCAGTAGCTATTGTGCTAACCTAACAGGCTCACCAGATGTTTGTTATGTATCCACTTTCTCCTTTCATGTTGTTTTGGAGGTGTTTTTTAATCCCAGTACTGTCATTATGAACTAGAAAAAGATGTCAGGTTGTGATGGTTAAGGACGTGAAGATGAGGCCCTTTGAAATCTTCAGAAAGGGTGTTCAGGTCCTTCTCCAGAGGTCCTGGCACCAACATGGATCCATCCAAGGGTGTAGGTCAAAAGGCCCGGCTAAGTTGGTAGGGTTTCTTGTTTCTTTGCATTGCTGGAAAGATATGGCCCTAGCGTGACACAAGGGGTGGAAAGCGATGTGTGGGAGAAGCGGTACAGCAAAGCAGTCATTAAGTGTATGGATTTGAATCAGACCCAGTTCAAGTTCAGACGGTCACTTACTGGTTATGTAAGTGCGCACAAGCTACTTCACCTCTTTGTAGCTCAGTTTCTTGGGGCACCTGGGTGGCTCAGTCAGTTGAGTGTCCAACTTTGGCTCAAGTCAAGGTCTCATGGTTTCTGATTTTGAGACCCACATCAGGCTCGCTGCTACCAGTGCGGAGCCCGCTTCAGATCCTCCGTCCCTCCCCCCTTCTCTCTGCCCCTCCCCCACTCACACTCTGTCTCTCAAAAATAAATAAACATTAAAAAAAATAAAGCTCAGTTTCTTCGTCCCCAAAGTAGCAATAGAGTTATTGAGTCTTTGCTGGGTGGGAGAGTCATGGTAAATAACACCCCCTACCTTCTTCAACCAGGTTGTGAGATAACCAGAAATAAGACAAAGCCTTAGATGGGTGGAGGTCAACATGCCAGCTTTATTATTGCTAAGGCTGATTTTAAAGATGGTGGCATCTCTTTATGGGCAAGTGCACTTCATAGCCAGAACTTTCTGCCCAGCAGCTCCAGAGCACAACAGGACGCCCCCTCCCGGGGTAGAGCACCACGTGTGCTGTCTCTGGATGGGAAAGAGAGGTGGAATGCATCATCCCCATTTCTTCACCTATGCTTTGTTATCAGACTGGTTTCTCCTCTCCCGGGGAGGAGAAGGAAGTAAGGGGGATCTGGGAGTGTTACATTTACGGATCTTCCCCACATGGAAGGCAACACCAAGAGTGGAGGAAAACCATTGGCCCTAACCATAACAACGCCAGAGGGTTCTTTCGAGCATTCTGTGAGATGAGGAAATGTGTTTGGCAAATACTAAATGCTCAGCAAAAGTTATTGACTGGGGGTGCCCGGGGGACTCAGTCAGCTAAGCATCCAACTCTTGATTTTGGCTCAGGTCGTGATCTCACAATTCCTGATACTGAGCCCCTGATACTGAGCTCTGTGCTGACAGCACAGAGCCTGCTTGGATTCTCTGTCTCCCTCTCTCTCTGCCCCTTCCCTGCTCATGTTCTCTCTCCCAAAATAAGTGAATAAAGTTAAAAATCAAATAGTTGAGAGGAAGCAGAGCCCTGAACTAGAGGGGTATGAAACAAAAAGATATCATTGAACTAGGTGCAGAGATCCTGCCAGTGATTATTTTCCTGGCCTTATTTCTGGGTCTTGGGCAGTTGATCAGTCCCTCTCTATGTGGTTTCTTATCTTGGGCAGAGATTAGCCCATTTGCTTCCTCAATTTGAGGTTTCTACTGGTTCTTTTTTTTTTTATTATTATTATTCAAACAATTTTTTTTTAATGTTTATTTATTTTTGAGAGAGAGAGACACAGCGCGAGTGGGGGCAGAGCAGAGAGGGAGACACAGAATCCGAAGCAAGCTCCAGGTTCCGAGTGTCAACATAGAGCCCGATGCAGGGCTTGAACTCATGAACCATGAGATCACGACCTGAGCCACAGTTGGATGCTTAACTGACGGAGCCACCCAGGCTCCCCTAGGTTTCTACTAGTTCTTTAGTCCCAGATTTTCTTTTGGGTCAGATTTCTTTTTTCTTGAGCTGAAAAAATGCAGACAACAGGCAGGGGTGGTGCAGGGAAGTCCTTCAGTTTTTACCTACGTCTCTCTCATTCCATGCTGACCCTCTTGGAAACTCATGAGCTCCTCTGAGATTTTTTGGCTATTTTTTTCCTATTTTTATTTTTTCCTATTTTTTTTTCCCTGCTAATTCTTACACAGTATTGGGACATAGACTTGCTGCAAATTTTGAAAGCAATCATTATTCCAGATCTTTTTTGGCCTCTGTTTTGAGCCAGGCACGATCTTCGTTTAAGGCAATTTTCTAAATGGCTTCTCTTCAATCTTCCTCTGGGAATTGGCATCCAGGGTATTTCCTCCTCCTCCTCTTCCACCCTTGTTCCCCACTTCTCCTGTCTTCTTCAGTAATGGGCTTTCAAGTCCCTGGCTGCGGATAAATGATGTTAAAGGTAGCCAGTTGGACTTTCCAAGGTTCAAGGGTGACTCACTTGATCTCCAGAGGAAGCCTCTGGCAAGTGATTACTGTCTCACTTCACAAAACATAGTAATTTTAACTTCTTGCCACAGAAGTTAGAAGGAAGCTGGGGAAGTGTATATGCAGTGATACAGAAACACGCTTCAAAGCTGGGAGTGAAAAACACAGTGAATTCGAGGAGAGAAAGATGAACACCATGATAAAAGAAAGAGCATCAGAATATGCCAATGTTCTGAGTAGAAAGAGGGTCACTCAGGTAGCCTTGGGAGATGGCGATACCAATTATCTGGCAGATAATCGTAAGGAGAGAGCATGGCTTGGCGTGACTGAACATGCTTGCTATGGAAGAATGCTCTCATGGTCTTGATGCGTACAAGGCTATGCAGATCGGTTCCCATGACATCTCACCTGCTCTACAGGTTTTCTCAGTGTGAGCTGAGCCACTCACCGCCTCTGTAGTTCAAGAAGAAGCAATCTAACTGTGGCTCAGGTGACTGGAAGTGGACACCTGCCACCACACTTTGAGGAAGCACATCTCAGATCCTCCCCAAATGTGCAGCAGGCTCCTCACGTTGGAAATCTAATGACACCATGAAGTGTGTTTTGATGTTTCAATCAATGGGCATTTCACAGTAATGGCTCCACAGCTGAGCAAGCCTGTATTCGGTTAAAAATTTGGCCTGTTTAGAAGTCCCTGAACCTCGAGTAAATCAAGAGCCTTGCCAATCAACGTGGCAGTGGAGACATTTGCTCTACGAGGCAAAAACAATAGGGCTCAACTCCCAAGTTGGAAAATTCATGCCATTTTGCTGTTTCTCTTAAAAGTCGATCTTTTTTTCTTTGAGTTGTTCTTCATAACATCTGCTAAGTGGCTTTGTTGTTGGATTTTAGGGCTTGGCGCAATATTCCATCCTCTTTTATGGCTATTATGACAATAAACGAACAATTGGATGGATGAATTTCAGGCTGCCGCTCTCCTATTTTCTGGTGGGGATCATGAGCATTGGATACAGCTTTCTGGTTGTCCTTAAAGCGTAAGTTTTATTGGTCTCTTGTGAAGCAAGCAATGATGTCTAGAATCAAAGGGAAGAATTAATTTCAGAATTGGATATAATTCTTATTCTGTTTTATACCTAGAGGATATTGAGTCGGTAAGAGATAAAATGTAGTTTTAATATCGACGCTACTGTTAGACTATGACATCCCCAGAACAAAAGGGGTGAACTCAAGTACAGGCCTTTGGATCACCTCACGGGGTTGCACACCTACCCTGCGTTTAAGCATCTTTTGAAGAGATTGCCTCTTTGGATTTCAAGGTATGGATCAACGTTGCAAGCAAGACAGGGAAACAGCTGCTGGCCCCTGTTTTTGTGTGCAGAGAAGTTTGCACGTTGCAGAATCAGCTCAATAGGCAGAAATCGTTCTCTGTTCATTAAACAAAACAAAACAAAACAAAACAAAAACACAATAGTCATTCAACCAAAAAAAAATCAGTTGTGTAAGACAGCAAAAACAAAGGGGCCCAATGCGACCATCATGATGAACTGCAGAATCATGGTTTATCTTGGAAGAACATTTATTAGAGCATGGAGAAGACTTTCATTGGAGAAGTGATAATGATGCCATTCATTTCCCCCCCTGCCTGCAATATATGTGTTACACCCTGTTCAAAGACATTGCAGAAACCGACTACAGCCATCTGGGGCTTTGAGCCGTCTATGTAACCCTCCGACTAATTCTCTGAGCTAGCTTAGAAGTCTCAAGACATCTCAATTAATGTCCCGGCCCTTTTATTTGACCATGAACAAGGTGAACTGGCCTTTTGTTTCATTGCAGGAAAGGACCTCTGCCTGAGGGTCCATGTCACCCGGTGCAGGAGCTCTCTGGAACGGTCCGTGACACGCTTTGTGCCTTGTCTGTCAAACTTACTGGTTCCACTGGAGAACACCATTCCTATTTAGTTTTCAAGTCCTGAGAGGACTTGAAGAAAGCCTTAATGTAGACCTCACTTCCAAATATTGATCTACCTGTCCAAATGCAATCAGAGATCCTAAGTGTAAGGTGTCTGTCTACCTAATAAAGTATTACCACATTCCAAAATCTATGCTATTTCTGGTCTTTTAAACATTCTGATTTGGAAAAATTAAAATCAGGGGCGTCAGTTACATTCCAGAGATCTCAGGAGTATTGTTTCTATGTTGGTCCTTCAGTCAATTGCTAACTTGATTTCCCAAATCACAATTCATGTATTTATTCAGTTATTTAAAAATTGAGCAATTGTTACGGGCAATCTGGGTAGAGGGAGCTACTCAGTGCCTGAGGATTTAATGGTGAGCAAAATAAAGTTCTTGCTCTCGTGATGCTCAGTTGAAGTAACAGTCTGTAAACTAAGGAACAAACAGAGGTTGTGGCCAATATACAGTTAACATATATATTATATCTATGGATATAATATATATGTTATCCTTTGCAGTCAAATATTTGCCTCAATTTCTTCTTTCTCAAGAATGTAATCCATGCTATTTAGTATAGTATAGTGCTTACTATAATTCCCCACCCCCCCATCTGTAATGGGCTTATCCTGTGAGCTTCTAGAGAGTTGCTTCCTACCTGCCTTTCAATCCCCTTTCCTTTCCTGACTTTTCATTTTAGCAGAGGCTACATTGTAGTGACCCTGTTGGTTTAGGATTTAGGGAAGCATTTATTTGATTTAGTAAAAACCTTTATATACATCCACAAAATGACCAAGTAACCTCAGCATGTAAACAGAGATATAAACTTGTCCAATGCAGGAAGTCCAGTATAAAACCCTGGACAAAGGCATTACAGCAACAGTTACTTACTACAACCTCTCACAAAGGGGGTGCCTCACAAAGGGGCACCTGGGGCGTTCAGTCATTAAACATTTGACTTTGGCTCAGGTCATGGTCTCATGGCTTGTGAGTTCAAGTCCCACATTGGATGAGCTTGAGCCCCACTTCAGGTGAACCCTGCTTCTCTCTCTGTCCTTCCTGGGTTTCTCTCTCTGTCTCTTTCTCTCTCTCTTTCTCTCTCTCTCTGCCCCTCACTCGTGCCCTCCCTCCCTCTCTCTCTCAAAAAAAAAAAAAAGATACAACCTCTCAGAAAAGCCAATGATAGGTTAAGGTTGCTTCTCATAGAAACAGTAGTTCAAAACTATAGCTTTCTTGAAAAGGGAAGACTTTTCATAGGTATGTACACTTTTTCCCTCTACGGGCAAGGGATAGAGCTGTCCGTGGAACGTTTTATAGATATCTGGGTTGCCTCTCAACAAAAATATGCTATAAGCAGTTTGTCTTTGGGATCTTTCCTTACTCCTTTCAGCATCCCACTCCCTTTCTTGTCGATTCCCGCACACTAGGTGTTCCCGATTTGTTGGTGCAGCTCACGCTCCCTTATCTGGAAGGCTGTCTCAGCTACACAGTTTTGCCAGTGAAGCTCCATTCAAAACTTAGATGTTTACCTGAGGCCCTTCCCTTTCCTCAGGGACAGCACAGAAATGGATAGTGGCATATTAATCAAGCAAATAATTTTCTCTCTAGGTTAAACCATTGGGAATCTTTAATTTCAACACCTTTTGACCTTCAAAAAAGCATTTTATGTGATTCGACGGATCTCTTGGAGTCCTAGCTTGGGCACCAGAGGGACATCAGAGAACCTAAGCCTTTGACCTCCCTCTGTGGTTAACTGCTGAATAACGTCCAGCAAATCACTTCATAATGTAAACCCTTAGCTTCCCCATCTGTGAAAAAAGAATAATAGTAACTACCTTGACCTTTTGCCCAGTTTTTGAGAATGGACAAATATGGTAATGTGCAAAACACAATTTCAAAGGATAAAGTGATAGACTGATGAAAAGGATAATTGTTTTCAGGGTTTTTTTTCATAACACATTAACTCATTTAAAATGTATAAACCTCTCTAAGAAGGGGAGCTGAGGGGCGCCTGGGTAGTTCAGTCAGTTGGGTGTTCAACTTCGGCTCAGATCATGATCCCCATAGTTCATGGGTTCGAGCCCCAGGTCGGGCTCTGTGCTGACAGCCTGGAGCCTGTTTTGGATTCTGTGTCTCCCTCGCTCTCTCTCTCTCTCTCTCTGCCCTCCCTGACTCTCACTGTCTCTCTCTCAAAAATAAATAAACATTAAAAAATTTTTTAAAAAGAAGGGGAGCTGAATGTGGGTGACCTCAGAGATGCCTGTATTCCTATCATGTCAGCTTTATGTCATTGTGTTTCTTTCCTTTTTGGTTCTATATCACTATAACATTCACAAAACCAAAACCTTCTGGGATCATTTTATAATATGTATCATATGAAATTTTAATTTTGCTATTTATAGTAATAAGGGGAAAAAAGGAAGTGGAGTGAGTGGAATATAGATCTCTAACCACTGAAATAAACTGTAAGTAAATGCATTTAAAGTTCCCCAAGAAAAAACAAAACAAAACACAACAAAACAAAAACCACACAAAGAAAAAAATATATATATATATATTCCAATCAGTGATTTATATATACTAGAATACATAGATTAGAATATACATAACAAGTTGGCACTAAGGTTGTATAAGAATTGTGTGTGTGTGTGTGTGTGTGTGTGTGTGTGTGTATAAGAATTTTGATTTTTGTTCAAGAGTTGTATAGTATGGAAAAATTTCATGCATTCCATCTGTTCTTTGGGAAGAGATTCTGGGGGGGAATTGGATCCATGCAGGAGCTGCTGTGCCCTAGGTTAGCTCATCCCTAGCTTCAGGGGGATCTGGAAATAAGTTAAAACTGGGTAGAGCAGTTTGAGTCTACACATATTCCCACCTCCACCTGCCCCTTCCCCCCCCCCCCCCCCGGGGGAGGGACCCATTGATTTTCATCAGATTTCTAAAGAGATCTTTATCCCACAGAGGATTAAGAACCAAGTATAAGATGCTATGAAAACAGTGGAGGAAAATAAGAGAAATACATATATTTTTATAAAACCTGCTTAATAGTTAAAATCATCAATGCTTCATAGTCTTTTGATCCTGAAAGTCCTGGAAAATGAACAGTTTTGAAAAGTAAAACAAAACCAAAATTTAAAAATATACTGATTTTCTGGTGATATGAGCAAACTTCATTTGAAAATACATGCTTTTGGGATATTGCTTCTCCACTTTCCCTATAACTAGTATTTTACCACTGCCCACCCTCTCCCTTTCTGTGTGTATTTTGGGGGCTGGATTAAACTCCCTGTTTTTACAGGATGACCAAAAATATCGGGGACGATGGGGGTGGTGATGACAACACCTTCAACTTCAGCTGGAAGGTATTCACCAGCTGGGACTACCTGATTGGCAATCCAGAAACAGCAGACAACAAATTCAATTCCATCACCATGAACTTTAAGGTAAACACATCAACTTCAAGAGCCACTCCTCTGTATTTCTAAGAGTAAAACTGGAGCCACTCTGTATGGTTTATAAAGTGAACGAAATATCCTGACAATTAAAAGAAAGAGCAACTCATTATTTCAGCCTAGCAGGATCCGGACATTGTTCTGATTGAGATTGGAAAATATCTGATGATCCACGATGGCACGATTTCTTCTCTAAATTTGGTAATAAAAATAATGCCATTGACTTGAAACAGGAGACCGTTAGTAATCAGAATCAGATAGTTTAAATAATAGACGATGCTCATAATTATTTACAGGAATAGGTTAGCTCAATATTTAAAATGACTCTGAAGTATTATTTTTGTAGCTTTAAAAACACGTTATTGGAAAATAATTTAGAAAGAAGGTTATTTCAGCATTAGACCAATCAGAGTTTGTAAGAATTCGTCGTTCATTCTCTCATTTGTCCTCACTTGCTGGCGATATTCACCTGGTTTGTGGAATCCCAGGTAGAGCAAAGACTTTCATTTCTCATGTTTTGATGTTTGCAGAATATTTTCTGAGATTATGATACTTTTTTGTAACTCGGACACATCTTTCTTTTTCTGTTTTGCTTGGGTACAGGAAGCTATCATAGAGGAGAGAGCAGCCCAAGTAGAAGAAAACGTCCACTTGATCAGATTCCTGAGGTTTCTTGCTAACTTCTTCGTGTTTCTAACACTTGGAGGGAGTGGATACCTCATCTTTTGGGCTGTGAAGCGATCCCAGGAATTTGCACAGCAAGATCCTGACACCCTTGGGTGGTGGGAAAAGAATGAAGTTCGTCTCTGCATGCTTTTTATGTGCTTAGAACCTGACATTTGAGATTGTGTGGGTTATGTTTCTATGGTGGAACATTAAATAAGGCCATCATTTGCCTGTCTTCTCCACACTGCCCTGACAGTTAAATAGCCCTGTCACGCATTTTCACTCTATTCCAGCCTTATTTCCAAATCTGTCTACTGTCTGCTGTCTGTTTTGCGTTTTGTGACTTTGTGGAAAGTTAGAGTTGGGAGGGATATTAGAACACATACATTCCCACCAGTACATTTTACAGATGCGGTTAATGAGTGTCAGGAGAGGAGGAGATGTGTTCAAGGTCACAGAACCATGGAGAAGAGTGACTTAAAATTTAGGAATCTTTATCTCAAGGCCAACGTCCTTCCATGACTCCATGTTTCTTTCTCTGTTGACTCTGCACCTGTCTCTGAAAGATCCAATTATTGCTTGAATTCTTTGAAGCAGCGATGATAGAGCCCGTGGTTCCTATGTTTAGCTCATTGGAAACATTCAGATTGCCTCCCGCACCTTGGGCAAGTCTGGAATTCTCTCTGGTTTTCCCTAGCAGCCTAACCTCACATTTACCACCTTCTCCTCCCCTTGCCTTATTTCCTCCCCCTTCAAGAGATATTCAAATAAGGAGGGCCAGCTCTTTGCCTGGAATTAAATATGCCTGTGATTTATCTTCAGGATATCTACCCATTTAGCGGGCCACAGGAAGGAGGTCAGACATTTAGAATAAGGAAATTTAGATGTTGAGAATAAGGAAATCATTGGTTATGTGTTGCTGCTAAGGCCTGTTCCCTTTCATAAAATGTTCTGGAATATGATGCAGCATCATTTGAAACTTGGGCATTTTCAAAACATATATAGATTTAGGCTGTTGGAAGTGTAGACTTCCCACACCAAAACTTCTACAAAGCCTGGGAGACCAAAAAGATTAAGAAAGCCTTTATAAGCATATATTTCCTAGAAAGAAATACTTGGACAAGATATAAGATAACCTATTTACAATAAAAGTTTCCAAAACGTTCTAGGTATTTCAGAACTGGTAGCAGTAGAGATTGGAGACCATACATTTAAGAGACTATAACTGTCAGACTTCTTTAGGTAGAGTGATTTTATTTATTTAAAACAGAGGAGAACCTCAAAGCATTTATTAAGCTTGCTGTCAAAGTTTCTTCTTACGGTTGTGATAGTTGCTATCACAGGCAAAATTATCATGCCACTTTGATCCATGGTTCATATTTGATCATATTTTTGTATAAATGAACCACAGTAAAGGTCATAGCCAATGACCTTCATTAGAAGGGTCACTTTGTGTAAGAGTCTGTTTAACAGCCATTTTACCCCTAAAGTCCTCAGGGCCAGCCAAGGTAGTAATGGGGATTAATTTGCTGAAACAGGATTTAAATTGACCTTGTAACAGGTAGCACGGGGTCTACCAAGTTTTTACTTTAGGCTGAAATGATATCATGCTCCTTATGGTCATGCTCCTATAATGTTCTTAATACAAATGGGAAAAACCACATTGACAATTATTTTCTAAATACAGTCTGGTAGTGGGGCACCTGGGTGGCTCAGTCAGTTAAGCGTCTGACTTCAGCCCAGGTCAGGATCGCATGGTTCATGAGTTCGAGCCCCCTGTCGGGCTCTGTGCTGACAGCTCAGAGCCTGGAGCCTGCTTCAGATTCTGTGGCTTCTTCTCTCTCTGCCCCTCCCTGCCTCAAAAATAAATAAATATTTTTTAAAAATACTATAAATACAGTCTGGTAGTTACAATCTTTCAAAACATAGAGTCAAGAAGTGGGAAATAGGAAATGTTTAGTGGTGACAGTCCTGAAGCAGGTATTTGGGAAAGACCATTGCCAAGGTTTACCAGAAATCTTTTTTTCATTTAAGGAGGCTTTTTCCCCATCAAAAAAGTGGTACATGCACTGGATTCTTTTCCCTGACTTAATTTAGCCTCATATGGCAATTGTAACGGTGTCAGACATTTGCTACTTTTCATATATTGTCTCTCTCTCTTTCTCATACACACACACACACACACACACACACACTGGGATTATAAACCAGTTCTGCAACTTTCCTACCTTGGCTGTGATAACATCGTGTTGTGTGTTCTCCTTTTGTTTCTCTGAATATCCTGTTTTCTTAGATAAACCCATTACCTTTTTTTTTTTTTTTTTGCTCCTAATAGTATATATTCCCCAGAATTCAGTATTTAGTCTTGAGCCCATCTCAGGGAGCTCATTTATTCTAACTGATTGAACCAGCCCATAAACTGGTAATTGTCAAATGAGTAGTTCCAATTTGGACCTCATTCCTCAATCAGACCATTTTCCATTTCCTTTGGAAATCTTGTTGCAAAGTGTATGACCATGTCGGAATCAGTTCTCAGGCAGAACAATTTGTGTTCTTTGGATAGAGCGTGATGTCAATTACTTCCCTCATTATACCAGGAAACAGACTATTATTACTGGCACATACACAAGCTCATACACAAGTACATCTCGAGAATGGGGGCTGAATAATGTCTTTGTTGTTTTATGAAGATCAAAATTTAAAGATGCATAAGATAATCTTCTTTAATCTTATAAAAGATAAAGGAAACCTAGCTGAAATCTTGCAAAATTCTGGAGGAAAGCAATAATATTTTTAAAAATACCATTAACTTAGTTGATTCATTGTGTCTCATTGTAGATGAACATGGTCATGTCCCTCCTGGGGATGTTCTGTCCAACCCTGTTTGACTTATTTGCTGAACTGGAAGACTACCATCCTCTAATTGCTCTGAAATGGCTACTGGGACGCATTTTTGCTCTACTCTTAGGCAACTTGTACGTATTTATTCTTGCCTTGATGGATGAGATTAACAACAAGGTGAGTCTTGTATCTGGATTGTTCTTGGCATCAGAGTGTTATTACAATTGCCTGTCTCCGGATTGCTACAAATGCCTTTGAAATCTGTGTTGTCTCCATTTTTGTGTGCATCACTTTGCTCCCAAGATTGAAGAAGAGAAGCTGGTAAAGGCCAATATTACCCTCTGGGAAGCCAACATGATCAAGGCCTATAATGCATCGCTCTCTGGAAATAGCACTGGGCCACCTTTTTTCGTGCACCCTGCAGATGTACCTCGAGGACCCTGCTGGGAAACAATGGTGGGACAGGTAATGTCACAAACACAAGTGGATGACAATTAATGGCTTAAAAAAGAGCAGAATCAATTATTCCTTTTCATAAGGGTGGCCTATCGTTTTCATTGCTTAATAAAAAAAAAAATACTTAAGCTTTATCGAATGCTTACCACGTGCTGGTTGTGAGTTTCATATCTATTAGCTCATGCAGTCCTCACAGCCATTTTTGAGGTAAGTACTACTTTTACACCTTTTTTTACAGTTGTGTACAAAGAAAGGATATTTTTAAGTGGTGTGAGGAGATGGTTATTTTCCATTTGTGTCATAATAAAGCACCTAGATTTGGATACAGGCTCAAGTGAATATTTAAATGGAACTCTACCTATCATTACCTGTTTTCCATGAAAAAAGATTCTTTTGGGAGCACACACTAATACTCATTTCAAGAATGAGTCCACTTTTGTCAGATACTTGTCCCTTAAGTATTAAAGGAAATGCTATTTTAGGCGAGTTGCTTTCATGATAATTATGTAAATGGCCCCAGTCCAACACTACTGTTATTTTACCAGAGAAAAGAAGTAACGCATCACATGGCTTTCTGTCCAATAGAGGAAACCACACGAAGCAAAAGCAACAACGATAAACTGTTGCACATGTCTTACTTCTAGACAGATCCATTTTTTACTTTGAAAAGCCTTTAATTTTAATGTGAATTTCATAAACCGATTTTGGGCTTTGGTTCATGGATGATGAAGAGGTATTTTTAAATATGTCATCATGAGTCTGCCTGCCTGTTGGACCAGAGTTCAGTTTCAGCAGTAACATGGTCTTGTGGAATTATTTGAGCCCTTTTTTGCTGTGTACTTATTTTTGGAAATATAAAAGGAAAAATTAAAAGTTAGTGTTAACCTTATAAAGCTAATATAATTTAAACATATGTGGGTAGGGGCTTCTGGGTGGCTCTTTCGGTTTAGCCTCTGATTTTGGCTCAGGTGGTGATCTCGTGGTTCGTGGGTTCGAGCCCCGCGTGGGGGTCTGCTGACAGCTCAGAGCCTGGAGCCTGCTTTGGATTCTGCATCTCCCTTTCTTTCTGCCCCTCCGTCACTTGCACTCTCTCTCTGTCTCAAAAATAAATAAAACATTAAAAATAAATAAATAATTAATTAAAAAAATAAACAAAAGTGGATATCATTAGATACCCTCATGCTCAGTTAGATGCTCATCAGACTTAAGCCAATCAACTGTGATTTCAAATGTGGGGGGAAAAATTAAGAAAAATGTGTATGATGCTAGACACACATCCTCGAAGACTGTGTCCAAAAAGTTTGGCATGATTAAGGATTTTATTTTATTTTATTTTTAAGGTTTCAGGGGGCCAGATAAACTCCCTTTCCAGTTACATTTTATTAAATACTCAATTCTTAGACATGCACATTCCATACATGTTTATAGCACATATTATGTATGGAATGAAATGAAATGAAATGGAGTGGAGTGAAGTGAAGGTTGCCTTTACTTAGTAGAGAGGCGTGGTGATCCGAGGTGTGGGTAGATGGGATCATGGACCTTCAAAGACGTCTGTGTCTTAATCACTGGAGTCTTTATGACTATATTACCTTACATGGTAAAATGGACTTTGCTGATGTGATTAAGTGATGAGCTTTGGAATAAGAAAATTATCCTGGATTATGTGGACGAACCTGATGAAATCGCAAGTGGAGACAAAAGGGTCAAAGTCAGAAAAACCAGATGTGACCATGGAAGAGTTTGGAGAGATGTACTTTAATGATGGAGAGAGGGGGCTCTGAGCCCAAGAATGCAGGCAGCCTCCAGAAGCTGAACAAGGAGGGGAAACAGACTCCTTCCTGCTGCCCACACCTTGATTTTAGACCTCTGACCTCCAGAACTGTAAGAAAATAAATCTGTGTTCTCTTAGGCCACTAAGTTTGTGGTTAATTTTTCATGGCAGCAATGGGAAATGAATACACAGCAGTACACAGGTTTCTGGATTCCAAGGGTCTTGAAGCGAAGTCTGGTCACGGCGCTTAACACAAATCTTATCACATGGACACTGCTCCTTGACTCTGCAGCTAAAGTTGAAAGAAATGAAAAACTTGGGAAAATAAGTTTCTTGCACAAACTCAAAGAGCTGGAAATGTTTTCTTTTATATATCCCAGAACGCAGACTGGCATGTGGACTAAGAAATTTACCCTTTAACAGTCTTGATAGAACAAACTGTAAAGAATAAAATTGAGGCGGGGCACCTGCATAGCTCAGTTGGTTAAGCATCTGACTGTTGATTTCAGCTGAGGTCATGATCTCATGGTTCCCATGAGATGGAGTCCAGCATGGGCTCTGCGCTGACAGCCTGGAGCCTATTCTGGATTCTCTCTCTCTCTCTCTCTCTCTCTCTCTCTCTCTCTCTCTCTCCCCACCCCCCCCCCCCCCCCCCGCTTTTGCACCTCTTGTGCATGGACACACGCTCTCTCTCTCTCTCTCTCTCTCTCTTTCAAAATTAAGTAAATAAACATTAAAAAAAGAATACGATTGAGGCTTCTCACTTCTGGGGAAGAGAAAGTGATTAATTAGGTAGGAATGCCAATGCAATCTAGGAGGCTACTTATGTCTCTGATTATGCAGAAGATTCTGCAATAGTTCCTCACAGACTGACTTGAAATAAAGGAAAAGTCACTTGTCTCACTCTTCTGGGGACCATGCTACTTGTCTCGATCTTTTTTAAAAAAATCCCATCTTGGGGCGCCTGGGTGGCTCAGTCGGTTGAGCGACCGACTTCGGCTCAGGTCGTGATCTCACGGTTTGTGAGTTCAAGCCCTGCGTCGGGCTCTGTGCTGACAGCTCAGAGCCTGGAGCCTGCTTCTGATTCTGTGTCTCCCTCTCTCTCTGTCCCTCCCCTGCTCAAAAAAAAATTTTTTTTTAATCCCATCTTCATGCTTAATTATATTGCCTTACTGCCCCCTTCTCATTCACCTTCCTTTCTCTAAGAAGGACCTTCAGCACTTGAAGGAAAGTCTGCAGGAGCTGGCCCATGAGGTTGTGGTTCTGAATAGACTATTGATGAGGGAGGTAGAGTCCATGGGGACAAAGAGAACACAGGGAACATAAAAACCGTGAAAAGTCTGGAAAGTCTGGTCTTTACGAGATCAATATCTCTATCCATGCACCTAGAAACATTTCTTTTAACTACTTAAAAATAGTGACTCCAGGGGAAATAGTAGAGGCATCTACTTTGCATGTAATGTTGGGGACACACCCCAAAGGCTCATTCTTTGTTCCGTCAGAACATTCCAGATGTTTCCTCTTCTCCATGGATCCCCTCTGCTTTGTTTCCTTAAGGATGATGTAAGACTCAAACCTCTCTTTGAGTTTGGATATGAGATGATTTGGTGGCTCCTTTATCCCTCCAGGGAATCTCAAGATGTAGCCACTTAGTCCCATTTCCAATTGTATTTGATGGGTAGGCAGCAAAGCCCTCCTTGGGAGACTGCTCTTTGAAGCTATATACTGAGGTCTGCATTCTGGGGAAGGAGAAAGCAGCCAACAGCTAAACGTAACAACAGCAAGGTCTGGCATTTATTGAATGGCTCTGATGTGCTCAGCGCTGTCTCCTTGGATATGAAATTATCCTTTGAGATAAATCATATTATCTCTATTATCTCTATTTTATAGTTAAGGAGACTGGGACCCAAAAAAGTAAAATAATTTGCTCAAGCTCTTAAACGACGTCAATGACGGGAGCCCACGTTTAACCCATATAGTCTGTGTAGAGTTTGCATCCTGACCCATAGTGCTGAATTGTCACTAGGAACATAATTAACATCAACACATACACTCCAAGGTCCTACTATGGGACGTCTAGAGTTCTAGAGTCTGTGGTCCTCTGTGATGCCCCTTGTCTATGGTGTTCCTGTTATATACTCATGACTCTTAGGTTTACTGATCAAAGCTGCCTAGACATTTTAACTGACTGAGTGTTAAGTTGTGAAGTGTGAGGTGTGGTGCTCAACGGGGCCCCTGTGTGGAGAGTGTGCTCCCATCCTGACTAACACGCTAGAACTGGGATTGGACGTGCCCCTGAGGTGAGCTGAGCCACTGTTTGGGGGATTCTCTTATAAAGCATTGTTTGGGTTTTTTTTTAATGTTTATTCAGTTTTGAGAGACAGAGAGAGACAAATCGCAAGCAGGGGTGGGGCAGAGAGAGAGGGAGACACAGAATCTGAAGCAGGCTCCAGGCCCTGAGCTGTCAGCACAGAGCCCAACACGGGGCTCGAACTCACGGAACTCACGGACCGGGGAGATCATGACCCGAACCGAAGTCAGACCCTTAACTGGCTGAGCTGCCCAGGCGCCCCAAGCATTGTTTTCTTCTAATGGTTGGTGAATAAATATTCTTATGTCTCGGTATAATGTTTGGATCTTCTTCTGGTACATTTTTTAATGTTTATTTATTTATTTTTGAGAGAGAAAGAGAGAGAGAGAGAGAGAGAGAGAGAGAGAGAGAAGGGGCAGAGAAAGGAAGAGAGAGAATCCCAAGTAGCCTCCACCTTGTCAGCGCAGAGCCCAATGCAGGGCTGAACCCACGAACTGTGAGATCATGACCTGAGCCAAAATCAAGAGTTGGACACTTAACCGACTGAGCCACCCAGGCACTTCTGGTATTTTAAGTGACAGAACGCTGCTCAGGAACAGTAGGATTTCTGTTATTGGGTGAGGATGTTTAGGAACATGTAGGAACTTCAAAACCGCTCTGAAATTTTCTCTTACCTGAGGAGGCCCTCCTGAGCTGGCAGTGCAAGCCAAAAAAATATCCCTCATCGCCTACCTCTGATTGATACTAGTCATTGGAGCCTGAACTCAAATTGGTTGGGGAATGAAAAGGAGAATCAGAACAGGGAAGGGAAAAGTTGTGGCCGGAAATAACTTCAGGAATTTACTATCACCCAATCATTCATTCTGTATTTATCGAACAGCCGCTGAGAAGCAGGCATCGTGCTGGATACTAGGGGTACATTGGGCATAAAGGTGGGCTGGTTCCTTGCCCTTGTGAAACTATGTTCTTGAGTAATTTTGCCAAATTTGCGAATTTACAAGGGTGACGATGAAATGCAAGGAATCTGAGAACTTTGTACAGAGAGGCTTGCCCCTGTCACCGAGGGGAGTGAAACTCTCCCCACTCAGGGATGCTGTAGTGATGTGTATGAGTTGGTGTGTAAACTGAGTCAAGAAGTGAAGTGAGAATGACTGAGTGGAGTGAGGACCACATGCGAAGGCCCTGTGGTCTGAAGAAGTATGGAGACTGAGGCTCTCAAGGAAAGCCAGTGGGGCTGGAGTGAAGAAGAGGCGAAAAGCAATACCAGAAGCATATGGGGAGCTACACAGCCGTCGGATTATACAGAAACTTCCAGAGCGTGCAGGAACCCCACGCTCTCTTGGTCCACTTTTTACTCCGGCTCTTGCTGCCCCAAACAGCTGTGCATCCCGGTTACCTGGTAGCATTTCAATTCAGCCGTCTGCATCACCCTCCAAGTTTCCGTGCTGTCACGGGGTGGGGTGATCATTCCACGTGGGGCCACCCTTGACTAGTGGGGGGACGGTGCCGGTTAAATAAGTCTCCCTTCTGTCTCTGGCATGGACAGTTCGGAGGCTTATTCTATATGGCTTTCAAGGCTTCCAGGTGGGTGCCCACCAGGGTAAGACTCACGTGATTTTAACATGCTCTTGGGCCAAAGCTCTCCTTCCTTCTGTTTCATTCTTCCCAACCTCCACTCCTGTTCTCTCACAACACTTCCCAAAATATACTGCTGGCCTCCAGGCCCTTGTCACAGGCATTGCTGGTGGTGAAAACTAACGCTAAGTTTTAAAGTTCGTATTTTAAAGTGTTTAATATCATAGTTTTTGCTTTTGTTCCATCCGTATTGTAGTTAACTACTACTTATGGCAGATGATGTTTAAAAGAGTAGTAGTTATCTTTTAAGAACAAGGGATATTAAAGTTAAAAGAAATAAGAGATAAATTCTATTCCGTATGGTACTTGGACATACCAAGAATCCTGGAGGTGGTACACAATTTTCGGGAAGCATAGCTCTGACATGTGAGGCTGGAAATTCACCTAATGACTGCTATTCAAATGGTCCTTTGCCCCATGAGGAAATTCTTTCTCACGAATTATCTTATCTTATCTTATCTTATCTTATCTTATCTTATCTTATCTTTAAAACGTTTATTTATTTATTTTGAGAGAAAGAAAAAGCTAGCAGACAAGTGACAGGGGCGGGGAGAGAGAGAATCCCAAGCAGGCTCCTCATTGTCAGTGCAAAGCCTGACACGGGGTTCCATCCCACAAACTGTGAGATCATGACCTGAGCAGAGATCGAGAGACCGGGAGTTTGGATGCTTAACTCAGCCACCCGGGTGCCCCTGACTTATAAACATTTTTAACACATTAGACAAACTAATCCTGTATCACATTTGCTGCCAGTACTTTTCCCAGTGTGTCTTTTCAACTCAATAAATATTGCTGTTTGCTAGATTAAAGTCTTAAACTAACATGTGGTCAATATATTCCTGGTTTTATTTCTTATGTCATACCTATAAAAGTTTCCCAGTAAGAAGACTTTCGATACCGTGGCTTTGGAATGTTGAGACAATTATTTTTATTTATTTATTTTTTTAAAAAATTTTTTTTTTCAACGTTTATTTATTTTTGGGACAGAGAGAGACAGAGCATGAACGGGGAGGGGCAGAGAGAGGGAGACACAGAATCAGAAACAGGCTCCAGGCTCTGAGCCATCAGCCCAGAGCCTGACGCGGGGCTTGAACTCACGGACCGCGAGATCGTGACCTGGCTGAAGTCGGACGCTTAACCGACTGCGCCACCCAGGCGCCCCGAGACAATTATTTTTAGACTAAAAAAATAAGGGTGAAATAGTCTTCACTTGCTAGATAGACCTTTTTTTTTTTAACTATTCATTGTGGTTTCTAAGCTAATACTATGCAGAAGCAGAACAAACCTGATGTTGACACTAGGGCCATTTGAAAGGAGAAATGCTCGTTTTAATCTGGCTAATATCCCAACAGGAATTTGTGCGGCTGACCGTTTCTGATGTTCTGACCACTTATGTCACAATCCTCGTTGGGGACTTTCTCAGGGCATGTTTTGTGAGGTTTTGCAATTACTGTTGGTGCTGGGATTTGGAATATGGATATGTAAGTATGATATTCACTTTTCTCTTATCAGATTATTCCTTTGTGGATTATCATTTGCACACACAATGCAAGAAAAAGACTTTAGAAGGTGGGGCCACCTGTAAGACATTAATAATGAAGACCAGGGAATACAGTTCTGATTCAGAAGGGTTTCAGACAGGAGTGTCATGATTTCGGACATTCTGGTAAAATTAGCCCGGGATGGCTAAAGCAGCGGAGCTCAACCTTTCCGTGAATGTGATGAACTCAATCGATCTGGGACCCATAGGCAGCCCCTTCCCCTTGAAGCTTGCCGACATTTCTAGAAGCAGGGCAAGATGGGTGTATCAACTGCACATTCTGTTGATTCCTTTGTTTCTACAAAACAGAGTCCTGGACAGTTACTGTGCAGTGCATTGGCGGATAAAAGAATTCAGCAAATATGGTGCTAATTTCATAAAGCTCGCGGGGTAATGAGAGCTCAGCAGAGACACGAGCAGGGAGATGTGGAAGTTTCAAGGAAGGCCCAGGGTGCTGATAGAGCTTTGGCGAGTGGTGAACCTGAGCTCTGAACTCTGGCAAGATGATTTCCTGCCCCACAACAACAGTGCAAGTTTCTCTGACTCCCTCCCCAGCTCACCCTCTACGCTAAACCCCAGGTGCCCCCCGCAAAGTTCAAGGGCAGCAGCAGGGCACACATCACTCTTGGTCTACCACCTTGTCAGGTGACCGCTGTCCCTCTTTTGCAAGTGTAACAGTCATCTTGGGAACTATGACCTGAAGGGTTGACTGTAATCACTTGCTTTAGATCCTCCAATGGCTTATAAGTACTTAAAATGGATTCCAAATCCCTTTCCAAGGCCTTCAATACCTTATGGGATCTGTTTCTTATTTCTCTCTGAGCTCGTCTTCTACCAATTTTGTTCTTGCTTTACAAAGTCAGTACACTTGGGAATTCTCTCTTATGCTCAAACACAAGATGATCCTCGCATTTGCTCTAGCTGTTTTTCCCTGTAGGGTGCAGATTCCTAGAATTTGGTGCGGTTGATGCCTTCTTGTCATTAAGGACTCAGCTACTATGTCATCTCCTTTGAGCTGTTCTCTGACCTTCCCATCTATCAGAGCTTACCAGGCACTCTGTCTCAACACCCTGATTAATTTTCTTCATAGGATGTATAACTATCTGACATTTCCTTTTAAAAACAACTTTATAACCTATCTCTCACAGTTTGAATGAAAGCCCTGTAAAAACAGAAGCTCTGACCTCTCGGCTTAGAACTATGCTTGTCACATGGCAGGCATTATATGTTGACTGTCTGCTTCAGTGTCGAACCTCTGCTTTCTAACACCATCAAGGCAACGCCGCCTATTGACAGAATTCTGCCTGCTTCCAGGGACGTGCCCATGGGATCAGTTCTGGCTTTGTATTGCGGAGCCAATGCTGTTTCTCCCCTTGCTGGAGGAGGGGTCTCCTTTTCTGCCGCCCTCTCCTCAGTCCCATGCCCTCTAGTCTCCGGACAAATCCTATACTCAGAACGGTTTCCAAGACACCAGCCTGGATCCTCAGCGTGGCTCTCTGACTTTGAGATTGTACCTTTGATGATTAGGTCATCTCTGCCACCCTCACTGAAAGTGCCTCTGGGACGGGCCAGAAGTGGTTAGGTAATGCTCTTTGGTGAACTCCAGTGAGGTAATGCTATGGATCCAGGATGCTGTTGTATTGTTTTCCCATTCCCTGCTATGAGGTATTCAGCTGGCTTGGTTTCATTTCTATTTTCCCTGTCTGATTCAGCTCTTCTGAGGCCGACGTAAAAGTTGCCATTCTTTTCTTAGGCCATTGCTTGGCTTATGCTTGCCTTTTATCCCTTACTGCTTTCTTCTTAAGTGCTAGAAAATTTTGCTTCAAATATGAAGTCAATAAAACATGACCTGGATGCATAAAAGCTGTAATTAAATGACTGTAATTTATTATTTATTGAGTGCTGACGGTGCTCTTGGGTTAGTACAAAGTACAGGAAAAAAGACGAGTTCCTGTCTTAGGTCACAGAGACTTTGTTCCCATGTTACTTTTGGAAGGCTCTTTAGAAAGAAGCCCAATATCAAAACAAGTTTTAAACAGTGAAGGGTGGTTGGTGGATCTTCGATGTGGATCCTACTATCATTGGCCCATCACGTAGAGAGGGTACACGGTTGAGTGCTTACCAGGTGCAAATCGGTATGAGCAAACCTCTGTGCTGGGTGATAGGGGTACAGAGATGTAGACGATGTAAGCCTAAGGAGAGGTTGCACACTTGGGCTAGATGCCTCGATTCAGCTTTCCGATGTATGTATTTTTCTCTTGTCTACAGAGTGTTTTTGTTTGTTGGTTTGGTTTGGTTTTTATTTATTTATTTTTTAATGAGCTCATATTTTACAACTGGAAGTTTTATATTAAAAAAAAAATATGGATTTCTTGCTTTTCGTGACATATTGGGAGGGCTGGCAACATTAGATTCACATTCCCACACGGCAGAAATTGGCTGCAGTGAGAAGCCACTGCCTGGCGGCAGATGGAATTTGCATCCCCTGGCCCGCATACTCTTTACTGCCCTTTGATCCCACAAGTTCTTGTTATTAGTACAGAGCAGAAAATATAAATGCCACAGAAGAAACCAATGGTTGCATGACTTTGGGGGGTGGATGGAGGGAGGGAGAAAGGGAGAGAGGGAGGAAAGGAAAGAGAGAAACAGAAAGAGAGGGAGAAAGAGAGAGAGAGGAAGAGGGACAGAGAGAGATCAGAAATGCAAAGGCGTGTTGTAGGAAGAGGGCCTTGAGCCGGTCTTGAGAAAGCCTCAGAATTTCAAAGGTCCAGTGGAAGCAAGGGTTCTCAGTGGAGGGACCAACGTAAGACAGGGCCCAGCATTGATTAAATTTTTATTGGGTGTCAGTTAAACTTTATCTAATTTTTAGTTATGGTAATAAATATTATGGTTACGTTTATTTATAGGCATGTAGATAAATATGCTCACAGATAAATTATAATGGTAGGCACAGATTGTTTCCTTAAGAGAAATTTCTCTACGTTGAATTGCCCAGTCCTAGAGAATGTAGAATTTAAAAAATTCATTCACTTTTATTTATTCTATTAAAAAAAAAATTATTATCGTTTTTTTTTTTTTTTTAATTTGAGAGAGAGCGAGAGAGACAGCATCCGAGCTGGGGAGAGGGGCAGAGGGAGAGAAAGAGAATCTTAAACAGGCTCCATTCTCAGCACAAACTTTCGGTCACTTTTATTACAACAGCTTCTGTAACGACTAAACTCTGTGGACTTCCGCCTCAGCTCCAGAGAGCCACAGAATGTTAATGTCTGGTGGAATGTTGACACAGTCATACATCCTTTATTTCACACCTGAAAATTGAGAGCTTATGAATCGAAGTGAGTTGCCTAGGCTTGTGTGGCCGCCAGGGAATAAACGAGGGCAGGACACAGCCATTATGTTAAATATGCTGAATGGTATATACTGGTCGTATCAGAGTAACTGGAATGAAAAGCGACCCCATATGGTTGTCCGGTTATAAGTTTATGGCCGAAGTATTATCACAACAAACCTATAAAGATGAGCTGAGCTGCGAAAATTACTGGCTAATGGTAGGCTGTTAGAGCACGTAATGTAAGTTAATGTTTTCCAAGGCTTCTCCAAGCAGAGCAGACAATTTTCAATGTTCTGAAGTGTTCACTGACTCATAGGACGTGGAATGGTTTCCCCCAGGAGGGATTTTAGCCCCCCAGGTTCGGCACAACTGCCCTAAAGCCTCACGTAAACTCTTTGGGTTTCCTGCAACAGTTCAACACAGAATGCCTTTACTTTCAGTTTAGCTTGTGTTAACATTACCTTTGCTATTCATCAATAAAAAAGGTAACAGGTATGCAAGAAGAAATAGAACTGAATACACAGCGTGGTATTAGAACATGGTCAATCAAATGAAACCTCAGCATCTTGTTTCAAGTTACATTTTTGAGGTGGTCCTTGTTAAATTTACATAAATGGAAAATATAAGAGGTTTCCCTGAGATCTGATGAAGGGGTTCAAGATTATTAATAAATGAGAGGCATATGTTTGACAGATCATAAAAGTGGACTCCATAGTATAGTATATCTTATGTAGTTCTTATTATATGTCAGAACTTCTACAAAATACTTTACACATATTATTGCATGTATTCATACCAGCAATGCTATGAGGTAGCTCCTTTTTTCCCCGACTTTACAGTAAATAAGCCTTAGAGGATGTTTAATAATTTGCTCAAAGACATATCCCTAATCATTGGTGGAACTAGGACTCAAACTCATGTTGAATCAGCTTCAAGACCATCAACCAGATTTCTGTCATGTTAAATTTTCACTGTAACGCTTAACCCTAGAAATTTCAAGGACTCTGTCAAGTCATGATGAATTCATGAGCCAATCTATGACATGGGTAACTCAAAGCACTCCCAAGATTAGACAGGTCACCTGCAATAGAACGGAGTTAACAAGAAAGCCTGTGATGTACAATTAGAAAGAGGGGCATCTGGGTGGCTCAGTTGGTTAAGCATCTAACTCTTGATTTCAGCTCAGGTCACGATTTCACTGTTGTGAGATCAAGCCCTGTGTCGAGCTCTGCGTCAGGCTCCGATTAGAAATAAACTGATGTTCTCCAGCTGGGAATGAGGTATTATTTAACAGTCCAGGAAGATGCCATGCTAAGGAGTCAGTAAGAAGTCTTGAGTATCCCATGAAGGGTTGACAACATGGGAAAAGGGACAGTACATTCTGGATGTGAAGTTCCACTTGAACATTGGACAGTATTTGTGCAGACAATGAGGGTTGAAGTACAAAGCCCCAAGTTTTCTGAGTCACCCTAGTAGACGAGGCTAGGATTTGTCCTACATCAGTGGTTCTTATATTTGAGGAGACACCAGAATCCCCCGAAGTCAGGTGAAAACACAGCATTTCTGATCTGGGACAGGTCCCGGAGAATTTACTTTTCATTTTCTTTTTAAAAATTTATTTATTTATTTATTTATTTATTTATTTATTTATTTATTTATTTATTGAGAGAGCACTCATGCAAGTGGGGGAGGGGCAGAGAGAGGGAGCCTGAAACAGGCTTCAGGCTCTGAGCTGTCAGCATAAAGCCCAACACGAGACTCGAACCCACAAACCGTGAGATCATGACCTGAGCTGAAGTTCGACGCTTAACTGACTGAACCATGCAGGCGCTCCCAAAATTTACTTTTCTAACAAACTCCCAGGTAATACTGCTGCTTCTGGTCTGGGGACCAGAATAGTCTTGAGAACCATTGACCCAGAGTGATTTCAGCTGTGGGCAAGTGAGATTTGTATGTCAGACAGGACATTGCAATGACAGAATTCTCTCTGAGATATTCCACAATATCCATAGGTTAATGATCTGTCCCAAATAACTAAGCTTGCAGACAGAGGATGAGTTTTCATGGCTCTTCAGTCCAGTGACAACCATCTGTCTTCGTTGTGGGCAGATGACTGACTCCCGCCCGCCACAAAGGTCCAGAAATAAAACAAGATAATTTCCAATCCCTTGACTGTTACAGACCTCAGCCTAAATCCAAATGGGATCTGCTTTTGCTGGCCCCTAAAAGTCTTATCAGGGATGAGCAGCCCTTAGTGATTTTGTTATATGCATCCCATTTGAATCAGTTCATTTCTCAGTTTTCAGGAAAACCTATTTTTTCCCAAGCATCATTTACCTTCAAGCTATTTATGTTTTAGAGGCGATTAAGCAAACGTATTGCAAACTGATTTATGCTTGTGTTATTAAAGTATTGCTTTTAAAACTTTAAAATACAATATCATCTCAGGTTTTCATTAAATCCATCTCTAAAAGAACGAGCATTGAATTTTATAGCGTGTGAGTGTGTGTGTGTGTGTGTGTGTGTGTGTGTGTGCACGCACATGTGTGTTTGCCTCCTTACTTTTGTTTTTGGTTTTTTTTTTTGGAGTGAGATTTTCTGAGTTGAACTCATATAGTATTCAAGTGCATTTCTAAGATGTTTACAGAGAAGCAATTCTTTAATAACTGCATCTAATTTTTCAACCCATTACAGATTTTAGATTAGAAAAGGATCTTAGAAATGATCTAGTTCAGAAGTTGGCAGACTTTCCCTGTAAAGTAAAGGGCTGGATGGTAAATGTTCTCACTTCTGCAGGTGTGATATTGTGATAAAATAAGAAATATATATTTTGGTCTCCAGCTCCAGCTCCCGGGCAG
The DNA here is from genome assembly GCF_016509475.1 of Prionailurus bengalensis. Lineage (NCBI taxonomy): Eukaryota > Metazoa > Chordata > Mammalia > Carnivora > Felidae > Prionailurus > Prionailurus bengalensis. Next base: position 14,961,453 of record NC_057359.1, read on the forward strand.
AGCTCCTAAAACCTTTGTAATTTCCTAAGCGGTTCAGGTGCTAGGATCATCTTTTATTCCAATATTTGGTCTTTGACGCTGGTTCCTGATACAGAGCCCCCAAATTCTTTGGGATTACCTGGGTGACGGGAACATTGCTTGTTCCAATGAGACAATGCTTGGTGGCTCCTAGATAGCTTCAGGATGGGGACTGGTCAACAGAAAGGCCGAACCACGATTAGAAGCTTGAAACTTTCAGCCCTATCTCCCCCATCCTCCAGGGAGGGGAGAGGGGCTGGAGAGTGAGTTAATGATTGATCATGCTTACTGATGAAGTCTCCATAAAACTCCCTGACCTGTGGGGTTCAGAGAGCTAGCAGGTCGCTGAACACGTTGAGGTGCTGGGAGGGTGGTGTGGTTGGAAAGGACATTTGTGCCCTTTTCCTCATACCTTGCCCTATGCATGTGCACCTCCTCCATCTGTCTATTCTTGCCATATTTAATAATAAACAGTAGCCGAGCAAATCAACTGTTTTCTGTAGTTCTGTGAGCCGTTCTAGCAAATTATCAAACTTGAGGAGGGAGATGTAGGATCCTCTGACTTAGAGCCAGTCACTCGGCATAGGCGACAATGTGAACTTGTGATTGGTGTCTGCAGTGCGGCATTCTTGTGGGACTGCGCCCTTAACCTGTGGGGTCTGCACTAGCTCAGGACAGTCAGTGTCAGAACTGAGTTAAATGCTAAAGCATCCGGCTTATGTCCGTAGAGAATCGGGGCACTGTTTAGCAAGTACTGTGCATGGAGCGTAGAAAACACTTTTGCTTTCAGCAGGCGATATGGTCTCGGTGGGGACTGTTGAGCTCTCCTGTTTTCGTGTCCAGCAGCCACAGGCAATACATAAACGACCGAAGGCCGCTGTCTTCTAATAACTATCTGTTTACAAAAACAGACAGTGGTCCAGATTGGGCTTCTGGTCCACAGTGTGACAACCACTGACCTAGATTTTCGCACCAGTTTATCTGTGAGGAAACTGAGGCCTGACGAGATACGCAACGGGCCCAGCTCACACAGCTAGGAAGTGGCAGGGCAAGGTCTAATACTCAGACAAGTGTGTGGACCCCAAACCCTTGGTACAGTAGGGACACCCTCTACCCATCTTTCGCATCAGGTCAATTTGTGCATCAAAGGTTGTATTCCTCCGGCTGACCCTGCTGCACACACAGTATGCGAACAAAGGCTCCCAATGTGTCCTTTATGTTTTTATAGTTACCTAGTTATAAAAATATCTCAAATGGGCTTTAAGAGGCTTATGTATTTGTGAGAGTAAAGAAAATACACTTCTAAAGGGTTGAATTTTTTAAATTTTACATAGCTTGGTGGGCTAAATCATGGCACTATTCTAAAGAGGTCAAAGATGAAGGTTTGGTTCTTAAACTGACATGGAGAAGAGCCGTTCCAAGGCCACAGATGGCACAGGCCACCCAGCTGAGCATTTGTCAAATGTGTTCTGTGAGCTCACAAGGCTTCAGGCAAAGGGAAAGGTGGTCCAGAGCAAAGCGCTCCTGATGAAATTGGGGCCTGGATTCAAGAACTCTCGAGGCAAGGCATTCAAAAGCTGTGATCGTTCTGTTGGGGTTCCAAACCAGACAACTCTCCCATCTTCTTACAGATATTTTTAGGAGGGGTTCTTGGGTTTGAAAAGAAGAGTGACGCTTGCATGTGCATGTGTGTGGGCGTGAGCATGCGTGTGTGTGGGCTGCGTGTGTATGTGTGTCAGCAGGGAGTTTTGATGAAGATACAGGGGGTCTGAAGCCACCTCTGCAGATGCCAGGATCTGGGACAGGATTAAGGACCTGCTTCCCGTTTGGTCTCTCTTTCATGGTCTTCTTGGTGCTCTTAGTTCACAATTTTGCTTTTCTTTCTCTTGTCACTGGTTAGTCAGTTTCCTGACTGTTCTCTAGCCCAGCTCAAGTAGGAGCCAGTTTCATTGCTGTTGCTAATTAGCATTACTCCCATTGATAGACGCTTTCCTTCTAGGATGCCTGATGTGTTACCAGAAAGCCTTTCGACAGGCCACCCTGGGACAGATGCCCACCTCAGTTCCTATTGGTGGGCCTTCTGCACAAAAAAAACAGCCTGATGCTGCACCCTAAGCAGGGTGGCATCTAGGAGACAAACACTGGATATTGAGTTGAACAGCTTCTTAAACTTTAATTGTCTCTCTCTATATTCATTTTATTGTAAAGGAAATCCACATTTTTTGAAAAATACAGTGAAACATTGGATTGCGAGTAACTTATTCTGCAAGTATCCCAGAAGACGAGCAAGCATTTCTAATAAATCTTTACTTTATAGTCAAGGATGCCTTGCAATGCAAGTAGTAAGTGACGCTGAATGTCACATGATCACAAGTGAGCCAATGGTTCTTGAAACTCGCTTTGATATATGAGTCCTTTGGATTACAAGCTCGTTTCCAGAACAAATTATGCTCGCAAACCAAGGTTTTACGGTGTTTTAAAGTATGCAAACTTAAGGAAGAAAATGAAAGTCATGATACATCCCCCACCTATATAACACCTGGTGATTTGTTGGGCATTTTCAAGTCTTTTCCTTATGCATAATTTCATATTCAGTTGATAAAAATAATGAATGTATAATTTTATATATTTGTTGCTTAACATCAAATCCTGGTTTTCTTTTGTGTAAGTAAGCATTCTTCAAACGGTGACCTTGATTATGTGCACTGTATATCATAGTATAGATATACTGTATTTACTTAACCAATACATATGAAGAAAAGGCTATAAAAAGGTTATCTTTTCCATTATGAGGTATGTTTAAAAATTTAATTCCTGCCCTCTCACTTTCTAAATTTTCCAAGTTCTGGCTCATGTGCCCAGAGAGTCATTATTGGATATTTAGATGGTGTCATCTCTGCTTGTTACACTTTGTCAGCATTTAAGCTCGATTTGTTAACTCACATTCCCAGAGGTAAACTCACAGGGCCAAAGAGACTGAGATTTTCTTAAGTTTTTAATACATATTGTCAAACTTTTCCCAGAAGGTTGCTCCAATTTTTACAATGGGCCATGCATGAGAGCCCAGTGGTCCACGCTTTCACAACATTTTGAATGACTGCTTTAGAAAATGAGCCTTACTTTGTTAAAAAGGGTGCTGCATTATTTTATTTAGCACTACTCGTTTATTAGATTGATTATTCCGTGATTATTGCTGCATGGAAGCATACCTATGCAGAAACATGTACCGCTCGGGTTTTTCAGTTTGCACCATTTGATATGTTAATCCAGCAAATGTCTGTGTCTTCTGTAGCCTTCATACACTGAATTTGACATCAGCGGCAATGTCCTCGCTCTGATCTTCAACCAAGGCATGATCTGGTAGGTCTGCTATTGGACTGTTTACAACTTACAGAAAAGCCGCAAAGAACATTATTGCATAATGCATTGTAGCCTGGTGTCAGAGAGGTCCCCAGTCTGGGTCTAACTCAACTGTTGCCTTTGCAAAGTGGATAGGAAAATCTTGTTTATGTTTGTATTTATATTTATATTATATTTACATTACATTTATATTATATTATGTTTATTTTATATTATATTAATATTATATTTATATTTGTATTTATATTCATATTTATATTTGTATTATACTTACATTTACATTTATATTATACTTATATTTGTATTTATTCATATTTATATTTATATTATATTTATATTACATTTATATTATATTTCTATTTATTTATATTTATATTTATATCTTAACTCTTCGTCCTCAAAGACATCTGCCTGTTTTGCAGAGCGTTCCTTTATCAAATACTGGGAGTGTATTTCCGCTTTGTAGCTTCTTTGAAAGCTTTTTTATACTTTTATATCCTGTGACAGTAGGGTCTACCGGTGAAACATTAATGGTCCCATAGCCACATGTTAAGTATGAAATAAATTAATGTCAGGCCCTTCTGAAAAACTGATTTTATTCTGTCATTATCGAGTATGTTTAGAATACAACTTGTTGCTTTTGAAAAAAATATCTTACCAAATCCAGTAGTTTTAGGTAACTGGACTACTGGAGATGTAACTTATGTTTTAGGAAGTTCAAGCTAAAAATACGATCACTGTTTCGTAACTTGTTTCACAGGCCATTTACACATCAGAATTATGTCTTTTGATGTACAAAGGATTGTCATATCTTTTATTAAATGAAAGCATTCTCACTGTAAACCTTGACAGGTTAAGATGAGCCGATATAGTAGAAACTGTTTTTGAGTTTAAAAATTGGTTCATGGCATGCGATTCATCTAGGGACCATGTGTCTTGGAAATCTGTCACTTTTAACTAAGAACACCCAACCCACAAGCTACAATTGAGCATCTTTATCTTACTGACACTTGTTTAATATAACACCGTGCCACTGACCACGCCATTGTCCTATGTACTAGTCCTAGTAACTTGGCTCAAATTTTGCACAAGCTTTATATAGCACTTAAATCCTTCAACCATAGCTGCATTGAGCTGGTAAACCTTTGCAAGACTGCACCTCTCTGCAAATGTTAAAATTATCTTGCTTTAGTGATATAAAGACCATAATCAAGGACCCCATCATCCTGCCCTGGGGTCTGTCCAATTCCTGTGCCTCACTAGGTCAATACATATGAAGAAAAGGCTATAAAAAGATGATCTTTTCCATTATCAGGTACATTTAAAAATCTAATTCCTGCCCTCTCGCTTTCTAAATTTTGCAAGTTATGGCTCATGTGCCCAGAGAGTCATTAAAGAGCAAAACGCATCTTTCATTCTCTAAGCAAGGAGGAAAGTCAAGTTGGTCCAACATATGACCACCAACAGAGAGAGTAAAGGGAAAAGCTTCTAGCAGTTCTGGATCTTTCATTTTCTGGAGGGGATTCTGCTGTCACAGCAGAAGATGGCTAACTTCACTACTGGAACAATGAGAAACCATCACCTTGTATCAGTTTTAAAACTCCCTGGCTTCTACACAGAGTGCCACAAATCCCTCAGGCCTGGTGGATGCCATTTGTGCAGACACATGCTACATGTCTGTTTCTTGTTCTTTCGTAGCAAAGACAACAGATTGGCCTAGAAATTCATTTTCATGATCAGAAAAGCCGTTGAAATGGCTGTCCTGATTCGTTTCGCTTATAATTTTGCAACTATTTAGTCCACTATGGTTCATGTTGAAATTCTTAAATATCCAAAACCCTTCCCCCATTCTCTCATGGGCAGACCCATTACCAAAATCTCTCCACTATCCCTTTCTGTGTATTCCTCCTTTAGATAGTGGTCAAGCCTTGCTTCTTGTTGGTCTGAAGAGGACATTAGAATGTGATGGTGTTTTTTTGAGCGTACAGAGATAATTACACCCCGGAGTCACAGAAGCAAAAGAACTATTGCTTACTTTCAGGTTAACCCTTTGGACAGATGGTCTTTTTCCTAACTCCCAGAAAGTTGGTAAAGAAGGGAGGATGTGGTTGGTGGGCAAGGTGTGAGGAGTGTGTATTCCAAGTGTGGTAGGCTCCCCCGCACAAGGGGACTCACACACAGTAAACTACTATCTTATGAGGCACAAGGAACTGATACTGGAGCTTGGTCACACAGAAACAAAAGACTATGGGACGTTTGCACTCACGTCCGTTGGTTTGTGACTGGAGACATTCAGGTACAGCTTTAGGGGTTTCTAATTAGTGGATGTTATTAAAGTCCAACTTTAAAGGTAAAATCCATTTTGGCATGTAATTGGCTGACATGATCAGTACACTTTTATATCACGCACTTCATTTTAAAATGGATAGCACAGGGCTTCGTCATCGTATTTTAAAACGACAAACACACGTCATATCTCTATCAGTACAGGGTGTAGGGGCAGCAGAAAACAGTGAGACAGAAGATGGATGTGGACATTGCTCCAACACTGTCTCTTTGTGTACCTCTTCTACCTTTGTCCCTGTCTGCTACCTCATTTTCTTGGTTGATCAGATGTGAATAATTTACCTGACATGTACCATGTCACTGGAGTAATAAGGAGAGCTCAATGAAAGAAGCTTTCATTCGCTTTGATCTTCTTGGAAGAAAAGCACTTTATAAGGCTAAGGTATTACAAGGATCTTGAACTGACAGATGACAGGATCAAGTGTGGGTAAGGGACTTAGTGAGCCGAGCTGATTAGTGAGTCACCGGCAAAGACAGTTTGAGCATTAGGGTTCAGCTATCACTGTGCCAGGATCTGTTTTTCTAGGTTATGGTTCTTGAACCTGTTTGTTCAGAGTGCCCATTTGATATTTATTTTGAAAATCTGAGGTTTATAGGTGCACGTACCTAGGTGTGTGCATATATACGTATACAGATGAATGATGCATATATATATATATATACAAATATGTGTGGCTTTAGGTAAGTCTAGGTATTAAATTATATACAGAATTGTGTCTGAGGGTAAACTAGGTTGTATAGCAGCTGAACACCACCCCCTCCCCCCCAAAGCTTAGTGGTTTACAAAGGGAAAAGTTTTCTTCTTATGTACTCTGCATGTTCAATGTGGGTTGATAGCGGGATCTGCTCTTGTGAGTTACTCTCACTCCAGAGTCCTAGACCGGCCAAAATGAGTCCATCTGGAACAACACTGGATAGGGTAGCAGAGACATGAGAAAAAAATCCACACAGGGCTTTCAACGTTTCTATCCAGTAATGAGACACCTCATTTTGATTTCCATTTCCTTGGGCAAAACAAATCGTATGGCCAAGCCCGGCTTTAGAAGGGAACACACATAATCATTCACAAGCATCTAACATGACTAATATTGGCATTTGAGAATACAGTGCACTGCTATGTAATTGTCGCCCCTTACCTGAGACTGTCACTCACTCGCTCACATTTTTGAGGCTCCGGGTTCTCTCTGGCTATCCTGTAACAAAGATACCCCGTGTTGTTCCAAAGTCTATCTTCTTACTTTTTTTAATTCATAGAATTTATATTTTAGAGAGGTTTTGGGTTCATAGAAAAACTGAGTGCAAAGTACAGAGCGTTCCCATACGCCCCCAGGCCCCCACAGGCGCACCCACTATTGACATCCCACACCGCAGTGGCACATGGGTTACGATTGATGAACCTGCATGGGTAGGTCATCGCCTGAAGTCCGTACCATTAAAAAAAAAAATAGTTTATCTTTCTTCAGAGTGTCTGGTCCACTCGTTATGTTCAAATGTCATTCAGATCTGTGGTATCAAATCCTATCAACAAGAAAATCCAGATTTGGGGAAGATTCCACTTTTAAATGAAATAGCTTAACGCTGGTTTGCAGCATTTCAATTATAGAAATAGCAGAAATGAATTTCTTCATCTAACTCACCCCTTGCCCCCCTCCAACATAATATACCAAATTCACATTGGATTGGTTGAAACAGCCTCTCTACATATGTAGGAAATCTAAACTGCTGGCCCTAACTAGAGCTACTGAGGGCTTTATCATAGCTGGGACAGTTGAAAAGATGTGACTCTGGTTATACTTCTAAAATAAGTGCACATGTATCCTCTTTTTGGTTTTGGACCAATACATTGCTATTAATACTGTTTGATGATGCTAATGGATTTTCTCATCAAAGAAAAGTGAAATTTATTTTGTTGAAAATAACCAACTAAGCCATCAAGTAAAAGTGACCTCACCTAACTACTTCCTTTTTAAAAGTGGCATTTAAAAATAGTTTTTAAAAGCCAGATATACAAAGTGGTAGATTTCCAGGACAAACAGAAGTGTAAGGAAGTAAACAGATTAAGTTAAATTAAATTAAATTAAATTAAATTAAATTAAATTAAATGGATGTGTTGCATTTTCATCTCAAACACATAAAGCTTCCTATAGATTATCAACAAAACACAGTCTATTACTGGGCATACATACATCAGCTCTAAAGCACCATAGTAGCTACATAGCTAATAGGGAAAACCATCAGCAAAAGAAAAATTCATTTTATTTTTTCTCTTCCATTAAGCAAAAATTAATTAGCCCACAAGAAAAGTAATTAATCCAGATGTGTAGTTTATTCGAATAGAATGAGTGGTTTTAAGGGTAACAGTAGAAAGAGGTTAGATTTTTAGTTATTAATTGATAATTTGAGTGTTAAGGGAAATCAAGTTTATTTTAGAAGTAGAAGAGAGAAGTAAATATATGTAACATATTCTCTGGTGTAGTTTAAATTGATTAATGCTAACAGATATAGTTAACGGACAGCATAATTGCCGTGAGAGCATCATGTATGCAATCCCTGTGGTAAAGGGAAAGATGGTAACATGTGCATCAAAGACGGAAATTGACTAGGCAAGTTTATTTATGAAAAGAGTTTGTGTGCTTGAAAGCGGCACTGCATTTTCTGCCTTTGGCAAATAAACATGACGTGAGATAAGCAAGGTGCTGTGTGACTTTGTTACGAAGAGACGACTTGAAGTGAGCAGAGCCATGTTTTTTCTTTCCAGGATGGGCTCCTTCTTCGCCCCCAGCCTCCCAGGCATCAATATCCTTCGACTCCACACATCCATGTACTTCCAGTGCTGGGCCGTGATGTGTTGCAACGTTCCCGAGGCCAGGGTCTTCAAAGCTTCCAGATCGAATAATTTCTACCTGGGCATGCTATTGCTCATTCTCTTCCTGTCCACCATGCCTGTCCTGTACATGATCGTATCCCTCCCGCCATCTTTTGATTGTGGCCCCTTCAGGTTCTTGCCTTTGAAATTCCATCCGGGTGTCGTTTTCTTCCAGGCGTGGAGATAGGAATGGTCACTCCTATAAGCTTTGTTTTGTTTTGTTTTTTTTCTCCAAACAATGGCATTTTGGCCTGTAGAAATGAGATTCTTTGAGCGTCCAGGCTCATTAGGTAACATGGAGATTCTTAGGCAAGTTGCATTGGTTTCTTATTTGAGAATCATAAAAGGGAAAAGGATTTGAGGGCGCCAGGCTCTACCCGGGTAAATATGGATGATAAATCTGAGCTCAAAGGGGATGGCAAAGAGCGTGTTTAGGTTACGATAGTTGGGATGTGTCGGTTTTCTTGGTGCCAGGCCAGCGTGTCCAAAAGTCGGAAGGAATTTTGACGTGCTACGTCACGTCAAATAGATAATAATTAATTAATTAAAAATAGATTATTCCACAAGCTACCTAGGAAATGGGATCATCATTCGATAACTGTGACTATAAAGTGGGTCACACAATTCACAATCCAAAATGCTACCTGGTGGCAAAACAATTGAGGGTGACATTCGCTCCTATATATTCTCCCCGAACAAGGACAGATCGCTCAAGTCAGTAATAAAGAGTCAAGAGGTCTCTCTGATCCAAGCTGAAAGGTCCTTTTCTCCAGTTCTCTATGACAGAGTTCTGATGGTGACACTTATCAAGAAAGCCAGTCGCCGGGATCAGGGGAATTGAGATTTCATTCCCTAAATAGGGCCCTAAAAATGAATCTACCACAAGTTCCTCTCTGCAACCGCAAGAATCTCTGCCTGTTGAGTCACTGCTCAGCATGCATTTGAGTTATTTCTCCTTTTCAAGTGAAAGAAATGTGAATGTGAAAAGCCACGTGAATGACGAGCGTGAGGCAATAATGGCCACATGTAATATCCCCGTCGTGCTGTCAGACGCAAGTTATTAAATTAAAGTCAAAAGTTTCGTTGCCCACACACTTAAGTATAAAAGAGGCATTTCACTCTAATAATAGGCTGAGTTATTATTATTGCTTTCCTGGGGGAAAAAAATAACAAAACAAAAGAAAGAAAATGTTAAGCCAGCTGATAGGGCAAAAACCACTAGAGTTCTGTCATACTCAGGAAGCTGATGCTGACAAATCCTAACCCCCAACCCCCCCCCCCCCCCCACTCTGGGCTGAAATAAATAATGCAGACAGTGACATCTGGAGACTAAATATGAAATTGCAGTCTTGAAGAAGAGCTTGGTCTTCATAAATCCCTAATGAATCTCTGGGTACAAAGTTCAACAGATAAGCCATTCAAAGACTTTACTTAATTGCAAATTACCCACACAATTAAATATCTGGGATGGGTTTTAGATGTGCTTTTGGCTTTCTAACTGGAAGTTGATGCTTCTCAGAAAAATGTATCAACGGGAGGGAAACCCCACAATGTCCACATGGAGCTGGATGGTGGTTACACAGGGGGCGTTCCTGTGAAAACTATCATTGAGCTAGACAGGCACAATGGCCACACAATTTTAGCTTTTTGAGCCTAATTCTTCTGCCTCTCTTTATATCACATAGAGTTGCTATGATTTTAATTAAAAAAAAAAAAAAGAACCTGTATCTAAGGCATAGTAGCTGATTTTAACCAAGTGTTCCCTGATTGGCAGACTTAGGCAAAATTACCGCACATATATCACTATTTTGAGATCAAGAAAATTTAAATATTTTCAGTAGCATGTCAGGAAAGGGGTGTCTCTATCTTATTTAACTAGTCTATTTCTCCTGTCAGTTTACTCATTTTGGAGCAAAATGTATACTTCATTTATTTGTTTGGAGTTAGAAGTTTGAAAGGGTTGCTCTGCCCTAAAAATGAGGTGAGAAAGCATGAATTAGGATCTTCATGGCTTGGCATTCTCAAGGATCCTGAGTTTGGAATGGTTTTGTCAGCCTGCCTCCAGAAGAGTGTCTGACTCTACTTGGCACCTGGGTGGGCAGCGAACTTGCATTTGTGGTAGGTTAATGGATGGCCACACCCACCCAATAGCACAGTGATGGTTAATCACTCCCAGGGACAGGTATGTTCGCAGGTAAAGTGGCTACAATACCTTAGAAGACCCATTCTGTGGGGCGCGTGGATGGCTCAGTCCGTTGAGTGTCCAACTCCTGATTGGTCATCTGCATCTGGTTTAAGATTCTCTCTCTCTCCACCTCTCCCTGCTCTTGCCCTCTCTCTCTCTAATAAAACTTAAAAAAAAAAAAAAAAAAGGAATTCTGTAAGAAATTTGATGAGGTATTCTTGCTTGACCTGATTTGGGAGGGTGAATTTGTCAGAAAATTATTCCAATAGGCTATTAAGTGGATTCACCTTAAACAGTTCAACAATTTTAAAACCAATTATTTTGTACCCAGATGAAGAAAATTCTAATTTCTCCCACCACATTTGCTGACACGATGCTTCTCCCCCAACCTCTCGCTAATAATTCTGAACAATTTATAATTCTCTGGGTTCTCACATACCTCCCTGCTAGCATTATGGTAATTATATTTTTATGTATTTTCATCTCACTGCAAAGGCCTTGTTATGTGTTTCTCCCAGAAAACCTGGAAATTATAAAAATGTTTCTCCTTGAAAATAAACACTTTTCAAAGGCCCCAAAGACCTGAAATAACAACCCTCCACATTTCAACATTTCGGAATTTTGTATTCTGGTTTTCTTTTTATGCAGTTTTTTAAAATAACTGAGATCAAACAATAAGTGCAGATTTATATTGTGACACTTTTATATTTATTTTTTTTTGTTTTAAATTGCGACATTGCCATTGTGTTATTTATTTGCCATTATACCTTATGTGTTTATTTTTTTAATAGTGTGGCTGACTTTCAGAAGTTGGGGATAGAATATTTTCATGTCTGGGGGCACCTGGGTGGCTCAGTCAGTTAAGTGTCCAAAGTCACCTCATGTCATGATCTCATGGTTCGTGAGTTCGAGCCCCACATTGGGCTCCGCACTAACAGTGCAAAGCTTGCTTGGGGTTTTCTCTCTCTCTCTCTCTCTCTCTCTCTCTCTCTCTGTCCCCTCCCCCCACTCACTTTCTATATCTATCAAAATAAATGAACTTTTAAAAATATTTTTTAAAAAAAAGGTATTTTATGTCTGTGAGTCTAAGCACAGTAGAGTGTTGGCCAGTAACTTGAAGTAATGAATGAATAATGGCTATTTTTTGGACACTAAGCATTAGAGGAGATGTAGGAGTAAATTGGACACTGATTCTGGTCCTGGGAAGCTTTCAGTCCACTGGGAAGGTAGGTCTGCTTATAGACTATTCTAAGCCAGGGTGGGTGGGGCCACACCCATAGAAGCTTAAGTTCATTATCATTTCATTTGACTGTAGAGTCACAGCAGACCAGAAAAAACATGGCACACTTTGGCTAACTGTCAGATAAAAGGATTACCAGGGATTAGTAGAAGCTTCTTTAGCTTGTACATAAGAGATCTGGACTCCTAGTAAGAACACCAGACCTGGAAAGAGGAGAATCCCCAGAGATGCCAAAGACTTTGACTTTGGGACACACTGAATGCAGAGAAGACCTTTATGGGAGGGGAACATTTGGTAAAATTCCAGTTCCCCTATTCTAACCACATCCATCAGCTTCAGACCAAGAAGCTGGGGAGCGGAATGTCTTGCCTTCTCTCATCTTTGCTTACCTTCTTACTCTCGCTGTATCCCCTATGGCTGGGAAGAAAGCATGGCCAGGTAGAATGGATGGCGACAAAGAAACCCTAGAGAAATAATCAATATAATCTTGAATTATCTCTAAACTCCATTCCCCCTTAATATATCACAGGTCTTGCCGGGTGCAGATCTGTAATTTGTGAAGCAAAACTTAACACCTCGGCAGTCCAGCAACCCCTTGACCACATATCTGGAATTACTCTCAGTGTTTTGAAAGACTTTATTATAGTGAGGCCAGAGGCAAAAAAAAAAAAAAAAAAAAAAATCTCATCTGGAACTTGTGAGTCATGTTTGTTTAGTAGTTGAGAGTGTATGAAGATCAATAAACGATAGTGAAACAAAAATATTAAGTGTTATACCAGCCTTTATCCTGATGTTATGAAGAACTTGGTGGTAAATAACCTAATCTCTGCTCTGAAAATTATAGCTTTTCATGGTAGAATCAATATGCGTATACAGAAAAAATAACTTGACATGATGGGTATTACTTAATAATTCTGACTATTACATATTAAGATAAGACAGACATCCTGCCCTCATTTCTCTAGTTTATAGGGGCTGATTCTTACCTCAATGGGTTGAGAACAAATCCATTAAGGACTTTGGCCCTTTAGGCTTCTTTCCTTCTCTTCGCATGGTCTGTTCTTAGCCGTAGGACCGAGCTGGCGGTCATTAGAGCCTGTCCACAAGAAAGACAGTGAGAGAAAGGACTCACCCTTCAGTGTGATTACCTGTTAATAACTCTGATGAAAGAGCTCTGTGGAAAATGAGATAGCAGCTCTTGCATGGGGAGAGATACTGGATTATTTGTGGACTTGATTCTGTTAAGCTATTCTGTATGTTTATTTCCAAGGCTAATTCAACAATTAAGTGCACTCTTTATGCAGCCCAAAGGGAATGTTCTCCAACAAGGACAGCTGGCTAAGGGGTAGACTTGCGAGTTATTTATAAAATATATTTCAATCAAAATCTTAGGGATAGAGCTTGAGAAAAAAACAAAACAAAACCAGACTTCTCCTAATGCTGTGGTTAATTTCCTAACTGCTCGACTGCGTGTTTACGTTGGGATACCAGTTCTCATGTCTTACCCATATGTTGATAATAACAGGTCGAAGTGCCAGGAGTTGTAGCTAAACATTAGGTTCCCAATCTGAAAGAGTACTTAGGTGGTGTTTGAGAAAGATGTCTAGTTTTCTTGCTGTAACCATGGCTTTTACATATGTTATAAATGAACTTCTGTCCTCCACCCCTCCCCCCCTTTTTGTTTTTCAGTGGCAAAAATAGGATGTTCGAAGTCATTGGAGAAACACTGGAGCATGATTTCCCAAGCTGGATGGCAAAGATCTTGAGACAGCTCTCTAACCCCGGACTGGTTATCGCTGTCGTTTTGGTTATGGCGTATGTGCTTCCCCTCTCATAGGAAGAGACTCTGTAATGTCTTTCCTGGCTCCTTTTAATTTCCAGCTTTCTTAGCTTTCTCATGCTCTCTAAGGGTTGTGCTGTAACCTCAGCAAATTCAGTGCTGATTACATGGTGGTGAGAGTCTGAAATTCATGAGCCATATTCTGATCCTATTGAATGTAATTCCCAGCCATCTGCATCTGTCTTTGCCTGCCTAGGATTATAAGATTTGTTCCCAAGTAACCAAAATAATTATCAGTAAACAGCTAAAGCAAGGGAAACATAAATGCTAAATGCTAAATCTAATCAGCACATTGAGCTCCCCCGATCTCCTGGCCCCCAGCTCTTGTCCCATAAAGCAGATGGCTGTGAACACACAGAAATGATGAGTCTCTAAGTTAATATTCCCTTTGGGGACCCTATAGGCTGCATTTTAGGGCTAAAGGTTTAAGGGGTCTTAAAAACCATCATGTCCTTGTTCCTCAAAGGCTATCAGTAAGTGTGGGTCCATGATAATAAAATCAGAGGCCCAGAAGGGTCTTGGAAAGGTCGCTTAGTCTGTCCCTTCAAAAGTCAGAGGTGATATCCAAAGGAGAATTTGGGAGGGGGGTTTTGTTCCCTTGCAACTTTCATTGGCTTCTGACTCTTGACCAGCACAGAGATAAACTTACATTCTAAGGAAAAAAAATATATTTGCTATTGAAGAGCTAGGAAAAGCACCCTGGTCCTTCCTTTCAACCCCTGAGGCCCTCCTAAATAGAAAGTCTGGTACTGTCACTGCTCGCAGTCAAGGAGGGCAAGTATGAAACCACCCTCAGAAACACTTTAGAAATAAAGCTGATGCACAGGATTTGTTTTTTAAAAGGTAAAATTAGGAAAGCTCAGGGAGAGAAATCCCAATGATTTGAAATAAATGAGCTGGGTTCTGGGCCAAGTTGTTACCATCTACTTTGTGATGATCATGGTCATGAGTCACATCAGAGAAGACAGGTTTCATCTTCAATTTTATTAAGGCACCAATTTAGAGGGACAAGATGATTTTCCCCTGGTAGGACTATAGCAAAATGGTAATAGTAAGACTCTGACAGTAAATCCAACCTTTACCTCCCGCTTTATACTATGACACCTTTTTTGAAGGAAAGCCCATGGGAATAATTAAACGGTAAAACAGATTACTTTTGTATATTAGAGAACCTTGATCATCTGGTGGCATTCAGAATCTGATGGTGAATCTCTGGTGCAGATATGTTAGAAAATGATCTGGTTGGGGGCACCTGGGTGGCTCAGTCGGTTAAGCATCCGACTTCAGCTCAGGTCATGATCTCGCATTTGTGGGTTCAAGCCCCATATCAAGCTGACTGCTCAAGAGCTTGGAACCTGCTTCGGATTCTGTGTCTCCCTCTTTCTCTGCCCCTCCTCTGCTCGCACTCTGTCTCTCTCTCTCTCTGTCTCTTTCTCTCAAAAATAAATAAACATTAAAAAAAAAGAAAGAAAATGACCTGCTGGAAGCCACCTGTTTCACCAGATGGCCCTTGAAGTGATTTTTATTTTCCAAGTTTTCGTAATACAGTGGCTTGTGGGACGATGTTAAGTTATTAAGTGGTTTTTAAAAGTCAAAGCCCCTTAGTGGTATAAATGAGATCTTGTATTAAAAAAAAAAAAAACAAACAGGGGCGCCTGGGTGGCTCGGTCGGTTAGGCATCCAACTTCGGCTCAGGTCATGATCTCACGGTCTGTGGATTCGAGCCCCGCGTCGGGCTCTGTGCTGACCACTCAGAGCCTGGAGCCTGTTTCGGATTCTGTGTCTCCCTCTCTCTCTGCCCCTCCCCTGTTCATGCTCTGTCTCTCTCTCTCTCAAAAATAAATAAACGTTAAAATTAAAAAAAAAAAATAGATCAAAGTTCATGTTAGATTTTATGAGTATAGTCTTACCTTAGTAAGAGACAGATTTATTTCTAAACTGAGGAGCAACATTGTTCTGATGCCAGTGGTTGAAAGTTGACTAAGTTGTCCCAAGAGTGTGGAAGAGGAACTAGTATGGCCTATGTCCAGGCACTACCCGTATATTAATCATTGCATTTCCACGATAATCTTAAAAGGTTGGCCTCATTAATCATATTATTGCTATCACATGGAAGATATGCCCCAAATCAAGTGGCTGATAAGTCAATGCAAGCTCATGTCTTATTTCCCATCTATTATTTCCCCTAATCATTTGAAGCACCAAACAGTGAGTTTGGAATGAGTGGGAATAGACAGAAAGGCTAGAAGCCACTTGTCAGGGATGGTCTACACTCAGGGTCAGCACATTTTTTCTAAAAGGGCAAAATAGTAGATATGTTAGGTTGTATGGGTCAAAAGGAAAAATTGAGGATATTCTGTAAGCACTTACCTAACCATTTAAAAATGTAAAAGCCGTCTTAGTTCATGGGCCATGGAAAACAGGCTGGGAGTCCGTTTTACCCTGGAGATTATGGTTTGCCAACCCCTCATACAGACTGTGCAGAAGAAAAGTTGGCAGGATACAAGGTCAAATAGATGTCCTGCAAGGTTGATTGTAGTTCTGAGGTTCTGATTTAAAACCCAATTTCAGTTTATTGCTGGTTTGATTTTTCAAATCCTGAGATGTCATCTTCTAGTTTATGGGGCTCACACAATTGGCCTGGCTCTTTATTACCTTTAATTAGAGAATGTTACATGTTACAAACATTTTGAATTTCCCCAGTGGCTCATACTAAATCAGCTTGGGTGATTTTGGGATAACTGAATAGAATTCAGGTTCTCTGCAGCCAGGTTCATTCCTTTTGGAGACCAGAAAATGATTTATGAAGAGTATTTATTTAAGGTGCATCACAAGACAGAAAAGTGGCAAATA
Source organism: Prionailurus bengalensis (assembly GCF_016509475.1). Classification (NCBI taxonomy): domain Eukaryota; kingdom Metazoa; phylum Chordata; class Mammalia; order Carnivora; family Felidae; genus Prionailurus; species Prionailurus bengalensis. The sequence continues at coordinate 14,978,161 of NC_057359.1, forward strand.
AAGAGAGAATTCCAGAACTGCAAATGACTTGGGGGGTCTTTTGCGTTCACCCTCCAAATCCAGGCACTTTTCTAAAAAAATCTTTATCACACACACACACACACACATTTATTGAGCACCTACTTCATATCAAATAGTATATGCCAAATGCTTTCGTGTATATAATTTCATTCAAATTCCCATCACTCATATAAAACATAAACAAACCCAGCTAAACAATATCAATAATTGTGTTGCTAGCACCAGATGGCTCGTAAAGGGTATAATCTGGCATGGTTGGGGAGTAGAGGAAATGTGTTTAGTATCCAGTTATTTGCAACAAAGAGCAATGCCAGTTACCTTTTTTTTAATGCATTTTGTTTGTTTATTTTGCTTTAAGTGAAGATGAACATATTTATTTTTACACAAATGTTTGGCTGGAATTTGCTCTTTCTAGAAATGTAAATGTCAGTTAAAAGCCAAGGATATTCCTTTATAAAACATTCTCGTTTCAAAGAAGGGAGAAATGCAAACAATACATCCTATGGAAAAAAATATCTGTGTTAATTGACTATGACTTATGAGGATTATATTCTTTGTTGTGAAAGCCAAAGGAGGGAATTTAAGGCAGAAAGTCAATTTCTTTTTTATTCCACACATTCCCTAAGCTTCCGTAGATTTTCCATTCTCTTGGATTCCCTTGGCATCAATTTGAAATGTTACTTTTAATTATAGTTTAAACTGATGTTAATACATTTCCAAGAAGATACAATTAGGCAGCGAGGTATGGTAGACAGATTGATGCTGTGGAAGAGAATCCTTGAGTCCCACCTTCCCAGGTCCAGCTCTACTAACCATGTTCCGAGTGCATTTTTTTTTTTTTTTTACTTCTGTGTACTTCAGTCTTTTATCTAGATTCTATGATTTAGTGAATGTAAATTTCCAAAGAATCTCGAACTGAAAACTACCATATATTTTATTATTTTTTAAAATGTAGTTTGACCATCTATTATCTCAATGCTACTGCCAAGGGCCAGAAGGCAGCAAATCTGGATCTAAAGAAGAAGATGAAACAGGTAGGATACAATTTATTTTATAAAAGTATCATCTTTATTAATGTCAAGTAGTAGGAAACACCGGGAAATCTCACGTCCTTCTCTCCTTTTTGTATTGTGTAGCAAGCTTTGGAGAACAAAATGCGCAACAAGAAAATGGCAGCTGCCCGAGCAGGTTGGAGAAATGTTTGTGATTGCAAAATCTCCCCGCTATGGATAAAGTGTTCCTCCTTTTTTTTCTTTCCAAGTGGGCATTTGATGTAGTATACCATTACTGCCCTGCGTGAGTCATTCCACAATTTTTACTGTTCACCTTTTGAGAGCCTCTCAGCTTTTCCAGTGGAGGAAAGGCAAGGGAAAGAAAACTTGAAAAATGGAAACTTAGCGCTAGTAATAGACAGGTGACTTTGCAAATTGACAGAAGAAAAAGACAGCATCCACATAGTCATGTACAAATAGCAGACACAAATGCAGACGTTCTGCCCCCTGGGGCCATTTTTATACATAGATGGATACACCAGGAAGATATCACTAGGCTCTTCTGAGCTCACCAGTGTTGATTTCCTGGAGCCTTTTCTAATTCATTAATCTCTCTTTTTTATAACCTTCTTAAGTTTTAAACCAGTAAAATAAGGCATACCTTTATTTGCCAAAATTCCCGATACGTTCTGCATTCCACATGGGAAAGTAATGTCTAAGAACCTCAGGGAACATTTTTTCAAACTTTTCCCTCATTCTTGACTTTAAAACTCTTTATATTACTAGGGCTTTCCCCCCTTGTAAGTACTATAAGTCAGTCCGAATTGGTTTAAGTAGAAAAAAACTTCATTAGTCCACACAAATGAATAGGAGAGTGGTGTGGATGGCCTGAGACCACGTTTTATCCCAAGTTTAGAAGTGAGCAGGGCTGAGCCCCATTTCTTTATGGTTCTTTCAACACTGCTCTCCCTCCGTGTCAGCTGACCTTTATGGCAACAGGAGAGGATGTAGCAATTTCCAGTGCTATGTCCTTAAATTACATTTGTCTTAGATGGTTTTTCCACCGTAAAGCTACTTGTTTTTTTTAATTGCATTAGCATTTTTTTTCAGCTGTGACAAATTGTAAAACCTTTAAAGTGTACGATGTGACGATTTGACATGCACATACATTATGAAAGAGCTCCCACCACTGAGTTCATTAACACATCCATGACCTCACATATTTACCTTTGTGTGTGTGTGTATGTGTGTGTGTGTGTGAGCCCTTAAGTTCTACTGTCTCAGCAAATTGCGATGTATACAATGCGGTATCATCAACTATAGTTCAACATGTGATGCATTACCTCCTCAGACTTCTTCATCTTACAACTGAAAATTTGTACTCTATTACCAAACTCTATTTCCCCCACCCCGAAGCTCCTGGGTTACCATTCTGCTCTCTGTTTTCATGAGTTTGCCTTTTTTTTTTTTTATTCCACATGTAAGTGACACCACGTACTGTTTGCCTTCCTCTGTCTAGTTTATTTCACTTAGCATAATGCCTTTCAGGTTTATCCACATTGTTGTAAATGGCAAGATTTCCTTCTTTTATAGGTTGAAAAATATTATATAATTCTATATCTCTATCAATCTATCTATGTATATCTATATTACGTTTTCTTTATCCATTCCTCCATAGATAGACTCATGTGGTTTCCATCCTTCCATGCTGCAATGAACATGGGAATACAAATTAATGATTTCATTTCTTTTGGATATATCCAGAAGTGGGATTGCTGGATCATATGATAGTTCTATTTTTAATCTCTTGAGGAACTTTCATACTGTTTTCCATACTGGCTGTACCAGTTTACATTCCCACCAGCAGTGCACAAGGGTTCCCTTCTCTCCGCATCCTCACCAGCATTGGCTGTCCTTTGCCTTTTTGATAGTAGATATCCTAATGGTGTGGGGAGTTATCTCATCGTGGTTTGGTTTTGCATTTTCCTGGGAGTGATGTCGAGCATCTTTTCATGTACTATACAGATATTGGTCATTGATAAGTCTTCTTTGAATAAATGTCTATTCAGATCCTTTGCCCATCTTAAATTAGGTTATTTGGTTTTGATGTTGTTCAATGGTATGACTTCCTTGTCTATTTTGGATTTTAACCCCTTCTCAAATATGTGGTTTGCGGATACGTTCTCCCATTCCATAGGTTGCCTGTTCATTTTATTGATGATTTCCTTTGCTGTGCAGAAGCTTTTTAGTTTAATGTTTATTTTTGCATTTGCTGCCTTTGTTTTTGGTGCCAAGTACAAAAATCATTGCCAAGACCAAGGGCAAGGAGGCTTTTTCCTAGGTTTCCTTCTAGGAGTTTTATGGTTTAGGGTCTTACATTCAAGTCTTTAATCATCATGCATTAGCTTTTGTGTATGTTGTAAGATAGGGGTTCAGTTTCATTCTTTTGCATGTTGATATCCAGTTTTCCCAGCACCATTTATTGAAAAGAATATTCATTCTTCATTGTATATCCTTGGTACTTGGTCAAAAACTAACTGACCACATATGCATGTGTTTATTTCTTGTTACTCTGTTCTGTTCTAGTGATCTTGTTGTCTATTTTAGTGCCAATGCCATACTGTTTAATTACTACAACTTTGTAATATAGTTTGAAATCAGGAAGCATGATGTCCCAGCCTTGTTCTTTCTCAAGATTGCTTTGGCCACTAGGGATCTTTTTGTGGTTCCATCGAATATAAGAATTTTTTTTTTTTTTTGTCTATTTCTTTGAAAATGTCTTTGGAACTTTGAGAAGGATTGCACTGAGCCTGTAGATTGCTTTAGGTGGTAGGGACATTTTCACAAAATCAATTCTAATCCATTAACATGAAATTTCTCTCCATTTATTTGTGTCTTCTTTAATCATTATATAATGACCTTCTTTGTCTCTTGTTACTACTGCGTTGGCTTAAAATGTATTTTGTCTGAAATAAGTATAGCTGTGCCTCCTTCTGGTTTCCACTTGCACAGAATATCTCTTTCCATTTTCTCGCTATCAGTTTACATGTGTCCTTAAAGCTGACGTGAGACCTTTGTGGGCATCTTTTAGTTTGAAGCACGCATGTCACACATATCTGTGCTGTTCTTGTGTTTGCTATAGATTGTGACTATAACTTAACATCATCAAATTCGTGTTTAGAATGGTGAATGAAGAGGCACCTCGGTGGCTCAGTTGGTTAAGCATCCGACTTCGGCTCAGGTCATGATCTCATGGCTTGTGAGTTTGAGTCCCATGTTGGGCTTGCTGCTGTGAGCACAGGGTCTGCTTTGGATCCTCTGTCCCCCACCTTCTCTGCTCCCCACCCCTGACTCTCACATGCTCTATCTCTCTCTCTCAAAAATAAAGAAAGAAACATTTTTTTAAAAGTATCTTACAAAAAAAGAATGGTGAGCCAAAAGTTCTGACTTTTAAGATCTGAATTCTAGGTAAGGCTAGTTTTTATCTTCATTGCTTTAAAGATATAATAGTATAGCATGCTATTTATTTGATATTTTCCCATAATTTTTACTTAAAAACATCTACAACCTTTGCAAAAGCAGAGACTATCTTATTCATAGTTGTTTCCTCAGAACTTAATACAGAACTTTATTATATAACAGTCATTCAGGAAAGGCCTACCAAATTTCTACTGGCCAATAAGGAACTCTTTTATTTGAAAAATTTAAAAAGAATAAATTGTTATATTAATTATAAAAACAGTGCTAAATATAAAAAGAGCAGAACTTTCACTCCCTTGTAAAGTAAGAAATATAGAAATATTTTGTAGGTAAAAATGCTAAATATTATGGCGACCTGGAGCACATTTGGAAGATACAGATTTCAGACCACCTCATTCATAACATTAAGCACACTGAAAGCTAATTTTTTAGAAAATGTTTATTTATTTTTGAGAAAGAGAGCATGCGCAGGAAAGGGGCAGAGAGAGAGAGGGACAGAGGATCTGAAGCGGACTCCGTACTGACCGCAGAGTCCTATGTGGGGCTTGAACTCACGAAACCCGAGATCATGAGCCGAGCCAAAGTTGAACTAATGCCCAACTGGCTAAGCAACCCAGGTGCCCCTGAAAGTTAAATTTTGATTTGTTGCTCCTTCATCTTTTCTCTCTCTCTCTTTTGAACAGCTGCAGCTGCTGGTGGCCAGTAGCATTCCCAGGTACACTGGGGGCCCAGAAGGACTCTTCACCTTGCTGTTCAAAACCAGCCACTTCTGAAAAGGGCAAGAACACAAGCATTGTGAAGTTGCCGTTCCCCTCTTCTAACCCTGATGTATCGTCAAGGTCATGCTGGTCAATCAAGGCGTCACCAGTCTTAGTTCAGCAAGAAGGATCTCCACCTTGTTCCAAACTCAGGGATTTGTTCCCCCACCACCAACTTTTCCCCTGACTTATTTCCCTGGCTTTTCTTCTAACTAATGGAATTTAAAAGTGGATGTGATTCAACCATACAGGTTACTGGTTTACCTGTTGGGTTAATTAAAAAAAACTTTGGGTATATGGACTTTCATTTTATACCCTTCTTCTGCCTTAGTTTTCTTTGCCTGGGAACAGAAATACTTCACCTCTTTTTACCCTCAAAGTTAAGAAATATCTTTATCAAGTGGTCACTGTAATTATTCATTAACTTGCATTTTGAAACCAACATCTTGTTTTTCCATTTTTTTCTCCATCTCCCCATCTAGGGCCCCCATGACTATACACCCAAGATTTTTTATTAAGTGCTGGATTCAGTAGGAAAAGGAATGGGCTTTTTAAAAGAAAAATCCTAAGGGAAGTAGGGGCCTGATTAGCATTGGATTGAAAGTCTCTCACCTTAGACAACCCACCTCTTTATGAGTTAAAAACAAAAAAAAGGCATTCTACATGATTGCAACTCCATCACAGCTTAATCATGACCTCCAAGGATCACATTTCCTGAGTTTGGATTCTAATATTCCATAATTTGTCTTTGCTTTCTTGTTAAGGTTAGGAAAACACACACTTCGACAGGGGGCTTTAGCTTATAGATGTGTTTAAGCGTTATCATCTGATTAAACTTTGAATAGCACCAATCAATGCCCTCAGCCAGCCTTGTTGTGTGACTTCAGTTACATATGCGAACCCACAATGTCCTTTTCGCGAGCTGAGCCAATTTGCCTGCCATTCTCTGCAAGTGACTTGCTGGTTTTTATTACCCTGTCCCGGAGTTCTTCCTTCTTTTCACTCTTCTTCTGGCCACAAAAGGATGCCCTGTTCCTCTGCCAATCCGTGTGCCCATCACTGCCATGACACAAATTCAAGATTTCCTTCCTCTGGTCCACTTTTCCCGATTAGCCTCCATTTCCAAACTTGAGAGGTTTCTTTGGACCCTACTGGCTTTATTTCAGAGTCTATTATTTATATAGGTTTTCCTGTGCTTTTTTAACAGTACTTCACTGTCTCCTGTATGCATGCATCGTCTTTCCTATCCAGATTGTAAGCTCCCTATGAGCAGGGATCATATCTTTTAACTCTTTTGTATGCCTAGGATAGTGCTGTGCACAGGTAGGCACTGAGCATATGCTTATTAATTAAATTGAATCAATTTAACTTGCAGCAGTCACACTGTGAAACAAAAACTTGTGTTATCTGCATGAAAAGTGTTATTATGATGGAAGAAATGGAATTATCTGTTGCGATGCAGGGTTTCTTGCCTCATTCGATTATAATGCAGATGAGTAAATAAAGTTAGTGCTTATTTCTACTTGGATCATTTTGTACTGTGTAGTAATAAGATTAGAGAATTGGTGTACATGTGTTGCCAAATTTACAATGTGGATGACACTCCCTTGTTCTTGATCTACTTCATAAGAGAAGTGATGAAAGCTGACAAACTCTCACCCAAGGACTTCATCTCCGGAAAGGCAAGGTAGGCAATGCACTTTTTTTTTTTTTACTCGAGTTGCCATCTGTCCCCATACAAAGTTATTACAATATTATTGACTATATTCCCTATGCTGTGCATTGTATCTCCATCACTTACATATTTTATAACGGAAAGTTTGTACCTCTTCAAACAATGTACTTTGGGAACAAACGCTCAGGGTATAAGAAAGAATTCAGACATGACATTCTAAATTTCAATCTTTGTATACATTGAAAATTAAGTTGGATTTTGATTGCACCTAAATACTCCTCTGATTTAAGCTAAGCATTTTTAGAAAATTTAACCCTTTTCGTCTCCAGAGAGCTGGCAAAAATATTTCCATAGTACTTACTACATGAACAAGCATCTGAAACGGTGAGTGCCATTTCCAAAGCTGTTTGAGCACAATTCGGAGACTGGCCTTGTACTGGGAAGGTTCTGATTGCTATGATTTAGTTCTCTATCATTGTTTCTCTATATAATGATCAAAACCATAGGAAAAATTTGAGAAGGCAAACCTAACCAACCAACCAACCAGACTGCACCTTTTATTTTTTTTCTAAGAGGAATAAAGAACAAATTCTGACCAATGTATGTGAAAACGAAATTTACTTTTCTGCAGAGCTTCGCCATTCATTTGAAAACTGAAAAACTGCATTTCGACACATTCTTTGACTTATCTCCTTTGACTTCTGAGAGTAGCACATAGTGTAAACCATACCTAGGGGCTCGTGTTAACAATACTTTGACCTGAACTATGTTTTCTTATTCTGATGGATCCCTACAAGTACCAGAGCCAGAGCTAGCCAGGGTTTGGAAATATTATTTGGTGACTCAGAATGTTATCATACGGCGGGGTATAGTTCCCCTCGTTGCCACAGGGGGTCAGCCTTTGCTATCTTCACTCCTCAGTGGATGAGTTAATAGGAAGAGGTTTCGGGTCAACTTCTCTGTTTAACACTTAAGGGCTGGAGCCCTGCCTTTAACCTAATAGACTTTACTGGAACTTGAAATATTTCACTTTGCTTTACCAGCCCCTTCCTAAAAGAGTATGGGTAGACTGTGGGGAAGTGGGCTTCTCATACATGCTGGGACCACACCGGGTGTGTGATCGTTAGGAACCACAATGAAGCCAGCACATCTTCATCCACTTGATAAACATTTATCACATACTGTGTGTCAAATGTTTATTAAACGTAATGTACCCCAAGTATCACCTACTCTCTATACTTTCTCCCACTGTTTTGTACCACCTGCCATATTGATCTTCTTGGTTTCCAGAATCTTCTAGAATGATACTAGAACTTATGAAACTGTTTTAAGATTGAGGAAAATCAATGATACCTTTCCATTCGAAGCAAGAGTGTCCCTTTCTTCACAGTGAGGCAGCTATTACAATACACTATCAGAAATTGGAAAAGAGTTTTACTCTCTCTCATTCTCTGTCAAGTGCAATGCCGAGCAAAATCCAGATGTTATTCTCACCTTTTCCAGCCTTCATCCACAACTAGGATTTTTTGATGGACAAATAACCCTGGAATGCAGAATTGGCATCACATGCTTAGTGAGTGGAAGGCAAACAAAACAGTTTAGGCTTTGTTCTTTGGGGGAAAACTAAGGGAGTGTTTCAAAGAGGGAAACCAAGGAGATAGGTGTCTAATGACTTTTATTTCCTTCCTTGAGTCAAAAAATATAATGTCCAGTTATAACTTTCTTTTGCCTTGTTTGGTATACAAGGGTAAAAGCATCTCCACAGTTTATTCGTAAAGAAATATATCCCAAAAGAAGATGTAAGCAGGCCTCAAAAACAAGAGACTTAAGAATGGGTTTGGCAAATGTTCCCAGTTCTCAATGCAGGTATGCACTTCGTTTTTTGGAAGAGAGACACTGCGACTTAACCATGTATTTTTTTAAATGAACTATAGTCATGGCCTCTTTTTGTGTTTACTTCCTGCAAGAAGGAAATACCATTGTATGGTGGTGACAGTTCTCAAGCCCTTTTATTAGATTTATTTTTCTGACTTCTCTTGTAATGGATTGCTTTGATACTTGGCCTTGGATGGTCCAGCTGTCTTTTCCAGGATCAGTCTTGGTGACTTGGTAACTGTGAGTAATGGAAAAACATATATAAGGAATCCTTGACCTTTTCTGGGAACTTAGGTATTGGACAACACACATCTTTTTCACACATACCAGGAAGTTTTCATATCAATCCTTATGGTTATTTAAAAACTTACAATAGAGGTACATGTTCACTATAGCAAATTTAAACAGTTTGAATAAAATAAAACAAGTGAAAGAACCCTGTAATTCTACCACCCAGCAAAACTGCTGTTTATTTTATTTTATTTTTTTAATTTTTTTTTCAACGTTTATTTATTTTTGGGACAGAGAGAGACAGAGCATGAACGGGGGAGGGGCAGAGAGAGAGGGAGACAGAATCGGAAACAGGCTCCAGGCTCCGAGCCATCAGCCCAGAGCCCGACGCGGGGCTCGAACTCCCGGACCGCGAGATCGTGACCTGGCCGAAGTCGGACGCTTAACCGACTGCGCCACCCAGGCGCCCCAACAAAACTGCTGTTTAATATTTTGGTGTACTTTCCTTCCCTCAAATTCGCACACACAGACACACAGACTTAATAAAAGATTTTGGATCATGAGATATATTTAGTTTTATCTTACTTCCTGATTTAACATTTTCCCATGCCATGAAATAACTTCGAGACCTTTTTTAATGGCTATAAAATATGTCACGTGACCTTAAGGAAATTGTTCAAAACCTCATGTTTCTCATTTCTAAAAATGGGGCTGGGGTGCCTGGGTGGCTCAGTCAGTTAAGCTGAGCCAACTTTGGCTCAGGTCATTATCTCACAGTTCGTGAGTTCGAGCCCTGCGTCAGGCTCTATGCTGACAGCTCAGAGCCTGGAGCCTGATTTGAATTCTGTCTCCCTCTGTCTCTGCCCCTCCCCTACTTGGTCTCTCTCTCTCTCTCTCTCTCTCTCAAAAATAAACAAACATAAAAAAATTTTGGTTTTAAATTAAAAAAAAATAAAAATGGAGCTAATAAGAGCCCTGCTCCATAAAGTGTCTATTTGGGGTTAAAAGAGATAGAACCTTTATAGAATATAGCACTGGGCCTGGCCTGCAGCTAGCGTTCAGGAATAGACACAGTTGTCATGCTTGTTATCATGGAATTCTAAATATTTGTAGTTATCCTACAACTACTTTTTCTGCTTGACTATACATATCAGCTCTGTGAAGTAATCGAGAACACTACTGAAATAAGATTTATCCAGAGCCTGATCATAGTTCTTATAGGGGTGGAACACTGAAAATATTATGGTGATCCCCAACATCTAACTTTAAACAAAAACAAGATTAGTCTTAAAATACTAAACTACATGGATGCTGAAGTCAGATGCTCCTTTCTAAAAAAACAAAAAAGAAAAAAAATCCTGCTTTGCTGATTCTCTAAACACCTGCTTACTTGCTGTATCGTATAATCCAGACATGGAATTAGCAATCTGATGTGCTTATAATTTAGAGTGTAAGGCCCTATGGGCATGGTTAGCACTTTGCAAGGATTATATAAATGGGTTAAATAAGGACCGTGAGTCAACACGAACAGAGAGCGTGACTGAGTTGAACGTTAAAATCTTAAAATGCTTTCTTTTTTCTTTTGGGGATCAGACTTTTTTCCTGTGTGAATATAGCACAGATTTGATAATAGGAGTAAGTGGAGAAATGGCTTCAATACACGTTTTGAGAAATAATCCTGTGTGTGCTAAGGCAGGTCAACATTAATTCAAAGAAATTTTGTGAATGCAGTATTGTTATGCATGATGTGAAGATACCTCTGGAAAAGAGAGAGATTAGAAGGTCTGAAGGGCAAGGTGCTTAGGACATAGACCTCGGAATTGACAAATACATTTGCAGTGGAGTTCAAAGTTGCATAAATGACGATGGCATGGCCCATCAGCAGATGAAAATTACCCCGCTGCAGAAGGAACCATTCATTGGCTGGAACGACAACTGACTTCAATGGAACATGGAATGAGTCGATTTCATGGGAAATGCTTATCCCTAGTGAAGTAATAAGATCCAGTGGAAATACTCAACCTTTGTATCACAGAAAAGGCTCCATATATGTCAACTCAACAGGCTACTAACTGGGGACTGAATGGAGTGCAGCGGGCAGGAGTGGGATGACTGGTAAACAGTGCTGACCTGGGAGTTGAGGCCAAGGTTTGAGTTCAAGTTCTGTTTCCGATGAAAAGCGCTGTTCACTGGCCATGTGATTTTCTGATGTTCGTTATTAGCTTTTTGACCCAGGCTAACTACTGACTGTCACTAAGTTTCATTTATGTCACCTTTAAAGTGGATTATAATTGTCTCCATTCAAATTGCTATCGGGATTGCATGAGATGGTGATGATGCTGAAAACCGCCTGGCACCGTTTGGCATGGAGGACGCAGTGAACAACTGGATAAATATCACCCATAATTCTCCTTTTCTTGTCAATCAAATATTTTGATTTGAAGACGTCAGTCATGTTTTAGTTTAAAAAATTAGGATGATTTTAAATTGATCTGCTTCAGAGAGCTATTAGTCAGAAACCAATTGCAAAGAAGGTTTTGCTTGGTCGGGAAAACCTAATCTTTCACAGACCCAATAAGAACAACTGTCTGGGGGTGCCTGGCTGGCTCAGTCAGTAGAGCAGGAAACTGAGTCTTAGGGTCTTGAGTTCAAGCTCCACCTTGGGCATTGAGGCTACTTTGAAAAAACAGAAAAAAGAAAAAAAAACAGCTCAGTTTTTTGGAACATCCTTAGTATTTTTTAGAAGGGTGGTTGTAGTAGCAGAGTGGCTTAACAAATATAAGCAGCATTCAATGAATAAACATGCATGTGACTGAGCATTAGGGGCCCTGTGTTCTAGTCCTGCCTCTGCTACTGATTAGCTGCCTGACTTGTTGGGAAGGGTGCAGCCCCCCTCGGTCTCATTGGCAAGATAAGGGGGTTGCACGCGTGATTTCTCAGATTCCTTCCTGTGCTCTAAACCAGACCCGCTGTGTCAGGTAGGCACCAGCCACGTGGGGCTACGGAGCCCTTGCAACATGTTTGGCACTTGAAATGTGTTAGCGACTTAAGATTCACCCTGATTTGGAAGGCTGTATGAAAAAGCTACTGTAAAAATATCTCATTAATATTGCTTTTTCACTTCGAGTGTGGGAAAGATACCATTTTGTGTATTTTCGACTAAGTGAACTGAATTACTAAAATTACTTGCACTTGTTTCTTTGTCCTTTCTTTAGTGTGGCTGCTAAGACGTTTTAAGTGACGCGTGGCTTACATTTGTGGCTGCTTTCCCTTTCTGTTGGACAGTTGAGCGCTGCTCTCCAAACTGTGTTTATGAAATAAGACTTTGTGAAGGTTTCCAGTGCATCGTTCGCAGAGCTGGGTTTCAGATGTGCTAGGAAATTGACGATAAACTGTTAGGGCTGGTGGCTCCCGCCCATCTAATTTCAGCAGCTGATTTGCACTGGGGGTGGGGGATGCTGCCTTTGAGGAAGTGGGGAAGGGAAATAGGAATGGATTAGAGTCCACTGGACACAGAGCCTGATGGAGTAACTTGGTGGAGGGGGACTCTGGACAGTGGGCTACATGTGATGCTTACTTGTGGCCAGGGAATAAAATCTAACACAGAGAAGGGAAGAGAGACATTCTGCACCCCTATGAATGGAGCATGACATCACTGTGGTTCTGCCATCAACTGACAGCTTGGGGAGCACGGGAGATGGCCCTCTTGAAAGGGTTCTGGTATCCGCACGACAGACATCCATGACAGGCACTTCTCAGATATTCGTTTGAGGGACTGGAGGTGCAAAATGAGAGTACAACGCAAGCTTCATGATGAATGAGCCTGAGAGATCAATTCATAAACTGTGGACCAACACACATAAACAGGTGGCACTTTGCAGGGTACCAGTGCGTAGGTACTGAGACATGGGTGCAATACATTTGGGATCTTAATGAATAAATACCTCCTTTGGACTTAAGGCTGGTAACACCCAGGGAAGTTTTTTAGTTAAGCAGCGATAATAATCTTTTAAAAATCAAAGTTTCCTGGGGCGTCTGGCTGGCTCAGTCAGAAGAACGTGCGACTCTTGATCTCAGAGTCGTGAGTTTGAGCCCCGTGTTGGGTGTAGAAATTACTAAAATAAAATAATATAGAATAAAAATGAGAGTTTTTTGAAAGCAATGACATGCCAGGTCAAAGAGAAGGCAGCTGGTTCACGGTGTTATTGCCTAGATTGTCTGGAGGTGCAGGGGTCTGTGAAGAGGGAGGAAGAAAGTGTTGACAGACATGCCCCTTGACAATTTTGTATCACCTTTTCTGTTGCTTAAAAACCAGTGGCATATAAATGGGATCCCAGAGCTCCCTTCTCTTTGACCCAGGGATAATATTCTTGAGGCAATGATGAGATTGAATACTAACTCGTACTATTTCCTGAGCCTATGAATTAAAAAAAAAAAATCAAATTATTACTTTACAATAGCTTTTGTGGTTAACTTTTCTTAACCACGTTTTTCACATGGGTGTTGACTGTCTTCTTACTGTTGTTAACATGCATGTGGATCTGTGATAAACTATGAAAAATTAATAAAAGAGATCAAGGACATAAGGATCAAGATGTCAGTTTTCTTCCCAGTGTCCCTAATTATTTTATTCTTAAACCTACTTTATAGTTAGAAATTATGAAACATAAATGTCACAATTCTGTGACTCATAAGTGACACCAACTATTCCTCGATGAATCCAATGAATCCTTTTGGCTTTTGGGTTCATGGGGTTCACGTTCAGGGTCATACTGACTTCTGAGAACTGCTTCCCCCCTGCTAGCACACAACCCAGCAAAGTGAATCCTTACCTCCTTGATTGCTCTCTGTCTTCCTTAATAACATCAGCTGGACTTCCATGACCCTCCTTCCCCCTTTTCTAATCTCCCTCCTTTCTAATGTATCCTCCGTGAGGATATACAGAACCAACGAGCCTTCAGTATAAGTTGCATAAATATTTGCGGGACAATTAGCGTCAGGCACTGTAGGAGGCTCCAGAACCCATCAGTGAACACAAGAGATGTTTCCATGAAGACGATACAGACAATAACCGTTACAAAAACAAATAAACACGCTGAATAAACACATGAGTAAATTGAAAAAAAAAATAAATAAAGCAACTTCTGCCCCTGATAATGACCAAGAGAAAGGTAAAAAGAGGTCACTGTGATGGAGGAGACGGAGGGCCGCTTTAGCAAGGTCATTGGGGAAGCATGTCAGGGATGGTGACACCATAGTTAGACAAAGCTGATAAGAAAGGGACACCCAGAGGGCACTTCCTTGTCTGTTTTGATTACTTACTCCCTCTTGGGGAGTGGGAGGGACCTCACAAAACGAGTTTAAATTACAGAGAACTAGACATTTGGAAGCTTGACCATCGTTTGTTTGTTTTAGAGAAATATTTCTTTAAAAAATAGTGTTGCAGGGTATAAGCCATACCTCATTTACATACTGTAAGTTTTATTCTCTTTAGTTAAAAAAGAAAGCCCAGCAGGATTGGATGAGTACAAGAAACCGTGAGCATGCAGAGGTTTAAAGATAGGGACTGTTTTTCCCCAAAGTCACCCAGCCAGGAAGTGACAAAGCTGAGAAATAGAAGAACCCTTTAGTTCGTGTTTTGTGCTCTTCCAAGGACCTTGGCGCCTTTTTGTTACGCACTTCCTGCTTTATCAGGGACCACAAACCCAGCCGCCGACAGAGGCCAAGAAAATAACACAATGAATGAACTTGTCTAGTGGCATATGAAAAAATGAAAAGAACTGTCCTATCTTTAGGGAGCCTTCACTACTCAGTTTAGCTAATTATTGCAGAACCAGGGCTCTCAGATTTTCTGATTTTTAAAAAAAAATTTTAAATGTTTATTTCTTTTTGAGAGAGAGAGAGAGAGAGACATATTGCAAGCAGGGGAGGGACAGAGAGAGGAGACACAAAATGTGAAGCAGGCTCCAGGCTCTGGGCTGTCAGCAATGAGCCCAATGTGGGGCTCCAACTCATGACCTGAGTCAAAGTCGGATGCTTAACCAACTGAGCCACCCGGGTGCCCCCAGATCGTTTGATATTTAAAGAGAAGCCAGAAACTTGAATTTTTATGTCACATACCAAATTATTTTAAAATCATTTTTTTTAAATGTTTATTTATTTATTTTGAGAGAGGCGGGGGCAGAAAGAGAGGAGAGAGCGAATCGCAAGCAAGCTTGGAGCACAGTGTGGGGCTTGAACTCACATACCATGAGATCATGACCTGAGCCAAAACCAAGCGTAGGACACTTAACCGACTGAGCCACTCAGGCGCTCCCTTTAAAAAAAAAATAGAAACATATTTTTAAATGTTTATTTATTTATTTTGAGAGTGATAGAGCAGGGGGAGGGGGAGAGAGAGAGGAGAGAGAGAGAACCAAAATAGTTTAAATGTTAGCAGTTAGCACAAAACAATACACACACGCACACAGGCACACTCCATCTGTCAGCAGGATGCTGTCCAAGGGACCTCAGGGTCAAAAAACCCCCAGGATTTGGGTTCAGCTCTCAAAATGTACCACCACAAGGGGGAGCTCAAACTTTTTTTTTTTTTAAAGTTTCACTGGAAGGTAACGCTAATTAATGCAGTAGCAGAAATTCTCATCCTGTGACGTCTCCGGCTACCTCTTCCTGCTGAGATTGTTTATGCGGCTTGGTTTTGTTAAGAATTGTTTCAATAACTGTAAAATCAGGCAGCAAACAAACTCCGCTAAGAGCCAGCCTTACAGCCTTATCGATCTATTTTTATTTTTATTTTTATTTTTATTTTACGCTGTATAGTTTTTGTTTTCCAAATTAATTCAGGGTTGTTGTTTTTGTTTTTGTTTTTGTTTTTTTCCTTTTTGAGCGACGCTATGTGCTCCAGGCAGAGGTAAAGGAGCAGGAAGAGTACAGAGCTTTGGGGGCCTATCGGCTCATAATTCAAATTTTAAATTAAAAACAAATAAACAACAACCCAGGATTCTCTGAGAGACCAGAAATAGGTTTTCATTTAGGCAAACGAAAACTTACATTTAGTCCCTCTAGGCTGAGGTACATAAAGACACTTCTCCAGCTTAGAATCTAGCTGTTTCCTAGGTTTCCGGCTTCAGTCCCTTCAGGCTTCTCGGCATCTCTGTCAAGCTCGCTCTCCTGACACGTCCATTCACACACCACGCCCTGAGCTGAGATGTAGCCTGTGTGTGGTTTTGTCTCCTGGTTGTTCCTGCTGTCCGGAAGGTGAGTTGTTGGCCCACCTAGACCGTGGCCATTTTGTGTTTTTGTTTTTGCAAATACCTCTTGTTTCCAGGCTTAGTTGGAATCGAAAGCTCTCTGAGAAGTCTCTCCAGACCTTCTCGGTCCGCTTTACTAACCTCGTCTTCCCTGAGGGTAAGAAGTTCTAACACAGGCTCTGAGCACCACACAGGGGTTCACTCGGGCAGGCTCACACTAGACCGGGAGGTTGTGTGAAAGTTCTCCTCGTCGTGCAGTTGAGGCAGTGGAGAGCAAGAGGCTGTGCCAGCACGGTTAATGGCACTGGAACCGGGCGAGTCTCCCCCTGCTAGGTTAGACAGGTTGGTACAGCACAGGTTTCATGGCTTTATCTTAGCATCTATAACTTCCTTTTCTCCTTCTTCTCCTCCTTCTCTTTCCCTTTCCTTTCCCTTACTTCCTCCTCTTCCTCCTCCTCCTCCTCCTCCTCATCATCATTACAGCTACTTATTTATGCATCTATTTACCCCATTAGAGTCTGGCTTTTGAAGGTTAGAGGCCAAGTCTTGTCACTGTCCCAGCTCGAGGGTGCCCATGCCACGTGGAGGAGGGGGGCCATGGAGCCTTGGTGAACAGCGGGAGCTCCAGGGTCCAACGTTCGGGTGGCATTTGCCCCTTGTTAACCAAGTGAGCGACCTGGGGAAAGACATACTGTCCTTTAGCCTTATTGTCCTTCCCTGTAAAGCCTGGAGAATAACAACACTTCCCCCATGAGGCTTTGCAAGAAGTTGAATTAAAGTCCACGAAGCGCTCCATGCAGGGTCTGGCACATGGAACTTCAGACGGGCTAGGAGTTACAGCAGACATTTGATGTGGATGAACCTTGCTGAGTTGACATTCCTGGAATTCAAACTGTGACATAGCTCATAGCTTTCAAGGCAGTTTTTTAAGCTTTTTGAAAGAAAATTCTAGCTAGATTGCTAATATTTTACTTTCCATGATCTTTAGCATGAAGAAAGTTTACGAATTAATGACTAGCATTGGGAGACTGGAACATGAAACCGAAACAATTGTCAAATAAAAATTATTTAAAATGTAAAGATTACCACATACTACATGTATTTAATGTTTAAAAGTTAACATCCTTGAATTAAAAAAAAAAAACACGTTGATAACCATGATCTGTTTTGCAACGAAGATCGCTTTTATTCTGCATTGGTGTTTGTTCACTCATCCAAAAGAATTTTTTTTTTCTTTTTAAAGTTTATTTTGAGAGAGACAGAGAGCAAACATGAGTGGGGGAGGGACAGAGAGATTGGGAGACAGAGAATCCCATGCAGTCTCCATACTGTCAGCACGAGCCTGATGTGGGGCTTGATCCCACAAACCATGAGAATATGACCTGGGCTGAAATCAAGAGCTGGATGTTCAGCCAACTGAGCCACCCAAGTACCCCGTAGCCATCTTTAAGTTAGGTATTAGGATACACATTGCTTCATATAAGTTTATTTCCTTTTTAAACAATGTCGAGTTTTTGTTGAAATCAATATGCTTTTGCTCATTCAGATATTAGGTCAATTTCTGATTTCCCAAGGGATAATCCTTCAATCATATTTACATCTTCTTTTCCTTGCATTTCCTCTTTTAAGGCATTTACAAAGAACTGTAGCCTAGAGCAACTATTCAGACCCTCAAAATGCCAGAAAATACCATTGGGCAGTATATGAATGAATGACAGTAAGATCTCCTAGGAAGTTCACAGGACTGTTCAGAATCACTGATTGAAGTTGCTAATTTAAGGACATCTTCTGTTTTCCAAACTTTTTATTTTTTGACACACCACTCATTGGATTTGTTTAAAATATGCCATGAGATAAACTTATCGGTATCTATTTCATTGACAAGAATAACTGTTAGCAGACTGGACCATGAACTCTCATTTATACATGACAAGAGCTACGGCAATACTGGATTAAATCATTCCTGCTTCTGTCCTCTGTATTCCCGTTCAGGTTTCTGGAAAGGTTAGTCCCAAACTTCAGTCCTTCAGATGTCTTGCTTTCTACTAGATACCAGTGAATTCCTTACAACCAGTAATTCCTCCATGTTGATTATTAGCTTGCAGAAGAATTAGAGTCCCCCCCCCCCACCTTAATACCTCAACTGAGCTTTCTTGAGATTCTGCAAAACATGACTTCCAATGACATCCTGGGCAAGAATATCCACACTGACACTGCAGTGCAAGATACTCTGGGTGCTGTTCCCACCTTTTCCGCGGGAAATTTCTCACACTTTTCTTGCGCTATGAGTTTCCTTATAAATCCAACCTGTTGGGCTCTTGTATTTCCAGAATTTCTCACAATTTCTTATCTATTATAAGAGATGTCTTCTTTTTATTTTTCAGCGTGGCTGAATATCCTTTAAAATGTGTTTTCTGTCATCTCTGTGGGTTTGATGTGAGAAAGAGTGCAACCATTACAATGTCTTGAAATGACAGTTTAGCAATGCCATTTCTAAACTGACTCCTTCAGTAAAGAGATAAGTAGACGCTCTTTGTAAATGTGGTATTGGAAATGAAGGAGCTGTGGGAGTCCCCCCTGCTTTAGGGAAAAATGGTGCTATATTGAGCTGTTCCTATAACCTGTGCCTGGGCACTAAGTAATTTGACGAGCAGTGGTTTGATTCTTTTTTTTTAATCTTTATTAAAAAGAACCGTTCTCGGGCGCCTGGGTGGCGCAGTCGGTTAAGCGTCCGACTTCAGCCAGGTCACGATCTCGCGGTCCGTGAGTTCGAGCCCCGCATCGGGCTCTAGGCTGATGGCTCAGAGCCTGGAGCCTGTTTCCGATTCTGTGTCTCCCTCTCTCTCTGCCCCTCCCCCGTTCATGCTCTGTCTCTCTCTGTCCCCAAAATAAATAAACGTTGAAAAAAAAAATTAAAAAAAAAAAAAAAACAACGAACCGTTCTCAAAAAGAGGTTAGAGTGGGAGAGAGCCAAAACATAAGAGACTGTTAAAAACTGAGAACAAACTGAGGGTTGATGGGGGGTGGGAGGGAGGGGAGGGTGGGTGATGGGTATTGAGGAGGGCACCTTTTGGGATGAGCACTGGGTGCTGTATGGAAACCAATTTGACAATAAATTTCATATATTAAAAAAATAAATAAATAAAAAATAAAATAAAACGAACCGTTCTCATTGCAACTGCTTTGATAGATTAATCAGTGCTTTCTGACTAAATGCCATATTTCATTATACCGTGCCGTTGAAATGACTGGCTGCGTGATTAGAGACAACTTTCACGTCATGAGCAAATCTGGCTTCAAATCTGTTCGCTGCTCACAGCTGCCCTCCCCAGGACCATGTGAGTGTTAGAATAGTCAATGTGGCTTCAATCCTAATGCTTTCTAGGACGCCCGTTTCTTTGTTACTCTGCTTTAATTTGTATAGTGAACACTTTACAGGTAAAGGAGCAGAATGAGTGAGAATGAGAAAAGTCTCCCTCCAAGACCCTCCCCCACCAAAGCATTTCCCATCAGTCTTGCTTTATAGCGGGGGAAGGAGGAATGAATTAAATCCCTCATGGGAAGGGACACGGGGCACCGGAAGTCCTTGACTAGCATGTTCCCAGTGAAATTTCATACGGTTGAAAAATGAGCACCACAAGCCATCAATTCGTAGCGCCGTCTGCAACCCAGCATTTTAGTTTAACCCAGGCAATGCTGGTATCAGACAACTGGATAAAAACGATGACATTTTTAAATCTTATTTTACTAAAAGGTGACAAATGGGAAAATTAAAGAGGAACAAGTAACAATACCACGGAAATAAAAACGGACTTCTCTAAAAGATACTTAAATGATAAACCCCGATCTACGTCTAACACTTCAATGAGGTGTGTAGATGAGAAAGAAAAGAATACATTTAAGAACATGTTCCAAATGGTGGAAGACTCTGTTGTAGTGAAATTTGACACTTTTTGGCTGACTTCCTGTATTAATCAGGTTCTCTGGGGAAACAGAAAAGGACCCATAAGTTGTGTGTGTGTGTGTGTGTGTGTGTGTGAATTGGCTCACATGATGATGGAGGCTGATAAGCCCCAGGATCTGCTGTCAGCAAGCTGGGGACCCAGGAAAGGCCATGATGCCTTTACAATCTGAGTCGGGCTTGAGCACCAGAAGATCTGTTGGTATAGATCCTGTCCAGAAGCTGGTAGGCTAGGAATCCAGGCAGAGCCAGAGTTACCAACATTCCAGCTCAAGGCAGTCATTAGTTCCCATTACGTTCAAATAGTACGTTCAAATAGGAGGCTTGTTCTATTCAAGCCTTCAATTGATTGGATGAGTCCCACCCACCTCAAGGAGGGAAATCTGCTTTCCTCAGTCTAAAATTTAAACACAACCTCACCCAAAAAATCCTCATAGATATACCCAGAATATCCAGTCAGGTTGACACATAAAATGAGCCATTGCAGTGCCACTGGGGAGGTTAACTTCTGTTTGGAGTAGTGTCTCCCCTGTGGAAGCCAAAGGGGCCACATCTGTCTCTATTCTGATACAGCCACAGAGCCGGCATGTGACTTAGGCTCAGTCAGTCAGAAACTTTCTTTGACTCTCACATGCGTGATGCACCAAGACATGCTACCCATTGGAAACCCACTGAGGGGAAAAATACTGTGTGTGTGTGTGTGTGTGTGTGTGTGTGTGTGTGTATCTTGACTGAATACTTTTAGCATATTTTATTTTTCGGAGAGGAGAATCTTCCGTACAACATATGCACTCAACAGTCTTACACATTTTTCAAGTATGTGTGACATGAACAAGCAGAAGATTAACTCTATTTCAGAAAAAGAACTAACCAAAAGGCCCCAGGCTGCAACTATATGGGTTTCCTTTGAGGGGGTTTTCACTGTAGATTGTGGAAGTAGGAATGAAAGGGAAAAAGCCACTATGGAATTTCCTTACCTACAGATTAGGGGTAATATACAGACCTCATAAGAATGGGAAACTGAAATGTAACTCAATGAAAGCTACAGTGCTCAGAAAAATACCTGTCACTTAGTATGTGTTTAATAAACGTTTGATGTTGATGGCAACGATGACCACGACGACAACAATGAGGCTGATGATGACATGTGGTGAGTTTGGGTTTTTTTCAGGGAAAATCCAGTGATAGGGGTGAATATGAGCCAGAAAAGTAGGTGGTGAGGAGAACTTCTGTAATCTGAAACAACAGTACCAGGATACCAGTACCGGTTACCAGTAGCCAGATTTATTTCAGGCGATTGAGCATTGATTTAGCACTCAGGGGATATAAAGGTTAAAAAAAAAAAAAAGGAAAGGAAGCGTAAACAGTGGTGTCATATCTTGAGCTGCCATCTTTTCTTCTTCCGAGGCAACAGGGCCTCCGCTTAGAAATGAAGCCCGAGGGGCGCCTGGGTGGCGCAGTCGGTTAAGCGTCCGACTTCAGCCAGGTCACGATCTCGCGGTCCGAGAGTTCGAGCCCCGCGTCGGGCTCTGGGCTGACGGCTCGGAGCCTGGAGCCTGTTTCCGATTCTGTGTCTCCCTCTCTCTCTGCCCCTCCCCCGTTCATGCTCTGTCTCTCTCTGTCTCAAAAATAAATAAAACGTTGAAAAAAAATTAAAAAAAAAAAGAAATGAAGCCCGAGATTCAAATGAACCCACTCTTAAGTTGAGATGTCAAGCGGATCCTGACCCATGACTCATCACTACACTAGTGTGAATTTGAAGAGATGTTTGGTATATTGGTCAACAGATTCGTTATCATATATTTCTCAAAAAGAGGAACTAAAATTTTTCACACAGACCACGAGAGAGCCCAGCACAAATTCCCAAAGCTTTCGTGACCAAGTCAATAGGATGCGGCTTACGTGGATTCGGAAGCTGCTGAAGGTCACGGAAGGCTGAGGGAAGCCAACCCAGTCTGACCATCTCTGGATGAGTTTAGGGAAGGCCTCTGAATTGGAAACAGTTTCATAACCAATGTATAGCATGAGACTACTCTGAGAAATGTGTAAGACACTATTTACCAATAAATAGGACATACATACCATCTTCAATGGATTCACTGGTAAGGATGGGAGTGGTTATTAAATGCTTGTTAAATATACAAATTTCTAATCTCTATCTTTTTTATCTTTTCAGTCTTCGTCCCTGCTGAGTGGACCCTGAACTCTACATTTTTAACAGACTCCCTTGGTGTATCTATGCAGGATAACATTCAATTGCTCTGTCTATTTAAACCAACAGGAATCCTGGAGGAAATTAAGTCTCTGGAGATGTGTTCCCCACCACCTCCAACTGAAGAAGGCATGTTGCTCCAGGGGGTATGAAGTTTCCTGGATTGCTGAGCTCATTGGGAAGAATCTCAGAGCTGCCAGGACTGTTGACTCTGTGCCAGACGATCTCCATTATCAAGATCATAAAAGAACATTCAACACGATGGCATACGACAAGTACTCTCCTCCAGAGAGAAACTCCTGCATGATTTCAAATGTAGTGATGATCTGAAAGATCGGAAGCTAAGTGGGGTGGAAGATTCAAGATGGCCTCACTCTCCTGTGGGTGGTGGTCATAGACTGGGATGTTTACTATCATTTTTAAGTCTGTCTGAACCTTATTTTGTTGTAATCTCAACTCCATGTTTCTTTTCCCTTCCTTCTCATTTTTCCAAAAGCTGTTGCAACATTTACTTACATTAACCGTGTACACAAAACTTGTAGAGATATGATATATTAAAAGTAATAGGGTGCTTGAAATTAAATTCATGCTTACTCTAAGCTAAAAGTTGAAAGTAGAATTTGTTCCTGGATGAAACATCACATTTTCCAAAATGCATATTCTGTTTGATTCTTGCAACTAAATATATAGTTGGAGGAAGTAACAATTTTAAAACTGCATCTAATTCTGATGCAAATTTAAGGACAGAAGGCAAGGCAATTTACAAAACCACATTTTACATAATTTGAGAAATGGAAGAGAGATGGAATTAACACTGTTACAATTTTGATGTTATTTTCGTCCAGTTTTTAATCCATATGTTTCATAATGTTGTCATAATTGCTTTAAATGCTGCCTTTAAAATAAGCTTATGCCACAAATAATCTTTCATATTACTATATGATACTCAACACATATTTTAAGGGAGGGTTAATTTTCCATCCAGTGAGTGAACTGTAATTCATTTAACCAAGTCCCTATGGGTGGATATACACTTTGTTTCCAAATATTTTTTGTATTGTTTTGCCTCCTTTTCATTATTACCTAAGGCCAGATTCCTATAAGTGTAGTCAAAACTTATGAACATGTTTATAAGACATTGCAGACATCAGTTCCAGAGAGGTGGACTGATTTACTTGCCCATCAATAATATAAGAGCGATATTATCTGTCCTCTCCAGCATTTCTAGTATTCACAAAATATTACTATTTTTGTAATTTCTTCAAATATATTTATTGAATGCTTTTCTTTCTTTTTTTTTTAATTTTTTTTCAACGTTTATTTATTTTTTTGGGACAGAGAGAGACAGAGCATGAACGGGGGAGGGGCAGAGAGAGAGGGAGACACAGAATCCGAAACAGGCTCCAGGCTCTGAGCCATCAGCCCAGAGCCTGACGCGGGGCTCGAACTCACGGACCACGAGATCATGACCTGGCGGAAGTCGGACGCTTAACCGACTGCGCCACCCAGGTGCCCCTATTGAATGCTTTTCTATGTGTCTACAGATACAAAGAAGAATAAAGCCTAAAGAAGTTTGTAACTAAATAGGAGATACAGATATCTGAAAAATGTACTTCCAGTTCAATTTTAAAAACCCATTAGGAGAGATTTTCAGTTAAGATGGCCCTAGATCATCATGACTGCAGTTGGCTTCAAATATATGCCAGTGATGGGTAAAGGACAAAAAGTATACAATTTAAAAGGCATGGCTATATTAAAAGCCAAATAAAGCTGAAGCTATGGCCTGCTGGGCTCCTGGTTCTGGTATCTGTGGCGTTGGAGGAGGAAGAGACCAGTGAGTTGACAGATCCCTCCCCCGACCCCAACGAATAATACATACCTCTATCAGTGTGTGGCAATTTACACAGAATGTCAAATACACTGATAGATCCTTTAATTCCACAATGGAAAACACATACTTTTTTTACTTTGTTTAATGCTTAATTCACTAAACTCAAAACCTCTCTGTTATTAACACTCACTTAAACATTGAGTGACCACAGACTTTCTAAATATTTCTGTACTACTTATAAAGCAAATCCATCAAAACTTTTAAAGTTAAAGTTAGAATATCTCAAATATTTAAACAATTAGGAACCTATTTCACTTTACTCTTCTAAATGTTTAATTAAAATCAAAACATAAGACATGAAAATCTCTTAAATGCCTTTAGCAACTTAAGGAGCAGTTAAAACATGGACATAATATCACACCAATTACAAATACTAGAGTAAAATTCAAATATAGCTGACCCTTGAATAACATGCGTTTGAACTGTGCAGGTCCATTTATACGTGGATTTTTTATAGTATAAATGCATTTTTCTCTTCCTTATGATTTTCTTTCCTGTAGCTGACTTTATTATAGGAATACAGTATATAATACATACAACATACAAAATATGAGTTACTTGGCCGTATGTTATCACTAAGCCTTCCAGTCAACAGGATAGTAGTAGTTAAGTTTTCAGGACTCAAAGTTATACCAGAATTTTTCACTGTGCTATAAGGGTGGAGGGGAGGCTTGGAGCCTCTAACCTCTGCCTTTGTTCAAGGGCCAACTGGAGCTGTAAAGATAACAATGAAAGCATTTATCTGCATTAATTAATGATTTCATTACATATTTACATTCTTATTTTTGCTCTTATGTGTTTACTTTTCCAAAATTGCAGTAATTTTACCGGAAGTGGTGATAATATTTGCAAACCCTAAAGCAAATGAATACTCTCTCTGACTTGCCAAGGTCCAGGGTTTACATTCTAGAGCAGTTGATTCTTCGTTGAGTTGCAGGACCCAAAGTTGCGTTCAAAGTGATGCAACGCTTAGGATAAGTCCTTTCTAATGATCAATCTCCCTTGTTAGATCATGAGACCTTGAGACCATATATTTTATGAAATTATCTGTTTTTGAAACTTGATACTTTTCCAAGAATAATGTATGCTTGAAAATGGACAAATACTGATTGGTAGTCCTCTCATTTTGAGGGTTTTTGGCATCACTGGAAATTTACATATATTTTGATGAGGGTGTCATGATTACTGGGAGAATCATCAGGAGTGTAAACTTCTGGAATGAAATTAATGAGGGAGTGTGGAAGAAACCAAATTTCAAGTGTAGAAACGGTGAGAAACATGTTTTTTAACAGGAGAAATTTTAAATTTATTGTAAGGAGTAGATTTATTATAAGGAGTAGTTGTTTGGCAAAAACAGTATAATCCAGATCTACATAGACTTTTGTCTTTTTTTTCTCTAGGGCTTGGTAGAGCTCTCCTCCAAAGGATCCTGTGTCCCTTCAGTCCACCAGAGTATTAAAGACCAAAAGTTAGATGCTGGATACAGCTCAGTGGTGGGAGTAGAAAAGCACATTAAGGGGCGCCTGGGTGGCGCAGTCGGTTAAGCGTCCGACTTCAGCCAGGTCACGATCTCGCAGTCCGTGAGTTCGAGCCCCGCGTCAGGCTCTGGGCTGATGGCTCAGAGCCTGGAGCCTGTTTCGGATTCTGTGTCTCCCTCTCTCTCTGCCCCTCCCCCGTTCATGCTCTGTCTCACTCTGTCCCAAAAATAAATAAAAAACGTTGAAAAAAAAATTAAAAAAAAAAAAGAAAAGCACATTAAATTAACCTCCTGAAGGAGTTTATCCTTCTTGATGCTACTGTAAATGGAATTGCTTTTTTAATTTTCTATGGAGATTGTTCATTGTTAATGCATAGAAGTTTAACTCATTTTTGTGTGTTGATTTGGTATAGTGCTACTTTGCTCGATTCATTTATTACTTCTAACAGGTGTGTGTGTGTGTGTGTGTGTGTGTGTGTGTCTATGGAATCATCAGTTCTTTACTATGAACTAAAGCTGTATAAAGTTTTATGAGTCATATAAGATCAAGTTGTCTGTGAACAGAGATAATTTCACTTCTTCCTTTCCAATTTGGATGTCTTTTATTTATTTTTCTTGTCTAATTACATGATTTTTTAAAATGTCCATTCACTTTTGGGAGAGAGAGACAGAGCATGAGCAGGGGAGGGCCAGAGAGAGAGGGAGACACAGAATCTGAAGCAGGATCTAGGCTCTGAGCTCTCAGCACAGAGCCGCACGCAGGGCTCGAATCCATGAACTGTGAGATCATGACCTGAGCCGAAGTCAGACACTAAACCAACTGAGCCACTCAGGTGCCCTAAAGAGGGAGTGATAACATTTGATTTGTTCCTTAGAATTATAACTTTGATGCCAATGTGCTAAGTGGTTTGGAAAGGGGAGAGGCTCAAAGCAGAGAGAATCGTTCAGAGGATCCTGTTGTAATGTAATCGATAAAAGCTTGAACTAAGGTATTGATTGCAAGCATCTTTTTAACCTGAGATTTTCTTTTTCATTTGTGTATTCTTATTCTTTGAATCGAAAATTTTAAAAAAGTTAAATGTCTCTGTATGCAAACATATCAGTCTTACATCATGATTTGATTCGTAACTTCTAAAGTTAAAACAAATTTTGAGGTTCTTCTGTTTTCTTCTATGGTTTAAAAAAAGTTAACTTTTAACTTTTAATTTAAATTAAATTAAATTTTATTTTATTTTATGTTTATTTATTTTTGAAAGAGAGAGAGACAGAGTGTGAGAGGGGGAGGAGCAGACAGAGAGGGAGACACAGAATCTGAAGCAGGCTCCAGGCTCTGAGCTGTCAGCACAGAGCCCGACGCGGGGCTAGAACCCAGGAACTATGAGATCAGGACCTGAGCCGAAGTCGGACGCTCAGCCAACTGAGCCACCTAGGCGCCCCAACTTTTAATTTTTAATTCGTTTGTGAAATTGATCTGAATCAGGATATTCAGACCTCGAGGCAGAAGTGGGTCAAAATCCACTCTAGGTT
The DNA here is from genome assembly GCF_016509475.1 of Prionailurus bengalensis. Lineage (NCBI taxonomy): Eukaryota > Metazoa > Chordata > Mammalia > Carnivora > Felidae > Prionailurus > Prionailurus bengalensis. The sequence continues at coordinate 15,005,511 of NC_057359.1, forward strand.
TTCATACAGAGGAATCAAATACAGGGAATTGGTCATACTCAGATAGCTCTGTGGGACCAGCAACAAACCCTCTACCTGAAGGAATATTTGGAGGCTTTGGGCCATCAGAGTCCAGGATCCTGGAGAAGGGGTCTGTCTGGGCCAGTGCTGAAACCAGAAATAAAGCACCACCCAAACCCGTACTGGGGCAGCTGAGGGGCTACTGGCCAGCATGCGATGGTACCTACCGTTGCTGCGGATGCCAGAAGTGCCATCAGATGATGATGGAGTGTTGGCTGCTCTCTTGCTGCTGGAAAGTGCCAACAGAATCCAGAACAGGAAGCAAATCCCGTCTCCCCACTCCAGCCTGCAAGACTCCTGCCTGTACTTCCCATTGGTAGAAAGGATCCCAGAAGCTTGGGGCACGAATCTGTGAAAATGGAACATGCAGATCCCTGGACCCTCTGAAATGAGCTGAGAACAGCAAGCCTACTTGTTGTCAGGGACTCTGAGTGGGTGAAACGTTCCAGAAGGTCATCTATTTTACTTTTTCAGTATGTGTCTTTTCTTCTTTGAGAAATGAAATCAGTCTGGTGCCTTTTTATCCTCATTTGGATTGGTTTATTTCCACAGGTTTCTGAATCTCCACCAGGTGGAGTCAGAGGCCAGTTTTAAAGGGTTAAATTTAAGAAGCAAATTGGTTGGGAGTTTCAGTTTCAGATTGGACCAAGCAAGGATAAACAATACCAAGGGGACTCTTGCTTTCCTGTGATGTTTCCTGCTAGAACGTTACCTTGTTATTATTATATTCACTTTGACAATTCTGTCAATGTGCCCCATTCTCCAGCTATGACTTGGGACTCTTCCGTTCCAAGGAATGGAGACTCATTCCAGCTGGCTCAAGAAAAGAGAATTTTATTATAAATATACAAGAAGAAATATCACAGACATTTCTGGAAGAGAAACAAAACACAGCAAAGGCTTACCGGGGGCTGCTCTTTGCTTCTTTGAGGGAACACATACTCGCTCTTATGTCTGGTTCTCATTTATTCATTATTCATTCATGAATATGCAAAGTCTCTGCTATGGTGCTAGGGACTTGAGATACAGGGGTAGATAAGACATTAATAGGGAAGAGAGATATTAAACAAACATGCATATAAAATTGTAAATCACTATAAATGCTCCGCATAAAATGCGTGGCTTTTAAGAGACAGTGTAACATGGGGACTTAATTACAGTTATGAGGTTATGGGAAAAAATTCTTTAAGTGGCATTTAAGTATGGACTTAAAAAGACGACTCACGGCCCAATTAGAGTGAAGAAGCAAATTTGCTCAGTTACAAAGTGTGTGAATGAGAATCCAATTATTTTCTATGTATATACATAGGCAGAAGTCTTATTACTTAAGTACCTTATTATTTTAATAAGGGGCATACATATTTGTGGTGAGTGGTGGAAATCTTATCAAAATTAGTGAAAAACCTTTGTTGTAAAAACCTTTGAAATATACACAGTGCTATTCCACTCAGACTGGTTTTTTTATTTTATTAAAAATTTTTTTTCAACGTTTATTTATTTTTGGGACAGAGAGAGACAGAGCATGAACGGGGGAGGGGCAGAGAGAGAGGGAGACACAGAATCGGAAACAGGCTCCAGGCTCCGAGCCATCAGCCCAGAGCCTGACGCAGGGCTCGAACTCACGGACCGCGAGATCGTGACCTGGCTGAAGTCGGACGCTTGACTGACTGCGCCACCCAGGCGCCCCTGGTTTTTTTATTTTATACTTGTTTTATGTAGTACCTGAAGGTAGAAATCATCAATTTGTGACTGACACAAAGTTTTCCAATGCTTGTTCCTAAAGTAATCTTAAAGTGTATGCAAATAACTCGCTTCACATTTTCAGTTGGCCAAACTCCCTGCCTCTTGGGGAGATTTATTACATACACTAGCAGATCTGGTTCTCTTTCTTTCCACCAAAACGGCACAAAGTCAAATCTGAGCCGGGCAAATAAACAACGTCCTATCTACAGATGATTTTTCTTTTAAATCAAGTCGTCGAACGTCCCCACACACCGCCTGACACGCATCTGGTGCCACTGTGTCCAGGGTGTAGACTTGAGTGTCAGAGATCTGACATACAGTCCTAATTCTCCCTAATCCTTAGCCACAGTGCGGCAGGCTAATTGTGAATCAGCACTTTAGCCACCCTGGGTCACAAGGTTACCGGTGGCCTTATTGTCCCCAGGTCCTGATTTCACAGATAACAGTCCACAATTAGTGTACTGATTTAATAAAGCTCCAGTAACAATTCTGATGCCTGTGTTGATGTTCTTATAGTTACTGGATTTGGGATACATATTAATAGACCACAGATGCACACACAAAAAATTGAAGAACAGGAAGCAGATCCTAAAAGTCTACTGGAGTAAATGAATGAGTATAAAATGATCACTATTCTCGCTTAGCTACGTAAGCCTAGCAAATGGACTATTTGAAAACTCTAGGGGCGCCTGGGTGGCTCAGTCCGTTGGGTGACCAACTTCAGCTCAGGTCATGATCTCACGTTGTGTGGGTTCGAGCCCCGGGTCGGACTCTGTGCTGACAGCTCAGAGCCTGGAGCCTGCTTCAGATTCTGTGTCTCCCTCTCTCTGCCCTCCCCTGGTCACACTCTGTTTCTCTCCCAAAAATAAATAAACATTAAAAAAAAAAAAAAAGAAAACTCTGTCCATAAAGGAAATATTCCACTTAGAATTTTCTGAGAAATACCTAGAAAACATAACTAATGCACTTGTATTGCTGGAATGATAGAATTGGAAATTTAAATGAAAACTTTCTAGTAATCCAGGAGATCCTTTGTAGGTATTTATTTAAAGGAGAGAAGGTATCCAGGTTGTTTTTTTTTGTTTGTTTTGTTTGCCTTCTGTTAACTCATTCCAATAAAAATATCTAGAAACATTTAGCCTCAGCCAATAGTATTTCATTATTTCCACAGTTAGTGGTTGGATGGCCAAAAGATAAACCAAGATATGAAACTTATTCCACTCTTCAGAATTAAAGCCCATATTTTTCCTAGATATATGGCCTATGGGCATTATTCCCATAACTGAATCATCTAGAATTAACTAGATTAATTAGGTCCGAGGTGGACAAGATAGAATACCCACAAAAGAAGTGGGTAAACCTATAAATATGCGTTCTGTTATGTTGACAGTTTTATGTTTAGTCTGTGGACATGTAAAGAACATGAGAGAACCAGCAAGACTTAAAAAATGTTGTTCATATGTCAGTGCATGGATTAAGATGACAGGCCAGGATTCAAATCTTAGCTCTACCTGAAACTACTACATAGCTGATAGGGTCAGTTACTTGAGTTCTTGGAGCCTTAGTCCTATAAAAGGGCCATCAATATGATTTATACACATCAAAAGGTTATTGTCAGGGTGGGATGATAGCAGGTTTCTAAAGTACTTGGCACGTAACAAGCCCTTACTTAAAAATCAGACAGGGCCACCTGGGTGGCTCAGTTGGTTGAGGGTCCGGCTCAGGTCATGATCTCATGTTCGTGGTTTCGAGCCCCGCATAGGGCTCTGTGCTGACCACTCAGAGCCTGGAGCATGCTTTAGATGCTGTGTCTCCCTCTGTCTCTGCCCCTCCCCTGCTCGTGCTCTCTCTCTCTCTTTCTCTCTGTCTGTCTCATCAAAAAATGAAATGCTAAAAACAATTAAGAAAAATTAGAAAAATCAGACAGCATTATTAACAACCTGCAATTTTGTTTCATTGCTTATCTCTGCCATGGTGTACCCCCAGGTCCATGATTCTGAACTGGGGGCTACCCTACCTCCCATCCCCAGGAGGCATTTTTGGTTGTCAGATCTGAGGAAGGAAAGTGTTACTGGCATTTAGTGGGTAGAATTCAGAGGTGCCGCTAAACATCCCACAACGCACAGGGCACTCCCTACAGAAAAGACCTATCCAGCCCCAAATGGCAATGGTGCCATGGCTGAAAACTCTACTTTAGAGTTTACTGGGTCTCTGTTTCACTGAGTTTGTGTTGTATAAGGGTGTGACTTTGTGTTGTGTGCTCTAATTCACTCTCTTCTTCTTCTTCCCCCATCCTCACTCCCCACTCTCTTAGACTCCGAACTCCTTGGGGGCAAGTGTTGGGGCAAGTCTATCATGGCCATGCTTCCATTGTCCAGCCCAACGCCGGGCCCAGAGGCCTCAACAAATGCTTGCTGAAGGATGTTGGAAAAAATGCTTTTCAGGAAGTCCATAAAAAGCTAAATCTATTATCATTGGCTATGCATGGTCACCATGTATAACCATGTATAACTAAAACTCAGGCCATTTGTTTTGATGAGGTATGAGAATGTTTATGGTATAGTCAGAGCACATTTGTTTTAGAGTTAGAAAGATCCAGGTTTTAATTTTGCTCTGAACTTACCACTTAGCCTGTTACTTTGACAAGTTACAAAACTGTTGATAATCATGCATTTATTCCAGGGGTCTTGTGAAGATTTCACAAAATAGTCCGTGTGAAATGCTTCGTTCAGGACACAGGTTCTTAGCAACGAGGACATCCTATGACTTTGGGCAAATTCTCATCCCTACCTCCCCAGCTACAGCCTTCATCAATACAATAGAGACAACTATTTCTTGGCATGAACTTCAAGGCTTAAATGAAACCATGATGTGCATAGCAGAATTTAATATGCAATAACTATCATGGTTATTATATTTTTATTTCAGTGGCAAAAAGAAAACTCAAGAAAAGAAATAATTCTCTGCCTTGTCCTTTTTGCTGATGCCGTCTCCCATATCCATACTCCCCAAGAACAACAGGAAGGAAACAAAACAGAACAGAACATGGAATCCAGGAAGAGACATTTTAAGATCCTTTGCACATATTCAAAAATAGTGAGATGCATTTAGAGCTCTCTTCCAAAGCAGAGTTGGACCCCTTAGTTCTTGTAGCTACATTGCCTAGAAGAGCACTGAAGCCTTTTACTTGTGTTTCCGGGCTGTTCTTCAAAGTATTGAATTATCCCAGAATGATGAGTTTCTTTTCTAGGACATGCAACAACAAAAAATAAATTGTGGTGATTGCTGTCACCTTCTGCCCTGTGTCTTTTTTAATGCAGAGTTGAAGCTGCCCAAACATTGAAAAATGGTTTCTATCAAAAGTATGGTGGCAGCTCAAGAGAGAGGAAATAGTAGGTATATAATATGGGAATATCTCATTTGGTTATGAGTATGGGGGGGGTATGGGGGAAGAGACAGGGAAAGAAAAAGAGACAGAATGAGAATTAGCCAGCTTTTGTCTTGTTTTCAAGGGCAAAGATACAAGTTAAAAGGAAACTTTATTGGCTCACTGGCCCGTGCCTTAGGATGGACTCCATTTGGGAATTTTATGTCATACCTGGGTACATCTCAAGGAAGAGGATGGAATATTGTTTTCCTCCCAGCGGGAGATTGGAATTCATCAGGGGCCCAGGGGGTTAGGCATTATTGATTACAGGTATCTCTCCTCTGGATTCTTTCTTAATCTTCTTTCTTTCTTTCTTTCTTTCTTTCTTTCTTTCTTTCGTTCTTTCTCCCTCCTAATTTTGCAGTGGTATGAAACCATTTGTTACCTTTCTTACGGGACCTATCCTTTTTTTGTTTATTTTTTTGCAAGAAATGGGAAATTTTAAAACATCATAATCTATTGGTTTGGCGTTACAGTCACTAAATAATGCCACAAGTTGCTTTTAGTGACCCTGACAGCTTTTCAGAGTCCAACATGTTCAATGTGCCTCAGGAACCCTGGGATGACCAGGTCCTGACCCGGGGCTCCACCCTGTGATCCCCCACGGGATCATGACCAGAGTGGAAATCAAGAGTCAGACACTCAACTGACTGAGCCACACAGGTGACCCTCTGTATCTCATTTTCAACTAAAAATCTGTTGTTGAAGCAGAGTATGTAACTAATACAGGAGATGTTCTGGTCAGAGCTGGAAGGAGCAGGCAGAGCTCCCCAAAGCTGGCCATTCACCCTTTGCCTTGCTGCAAAACACCTCTGCCGCGTTCCATCAAGCAGGCCACGTGGGACAGTTTGCACAAACCAGAACGAATGCGCGAGAAGCAGGCTGTCACTTTAAAACAAACCTCCATCCTGTTGAGCCCCAGAATGATAACCTCTTATCAAAACTGAACTGCAAGGCTATTATACTAAAAGAGCAAGACCGTTCCACATATGGTAGGCTGTCACCCTCAATAGGATGCAAATTAAGCAGGTCACTGGCATGGGACTACAAACGCAGGAAGATCAGAATTCACTCAGAGTCAACCGGATGGGAATTAATGCCCATCCCAGCAGTTAGAGAACATGCACGGGTTCCAACTTTCCCAAACCATATGAAGTGAGAATGGAGTAAAGCTGGCTCCCCAAACACATACTAAGTTGGTACAACAAAACAACCACCACCAATATGTATGGCAGCAACCCTCAAGTCACTTCCCAACTCAAGGTGCAAATAGCAAACAGTTTTTGTTTAGAAAATTGTAAGTTGCGAGCTGCTGGGAAAGATCCCAGGCGACAAATCAGCAATCCTAGATTCTAGTTGTAAAGCTGCCACTAGGTAGCTGTGTGATAGCGACCATCTCACTTTACCTCTAGGACCCTCAGTATCTTCATCTATATAATGATAGGTCTGGGCTAAATGTATACATGATTCCTTCTCCCTTATAGCCCCGTGGCAGGTATAGAATGATCTTGTCTGTTTCTAGAGGGCTGATTTTGACTTTGCAGTCATTCGATGCTGACTTCCTCCTCACATCTACAGCGAACAATCTGTCACAGCCAGAAGAACCCTGGAAAGTTCATTGCAATGTGGATGACTTACAGAAATGGAATTTCAGTGCTTCTCTTTTACCTGCTGGGTATAATCGTGTCAGAGCTGCCCACATTTCCTTGATTCTAAAAAAGCTTATAAACCAGGAGAAGATCAGATGGGATATTTATAAGCCTAGCAAAGCCATTCTTTTTCTTCAAATTGCCTCGTCTGCCTTATGGGAAAATCCTACCTGGTTTTTCCTCTCCAGAAAGTAACTCAAAATGATTGGAGAGAAAAAAAATGATAATGCAACAGTGGAGAGAATATCCTGCAATCCTTTAATATCCTCTGCATAGTCATTTTCTGCCTATTCTTGCAGTTTGAGATCACAGGATTCTTGACAACCTAATAGCACTTCATGCCAATAAAGTCGAGACTGCCTTTTTGTTTGATGTCGTGTGGAACGTGCAATTATCCCAAGGGCAGGTTGTAGCTAAACATTTTCATCTACCCTCAACCCTTTCTGCCCGAGGAGAGGCTGTGACAGACTTCTCAGTTTCAGTTATGCAAAGGTCCAGGATTGGCAAGGTTCAGGGCTTTTGCCTTTTAGAATGCCTGATGTTGCAAATCCTGTTTGGGGGAGGTTTTTTGGCTCTTTAATAATGGCCATTTTGCTTCTAATATTTACTTGGATGACAGATCCAGAAATTTCCATATTGCTCCACCTCCATCACCATTCAGACCTTCTTTTGAAGCTTTTGTCGGTCTTTTAGATATGAAGGGATTTGCGATCAAATTCACAAGCTCCAAACAGAGAGGGATCTCTTCTGGATGGAGGTACAGACAGCCTCTATTCTTACACTGTCCCCACCCACCCTGCCCTATGCTCTACTTACTATTTAGAAATGGTAAGGAAACAAGTAAGGGTTAGGAGGTCAGAGTTTTGAAAGGAAACAGAGCATCCCTGAGGAAGTCATGTTACGGTGTCGTCATCCCAGGAACACTGAGCGCTGTATCCCATACGTGCATCCCTTCCCTATGCAGAGCTAACCACATGCAGCTCTCCTTTGACATTCATTGGCAAAGTGAAGGAGAAATGCCACACTGCCTCCATGCACCACCTTCCTTCCTCCCTTTGACTCTTTCCCCAGTACTGAGCTACTGTCCTTTGCCATAGCTGCTTCTCCAGCAGGCTCTGAGTTTAAAAGTATGGTGAGACGGGGCGCCTGGGTGGCGCAGTCGGTTAAGCGTCCGACTTCAGCCAGGTCACGATCTCGCGGTCCGGGAGTTCGAGCCCCGCGTCAGGCTCTGGGCTGATGGCTCAGAGCCTGGAGCCTGTTTCCGATTCTGTGTCTCCCTCTCTCTCTGCCCCTCCCCCGTTCATGCTCTGTCTCTCTCTGTCCCAAAAATAAATAAACGTTGAAAAAAAAATTAAAAAAAAAAAGTATGGTGAGAGAAAGAACAGTTATTGATGTAAGGGCACTGTCTAGGAGCCTGAAGTAATGAAATCAGAAGATTTCAGCATAATCTTTGTGCCATTATGCCTTACCTGTGTGAACCCGAGCAAGTCGGTAAATCTCTCAGAAGCTGGGATTTCTTATATATCCAGTGGGATAACCGTACCTTCCCAGATCACTTCACGAGACATCACAAGGATCAAATAAAATAAAGTGTGGGCAATTACCATATAAAATGCAGTAAAAATGTTAGCTGTCGTGAATAATTTCATAGTTAACGATTTCCCAGCTAACCTTTACGAACCAGGGGCTGTGAGCCGAGAATCAGGCTAAGTTAGTTACTTACGTGGATTCTTCCAACCCTCCAGAGTTTTCACTGTTATGTCCCCGTTTCACTGAGAAGATGAAGAGAGTAAAACCTAGAACGGTTATTCCACCCAAAGGGGCTCACTTACTCACATCAGAGTCGGGAGCTGGCTCTTTTGAAGCAAGTCTGTGTGATGTTCGAGTTACCTCTCTCGTGCAAGATCTCTATAGTATTTCTTGTAAGGATCGCTGTGCCTGCCTGGGTGAAGAAGGGCGGATTTCTGATCTTCTTAGCTTGTTCTTTTCTACCTGCAGCCCATGCAATGACGGGCAGCTCTGGCTCTCTCTCTTAGTTTCTTTTTCTTCATCACTGGGTTCCATACCCTTTCCATCATTCCCAGACATAGAGGAGTGGGAAGAGCCAATGGCCAAAACCAGGGTCGTGGCAAATCCAACATATATGATTTATATATGAGACCATTTTTTGGAAGTGTAAACAGAGCTTGCAAAGGACCAGGGTATTGGAGCGCAAATTCACTCAGTTGCTTTTATTTGAACTTCTAATACATGGTAAAGCACGATACTGGATCTCAAAATGTAAAATAAAAGCAAAGCATCCAATCTCAGGTTGCAACTTTTCCATCCGATGAGTAAAGCAAACAGGTAAGAAGAGGGTGACAGTTTGGACCAATAACTTCCAGGTGAGAGATCGACCGAGCATCTTGGGGAGTACATAGGAGAGCCAAATAACTAGACGACTGGGAGACAAGTGTGCAGTAGGGAGGCTTCTGGGTTAAGGTGACCATTGACTGAAGCCATGAAGAAGCATCACCAAAGTCAACGCTGTAAGAAAATACAGTTGTTCTTTCCCCTTCAGCACCCGTGACTCCAATCCCCTTGTGCTTTCATTCCTTACTTCTACAAATCTTACCCTGATTTTCCCCTGAACCATCACTTTGCTCTTTAAAAATTCTTAAAAGTAAATACATCTTCCTCCACCCTTTCCTTTCAGACTTGATTTGACCGAAAACGAGCACTCCCTTGGTTATTGGAGGCGATGAGCCCTAATAAAATCCTTTTATCTTTGAACATTGGCTGAGAGCAGCTTAAAAGTCTTGAGATGTTACAGAAGTATGACAATCAATTCCCTTGGCTGAAGAAGACCTTGGGCACTGGAGTTGTGGATGCCAGTGTTTTGAGCATCATGGAGCTGGGGAACATTTTAATGCATGAGATGGCGGCTTCCCTTGTGTGCTCCTTCGTGAAAATGAGCATGAAAGAGACATGGAGGGACTTCTCCAGCAGCTGTGTCTTTGGGGGTTAACTGCCACCAAGACCTCCCAGCCTATGGATCTTTTTGACAGCAGAAGTCAAGAAGAATCTAACAGAGAAGTCTGGGACATCTGGACTTAAAGGTCAAAAAGAGGAGGAAAAATAAAATATACTTGAAATCTGAAAAGTCTCAATGACTTTTCATGCAACATTTAAGGCAAAAGGAAAAAAAATTAAGTCTTGCTAATTATACTCTATAGTTTGGGATTGCCTGACTGTGCTTTGATGCCCAGTTATTACAGTTTATTGGTTAAGAATGAGGAGGGCTATGTAGTTAGACTGCCTGGCTTTGAATTCTCATGCTGCTACTTACTCGACATGTAAGCTGAATTTTCTGCGCCTCAGTTTCTTCGCCCACAAGTTCAGGAAAGTAGTTCTGGTCTAATGTAGTTGTTGACAAGAGGTGATGAGATGACTCATTGAGTGCGCCTACAATAGTGGCTGGAGTGAACTAAGTGGTCAGAGAGGGGTGCTGCTGGTCTGTGTGCTATTCTCTGGTGTTGGGTGATATCCCATGGTATTTCGTGGTATTCTGGGGCGGCTGCACCTTCCACTCTGCAGGGAGGGTCACGAGTACTTCTGTGTGTCACCATAGTCATAGCCGGATTTAGCAGTTGGAAGAGTAGAGAACAATCCAGGTTCATGTGGAGCCGATCTAACTTCTGGAGGGGGGGAGAAGCAGGAGGAAACCAGTCTGTTTGGCAGTATGTCAAAAGCTCCTGAGGGAGAAATTACATGCTTTCTTCCTCGAGCTTTCTGGGGAGCACTCACGAATGGAAATGAATGAAGAAGACACATAGTGTCGAAAATCTACTGACCTGGTTGTCTAAGACTATGAAGCACCCTTTCTCCCATGGTGCCCTGCACCGTACCCTCAAGCCTTTGTTGAGCATCTAACACGGATGCTGAAAGAATTGTTTCTTCTATTTTCTCAAATCTAACTCAGAACTTCAGAGGAGATTCGGTTACACTTTCTGGAAGTGAGGAAATGGAACATTCTCTGTTTCTGCCAACAGATCCTCCTCCTACTTACCTACCCTTTCATTGTTATCGTACACTCATACTTGGTTGGAATATGATAAGACAATTCCACTCAATTGAGAAGTTATTAAAGAAAAAAATAATGAATGTCTCTCTAGAGGTATCTATCTTAGGATCTGGCAAGACGCTTCCCATTACAAGTAGTAAAATGCAGGGGCACCTGCGTGGCTCAGTCAGTTGAGCCTCCAACTCTTGGTTTTGGCTCAGGTCATGATCTCACTGTTGTGAGATTGAGTAGGGGTGTGGAGCCTGCTAGGGATTCTCTCTCTGTCTCTCTGCCCCTCATCCTCTCTCAAAATAAATAAATACACTTAAAAAAAAAACAAGTGGTAAAAATGCAGCCATATATTATAATTTACCACACGCAATAACTTGGATGACTCTCCATAGAATCATACTGAGAAAAAAGGTTACATACTGTGTGATTTATGAAATGACAAAATTATAAAAATGGAGGACAGATGGCCAGGTGTTAAAGAAGGAGAAGGTGGCAGAGACAGGGTATGACCATAGAAGAGCAACTTGAGGAATCCATGTGATGATGGAAAGGTTCCGTATCTCGTCTGCGATGACATCAATGTTCTGTTGTGATATTGTACTACCGTTTTGTAAGATGTTACCATTGGGGGAAACTGGATAAAGGGCACATAGGATCTCCATTTTTTTAAATGTTTATTTATTTTTCAGAGAGGGCGAGCATAAGCAGGGGAGGGGCAAAGAGAGAAGGGAACAGAAGATCTGAAGCAGGCTCTGCCCTGACAGCAGTGAACCCGATGTGGGGCTCGAACCCACAAACTGTGAGATCGTGAAGTCAGATGTTCAACTGACTGAGCCACCCAGGCGCCCCCGAATCTCTTTTTATTATTTCTTACAACTACATGTGAATCTATAATGATTAAAAAATTAAGAGCTTAAATGAAAAAAATCCACTTAAAAAAAAAGAAAAATCCCACCACAATGTATTTACTGTTGATTTTAAGAGTTCTCCTTGTTAAATTTTTATGGCTTAACTTGGAATTCAAGTTTTCCATGATCTTGCCCCAAATTGCCTGTCCACCTTTACTTCTCCACCCACCAGGGCCATGTAAGTTCACCGTTCACCATATAAAGTGGGGCTTTTCCACTATTACTTTTCATTTCCAGGATAGAACATGTCCTTGCTTTATTTGCTCGTGTTCAGGGTCTGCTGCTCTGTGTCGGGTTGGGCCATGTGCTGCCTACTTCATGAAAGTCACTCCAGAAACTGACCATTTTCCTTCCCGCAAACAATTGCAGATTTTGTTGCTATCCATCTTACGGTACTTCATACATTTAATCTTTTCTTTTCATGATTTCGTGTATATTTCTCATCTCCTCTACTAGATGGAAGCACTGTACGAGCAGGATTTTTCATTTTTATATGAAACAAATAACCTGTTTCAGGCACCTAAAATTGTGTTTGCACAGGACAAGGACTTAATATTCATCCTTTCTTTTGCAATACACAATATTTTGTACACAGTAGACTTCTGATAAGTTAAGAAGTTAGCACATTTAATGGATTTTAATCTTTGTAACTCTATCAAGACACTCTGCTTTGCAAGTGTTTGAAGGCTTATTAAAAAAAAAAAACTATCACTTGGAGGTTTTTCCCTTTGTAGACAAAAGGAGTAAATTCCAATAAATAAAATACATGCAAACAAAATGCAGCATTACTTTTTTTAGACAAAAGGAATAAAAATAATAAATAAAATACAGCACTGCATGTTACATATTTAATCAAGTATCAATGTAAGCATCTACGATACCACATGGGACACAGGCAGTGGCATAGAACGAGGAGTTAGAATATAGGGGTTATTAGCTAAACCCTGCCACTGATAATTTAGTGATGCTTCAAGCATCACTTGATTTCTGCATGCCTCTGTGAAATGAAGCTATTGGGTTAGAAGGACGCTAAGTTCTTTTCTAGCTCTGACATTTTGTGGTCGCATGAATGCAAGGTGACTGAACATTGAACACAAATGCTAAGCCATGTGCTTTTAAGTCCACTAATCCTCACTGAATGCATGTGGGCTGAGTCTCTGAATCAATCACCGGATGACCAATGTCATTGTAGGCTCCTGTGCTGCATTTGAAACCAGCCTCTTCAGTTTGTTGTTCTCTTAGTCCCGCTGTCCCTGACTATTAGCTTACGGATTAATCATTATGACTGGCAACTCAGGGGTGAAAGGCAGTTGGGTTCATTTAATTAGAACTAGCCCCACTTTGGTACTAAATATACTTAAGTTTCTAACTTCGATTCTAAGCCAAGTTTTTTGCTCACATTGTCCTCCACTCTGCTCTTTCTTTGATAATTTTCACCTGTGTCTAAAGGAATGATATTTTTTAAAAAAGATGGTGGGGAGGGATGGGCAAATCATAATTATATGGCCCTAACTGAAGGTAGCCTAATAGCTAGGACACAGGAAACCAGAGAAAGAACTTACAGGAGATACAAAGTCAGGGTCAAGAGAAAGATACTTCCTATAGTGTCTAAAGAAATTTTATTATCTTTGTTGATATTGTTATTAATTTTTTAAATTTTTAAAATGTTTATTCTTGAGAAATAGATACAGAGCATGAGCAGGGGAAGGGGAAAGCAAGAGGGAGACACAGAATCTGAAGCAGGCTCCAGGCTCTAAACTGACAGCACAGAGCCCAACGCGGGACTCGATCTCACTGGTCATGAGATCATGACCTCAGCCGAAGCCGGATGCCCAACCGACTGAGCCACCATGGTGCCCCGATATTGTTATTATTAATTCCAGAATCTTCATCAGTAGATCAGTAACATGTATTGAGTATTTGTTATATGCTACGAAGCTTACTAAGCATTTTACAGACATTATTTCTTTTAATAGAATAACTCAGTTAGGTAAGTACAGTATTAATTCCTCCTTACAGATTAAAAAGCAAAAACAAAAACCTGAAATTTAGAAAGGTTGGTTATTTTTTTCCAAATCCCAAGGCCAGTGGGTGCTGAATAGGCATTGGAAACCAGATTGCTGGACTCCAGGAGCCCATGGGCTTATGTACAATATTATATCGCTTTCTAAATATCAACAGCCACCATTACCTGTTGAATGATGGCTAAATGGGAAGGGCTTAATAATTGACCTAAGCTAATACCACTCGTGAGTGGTAGAACCAGAATTTAGGGTCTCTTTGACTCCAAAGATCAAGATCTTCCTACCACAACCGTACTTTGAGAGTAAAGTCATTTAAGATGTTTCTAAGTCACCAAGGGATTTGTAACCAAGTACAATTATGGTGCCTCCCTAGATGTCATCAGAATGCAGACAGCCTGTTATTATGGGAAAATATTCAAATAATCTAGGGAATGAAATGAAAACGGGCAGTATTGCAATAATGCATGTAAGAAGTAGGGACTAGCGTCCTCAAGGGAACACAACTTTTCTTCAGAATTGTCAGCCTGTTTGTCAGTCTGTATGTATAGAATCCTTCTCAGTTTTATCATGAAGGATGGCAATTAATAATCAATCTAGAAATGAAGTATTTATTCTTTAAAACTATTTAATGCTCTTTTCTGGCTTCTCTTAATTTAGCTAACTCTGTGAGTTTTGTGTGTTCCCTAGGTTTCTCTCCAGGCCAAGACATTAACCAGCCTGGAAGAATATTAGATGTGTTTTCATGTTACACCACCATTAGTAAGGAAGAGTAAGACGAAAGAAAAGCATGAAAACCAAATGCAATTCGTGATCCTGGATCAAGTTTTGGACCACAGGCAGAAAAAAATGCCATCAAGGACAATAGGGGCAACTTGAGAAAATAGTATGTGGATTGTATATTGGATACTAATATTTTGTCAATGTTAAATGTCCTGAATTAGGTCATTACTCCGTGGCTTTTGTGAATGAGCTTGTTCCTAGAAAAAGATATTGAAGCATTTGGGAGCAAAAGGACCTGATATCCAAGAGTTATTCTCCAGAGCTTCCCTCAAGAAAAAAGTGAATCTATCCAGAGAATTGGAATGATAAAGTGAATGAGGGAAAATATTAGAAATCAGCGAATAAAAGATATATGAGAGTTCTTTGAACTGCTATAGCAACACTTCCAAAAGTGAGGTTATTTTAAAATAATAAGTTGAAGGAAACTGTTTTGTGTTCTTATATTTGGTAATATTTTTCTAGGCATGATGAATATTTATTATTTTTTAAAGTCTTATTTATTTATTTTGAGAGATAAGCAAGTAGGGGAGGGGCAGAGAGAAGGAGAGGGAGAAAGAATTCCAAGCAGGCTCCGCACTGCCAGCATGAAACCCGATATGGGACTTGAACCCATGAGCCATGAGATCATGACCTGCGTTGAAACCAAGAGTCGGGAGCTTAACTGACTGAGCCACCCAGGCACCCCTAGGCTTGACGAATCTTTAAGTGACTTGACAAAAAACAAACAAACTAAACTTTTAAAATCCGGTGAAATCCACTCCTGGAAAACACTATGTCAGCCTCCTGTGAACATTTCTATAAAACTCAGAGATGTCCATTTTCTATCTTTTTAAAAAAAGTTTATTTATTTATTTTGAAAGGGAGAGAGCACAAGCGGCAGAGGGGCAGAGAGAAGGAGAGACAGAAACCCAGGTGGGCCCTGTGCCATCAGTGCAAAGCCCGATGGGGGGCTCCGACTCATGAACGGTGAGATCAGGACCTGAGTCGAGATCAAGACTCCAACTCTTAACCAACTGCACTGCCCAGGTGCCCCCCCAGAGATGTCCATTTTTCTAAATAAAACAAAAGGCTAGGGAGCACATGGCACTAAAATAAACATGTGAAAAGCATTGCTATACCTTTGCCGTAGATATTTCATTTGGAAAGAAAGTTAACTTTCTAGGGATTTTGGAATTAGGATAATGCCAAAATAAGTGTTGACAGATGTGACTATTTTTCCCTGGGATAAACCCACTGCTCAGAATCCAAGGGCCCATTTGGAGACATAATGTAGGGCAATCTTTTTTTTTTTTTTATTTTTAACTGTATTTATTTTGCCAGAGAGAGTAAGTGGGGGAGGGGCAGAGAGAGAGAGAGAGAGAGAGAGAGAGAAGGAGAAGGAGGAGAGACAATCCCAAGAAGGCTCCGCACTATCAGTGCACAGAGCTCGAACTCGGGAACTGTGAGATCATGACCTGAGCCGAGATCAAGATTCAGACTCTTAACCAACTGAGCCATCCAGGCACCCCATTCTGTGTTGCAATCTTAAGCCCAACTAAGAAGTTTGTGGCCGTCTTTACCCTTCCACAGAATGTCAGAGTGATAATTGAGCTGTTTCTCTCTCATTTGTGTCTTGACTCAGGATAGCATCTTCCAGAATACCACAGTCCCTGCATGCTGTAAGAATAAGCTTCCCTGTCCTTCTGGCAGTCACTGCATTTTGATATCGAGGGAGAACAGCCACCATCTCCAATTCGTTCCAGTATATTCTTTTACCATCAAAATGATAAGGCTCAAATGCATCTCCAGAGAATATATAAAATAATTTTTTTTTTTTAAATCCCAAGATAAATCAACGAGTGAAATTCAGTTGGGAACTTCCGCTTCATGTCAAAATATAACCTGGTTATTTGATATACTAGAAAGCAAGCAAGCAAGAAAGAGAGCAAGAAAGAAAGAAAGAAAGAAGAAAAGAAAATAAACAGAAAAAAAAGCTTTCAGTAGATGGTATATGTACACTTCTAAAGGTCCAAGTGAAATGTGACTCAAAAAAATCATGCATTACCCAGGGAAGGGGGTCTTCTAATTCATCACTGCCTCCGAGTATGTGAGGCTAAAATTCCCTACTTTGAGTTGGTTCTATTTTCAATTGGCCACAAAAAAATTTAAGAAAAAATACTTTCCCCCGTTTCCCCTTGGCTATTACACTGGAACCCAGAAGCATGGATCATAGAAACTGGGCAGGGGCGGGGTGCGGGGAGGAAAGGAGGTGGGCAGACATTCGGACATTTGTATCGTATCCCTGACGCTGTCTCTACCGGAACAGTGGTTCCCACGTCTGTGACATCATTTGGCATTCCTGGAACAGAAAACACTTTCTACCACGTGGATACTGGGGACAATGATAGCACATTCATGATGGCAGAACTCAATTCTTCATGATAAAATTCCTTGTATTTTCTGTAGCGCATAGGCTAATAAAATACCCTCTAACTTTTCAAGGTTTTAAGAATTATTGCCAGCATAGCTTTATAAATCGGAAGAAAAGGAATACAAATAGTGTCTACAGGCTCAGGGCAAGCCAATATAAAGCAGATATTTTCTGTTTAATCCTGTAATGTCTTATTTATACAATGAAGATTTGATTTTCAAATATTTAAACTTGCTTCTGGCTTTTATCTTGCTCTGGGATCAGCCCTCTTTGGTTTACATCTTAAAATGTTCTGGTGGGTTGCCATTACAATATTAACTTGTCCGCCTATTAATTTATTTGTGCATAGTTTTAAACACATCTTTTAAAAATGTAGACATTGTCTGGTTTTGGGGAAATGCGATTCTCCTCTGTATTTGGATATTTTTTTCTTCCCAACGCCCAAAGACCTTTCAGTTCTCCCTATGCCTTTGACTTCTCCGGATTTCAAAGTAATGAGGTCCCAAATACTACGAGGTGGTCCAGACTGCAAATCTTATAGGCCCACAGAATCCCAAGAAATTCTTGCAGTTGGAGTTCGGATTATTTCGGGTCTGAGAAGCCAAAGAATTGCGTCTGTTCATACATTGTGGCGGCTGTTACGTGTCCTAACCACAGTGTTACTGAGGTATCTGCTGATGTAAGACGATAAATAATTATTTTTATAAAATCTGAATCTGAAAAAAATGTTAATCTAACCATTTTAGGTTGCTGAACGAAGAGCCTTTTAGAATATATGTGCACACAAAATACTCACTTGTTTTTACTTTCTACATGGGAACCCAGGCAGAAGTTCTTTGTCTGAGGGCATAAATATGTTAATTTACACTGAGGACATTCATTCTTCCAGCTGCCCCGCCTTGATCTCTAGCTCTCCTCAGAGCACTCAGTGCTAATTTGTTGTGTAGGACAGTGTCCAGCAATGTGGATTCCTTAATGTTAATCAGTATTAACTGACAGGAGAAAGGGAAGGTCTACGGTTAAATAAATTGAGAAGAAAATATGTATTAAACAAAACTGAGCAGGTGCTAGAACTTCTCAGAACCTAGAAAACAGCAATGTGCAATTTGAAATTCCAGGAGAGGAAAATATGATATAGAATTTTTCCATTTTTTCCAATGGAATATGCCCTGAGAGAAAGTATGATATGGAGCCTCTTTCCTCTTTATTCACTGCAAATCTGCTCATTATTCAGGTTCATATCCTGTTAAATTTCTTCCATGAGGTTCTTCCCAATTCCCTCAGTTAAAGGTCATCTCTACCCCATTGGTACATTATTATCATGCTCTTTAGTTTTCTTCAATTCTCATTCCCTTTCTATGCCCCATCACTAAAAAATTTTTTTTGGTGTATGGCGTTTTTGTTCCCCATTAAATCACAGCATTTTGAGGTAATGGAACATCCACTATTCACCTGTTTTTTTTTTTTTTCAATAATACCTAATGTAGTGCACAGATCTATCTACAAACTCAATAAATACTTGCTGAAAGACGGAAGCCACTTACTTTAAATGTTTACTATTGATTTCAAGAATTCCTCTGGAAAAGAAAATCTCTTTCTTTACCTATTTGAGAATGAGTGGTTTTGACTTTTCTTCTTAAATACATATTTGTGCCCAATTTAGCATTGCTTTTGAATGACAGGGAGAGTAATAAATCCCCATAACCAAAACTTCTACTTAAAAAATCCAAACTTGACAAAAATCATGCAAGGTTGTTTTTATTAAGCTTTACGTTTAGATTACAGCTAAGTATTTCAAGCAGGACTTCATTTGACAAGCAGACATGACATTCTAGGAAACATTTCAACAAACTCCAGTGACGTCAAAACTATTGGGAACAGAACACATCTAGTCTGCAGTTCAAGGGTGTGTTGAGGACTTTAAGGGGTCATTAGAGAAAGAAGCTACATGGCAACTGGTCCTCTTCTATAACATGATTATTCCGGACAAGTAGCTACAAAGAGAAGCACGTAACTATCACAGAGCTTAGAGAGATCTTGCCTCTAATCCATCCTTTTTATTACCAATAGGACTTGGGGGTCACATATCAGAAGAAAAAGGATTCTTTCAGAATAAGCTACATGTCAAGTGTTCTATGTATAATCTCAATGCTAATATGATTAGCTTACGTTTTAAAACAAAATCAAGAAAAGAACAGTTTTATATTTAAAACCCACTACGATATATTAGCGACTGGAGGAGATGTTTATCCACTGAGGATTCTTTGCTCCACTCTTGTAGTTTCTTTATGAGTTCTTCTGAGAAATTTTCATTGTGACCGTCTTGACCTCTGTGTATTCGTGGAGACCATATTCTCCCCTAGACAGGGGGAAAACCCACAGAATTTAGCACAGCAGTACAATTGTACTAGTCTATGATTTGGTACAAATTTGTTCTTGCCTATCTGGTTAGGGACAATGGAAAATACTTTCTGCGTACAGAAGCATTTCAAATAGTAGCCAGCCAGCCACCCATAAGATATCTGGTCTCACATAAATCCCCTTGTGGGGCAAATTTTCAAATTTTTTTTTTTTGCATTTTAAATGACCATGTACATTCTGTTGATTTGCACAGAAATTGTCCAGTTTTGACATTGTTCTATTTGACTATAAACAAATAGTCACCACACGAAAAAAGACGGTTCAGTCCAAGAAGAATTGTATCATTTCTAGTTTAGGTTCAAATAAACAAGACATATTAGTACAAAAGGAGAAGTAGTAATATACAATCACTTGAGTAGTGGAGTAAAACTGTAAATTCAAGTACAGCTTAGCTTAGTGTTTTTACTGTGTGTGATTGGCCTGGAAGTGATGAGGGGCCAAAAAATGGCCAGACTTCTATTTTCATTCTAAAGTGCCCTGATACGGTTTGACACAAAATATTTTCTAGCAGTAGTATTAACAGTATCTCTTGACTTTTGGGAAAACAAAACAAATCCTGACTTTTATTGTTACAGTTTTTCTTCCTCCCTCCCTCCCTTCCTTCCTTCCTTCCTCCCTCTCTCCCTCCTTTCTTTCTTTCTTTCTTTCTTTCTTTCTTTCTTTCTTTCTGTTTTGTTTTGAAGGGAGAGAAGACAGGGTTCATTGGCCCAATTTCAGACCTTTGGCCTGCTTGTGGGTTTGGGGTTTTTCTATTCAGACAACCACTGCCATTTGCTTCTATAACTCTTAAATCCAAACCAAATGACCAAGAATTAACCTGAGTTAATCAATTAGGACCCTGGTATCCCATTATTGGGTTCATTGAGAGTTCCTACCCATTTTGGAAACTGTGATTTACCCTCTGCTGAAGAAATAACAAAAAGCATTGAGCTTCCTTATTCTCTGGATTATTTTGATGATAGGACTACATCGCATGTACATAGAAACACTCTTAAAATTATAACACTCAGGCACATGCAGGCTTGCAGAAGAAAATGATCTTGATCCTTTTCTACCCCTCCCTTCTGGTGAGGTCGACAGGTATGTAGAAGACATCTTTTTCTCTTGGGTAACCTAATCTTCTTACACTGATTATTTTCCTGGGCAATTAAGCTTCTGAAAATACCTTCTAAAAGCTTCAATGAACATGTTCTTCAAAGTAATTAAAGGGCTTAGCCTCAGTTGTCTGAAACCCATTAAGGGATAATATTTTAGTAAGTATTTTATCTCACAAAGTTAGATAAATTAACCCATGATTTCTGCCAATAGGCTTTCCATTGTATTTTGTTACAGGGACACTTGAAACTCTCAGGAGAGTACTAAGTGTCATTATTGTCATACGCAGGTTGAACTAAGTCCCACTCTGGAGTATTCCAATGCATAGACATTCCTGTCTTAATATCTAAAAATTATGTTTTTATATCTGTTTGCATTTCTCATTATCTTGCCAGTCTATGAGCTACTAGTTTTGTGCTAAATTCCTCAATGTACCAATCACCTGGGACCTTATTAAAATGCTGATTCTGTTTCAGTAGTAGTATTTCCAACAAACTTACACATGATAACCTTGCTTCTCACCCAAGGTCCACACTGTAGTAATAAGGTACTAGTAAATAAGCTACATCTGCTTTTTTTTTTTTTTTTTCACTCTGTACCCAGAACTGAGCCTGGCACTACTTAATTAAGCACAGAGGTAATGTTTGTTAGACTGACTTGGTGAACATAATCAAACAAAAAATATTCCTGCGAGCTTGGTTTGTAAGTTCAGTAGTTCACAACAATTTCATGCTCCCCTTTTCTCCAAGGGACAGGAGGAAAGAAAGAGCTTGTGAGGGGTTGAGAACCAACGGAGTTTGCAATGATATACTAGTAAAGTCTCAAGTGACTTATGTTAACTGAAGTGAAAATTAGTACAATTACACACAGGAAGGAATTTCTACCATTTGACTCATTGCAGGGCCAGCACCATGATCTGAGACCCAAACCCTGGTTTGGGCGCTTTGTATTACCACCACACTGAGGTCTGTGTACCACTATTTCTGGCTCTCTAAGGAATTTGTTCCCAACTGATCAATTATACCTTCCTATCTTTGAGGATAAATTGTAACTGAGCCCTTAGGAGTCGTGTGAGGTTATTGCTTCAGTAATTCTCTTTAAACATCTTGTAGCAAATGACTTGTTTATTAAGTTCACCAAATTTGGCTTCAAGTCGAAATTAACAGCATCCTCAACTGGAATTTTTGAAGGAAAAAATTACAGACTGACTCTTTTCTTTATATTTGTACAGATGTAAAAAGGAATTATCTGTATTCATTTCCCAGAATTTTAAGAAATTACTGAAGTTTAATTCTTACATTCCACGTCCTCCCTTATTTGATTTCTGTATGCCTCAACCATAAAGTTGGACCAAACTATAATCAACAAAATTGACCTATTTGGTCCTTCTTAGTCATTTTGTCCCCTTTGATCGTTTTATCTTCAATATTCCTAGGGAAATGTCTTAGGTAGCTGGGCGGGCCGCGAACTCCGCCCTTCAAAATAATCTAACCTTTGTTACAGCTTTTTGTACAAAGTAGTTCTGCCAAGGCACTCTCTAATAATGAATACTGTAAAGAAAAGAAACCAGGGAAGGAAGGAACCATTTGCAGAGTCCTCACCTTGTGACAGAATGCTGGCGAACAGGCACAGGGTGTGTCATTTCACTCTCAAACGACTATCTCAAGAGGCTTGCTAACATCGCCATTTTGAATAAGAGGAAATGGAGGCTCCAAAGTCGGACAACGTGAAACAGGCTGCATGGCCAGCAAAAGGTGGAGTTGGGATTCAAGTGCAAAAGGTGGAGTTGGGATTCAAGTGCAGGTCGCTTAGTGTCCAATTAAGCTTCCTCTACCGGGCCATGCTCCCTTTATATGTTGATCCTTTGCCATTCCACCTCCCCAACGCCATTCTACAGATAGCCATGGCTTTTCACTGCTCTACTAATGAAATGTAAGCCAAGACTTCTTAATCTATATCCTACTTAACTCTGGTATCATACTCCCCAACTCCACAAATCCTCGCCAGCCATCCAAATTCACAACCCCCTCCACGTGTCACATGTAACGTTGTGTTCAAGAATGCTCTCTTCTCTGCTTACTGACATCCTACATTTGTTTCCTGCCCTAGATCGAGTCCTGTATTTTCTGTAGGGTCAACTGCCAGTAAGTTCTTATCCACTGAGTTATCACAGGGGTTAATACTATAGAATCTTAAGTATGGAAAGGAGCTCGTAGACCTTCTACATCATTCTCCCACTCCTATCCCCACCCACAATTGCTGATTTTACCTGATGGGTGAAAATTGTGGAAGATAGAGCCATGCCACGGATGTTATATTCTGGTGGTGCCCAGGTTTTCTGTCCTTCAGTGCTGTGTGCTCTGCATGTTATCTACTTTTCTACCTCATGACTTATGAACTCACAGTTTATGACTATTTACTTCATGGTGTGTATAGGTTATTTTGCACTACTTATCTTTTGACATATTCCTCCTGCCACCACAATTATGTGGAGGATGGGATGTGGTATCATGTTTCTGGGGCTCCTGGGAAAGTACTTAACAAATGTTAAGTACTTGTATTGAGGAGTATTGAGGAGAAGGATGGATCATTTTATCATCCTTCTTTTTTATTGGTTCTCCAAGGAGATTGCGTCATTTCAATTTCGCTGATTTATTCAAATGACAAAGTAGATGGCTACCTAATGCATTCATGACCTTTAGAAACTGAGACTCATTTGCTCTTGCTATTTACAGAATGAACAGCTTTAACTATGTTTGATTCCATAGGGTTTGTATATGATGTGTCTTTTTGCCGCATGACTTTTAAAATGTGTTGATAAATACAAGAAATGTTTAAGAAATAAAATGGTTAGAATTGTTTGAATAAAATCAACCAAACATTTTGTCACCCCTTTCTGTGTATACACGTGTATATGCACATTATAAAAAGTCTATACACCCAGGTTTCTAAAAACTAAAGGCTTATAAATGATTTTGTATATATATTCTGAGCATAGTCATGACTATAAAACATGTTTTCCTTAGTTAAATTTCCCTTTCAGCTTATATTTTAGTACAAAAAGATAATTAGTTGAGGTAATTTAAAGTTTTAGATTCCACATCAAAAATATTTCAACACGTGAGAATCACTCTTCTTACGCTGAAAAGCTTTTTGAGATAAAGTCACATGATTTACTTGTTTAAGAGGCATATTTAAATGACTAGAGTGTTCTTATAATCACACTTCTTACAGTCACCAATTTGTAGTTTCTGCCTCCTTTGTGGAAATGTTTCCCAGATGGATTACATTCTTATATACAGGAAGAAATCGTAAAAGTTGGCATTATTTCAATAACTAAGGTAAAGTGCTTAGCATGGTCCCTTATGAATAGTAGGAGCTTAATATGTTATATTTCCCCTATGCCATCACTTTTTTGCACTCATGGGCTAAATCCGGCTTTTAAAAGCTATTTGACAGTAGGAATTTCCAGGGAAGAACAGAGGTAGGTTTTAATTCAAATAGCAACTATGGATTAATTCCATTGAGTGACAACCATTTTTATCAAGGTAAACATTTGTCTTAATAGAAAGTGGTTCTTACAGTTCTCTTCCATTTCCAGACATCTTGAAACCACCAAAGGGGCACTGGGCAGATACCACGCTATAGCAATTCACCCTGAGGAAAAAAAGAAGTATATGTAGATCATACATAACCTATGAAATAACTCCTAAATTTGGAATTTTAGAAATTCAGAAAGCTCTTTAACAACTTTGTTAATTTCAATGTTACATGCTCATTGTTATTTAACAAAAAAGCAGTACTATAAATTAGAATGCAGAAGTATAAGTATATGGATAAGTACTGCCTAGAAAGAAATAGAATGGTACAGCTCTGTGTGTAGAGAGCCATTTTGAATGATAATAGGATAGCCAACATAGCATAGGAGAAAGGATATGGTTTGCCAGAGAATGGAGTTTGGTGGGTGGATATTCTCTACTGCCTATATTCATAACCTTTATAATTCTCTTGAGGACTGTGTACTTAACAGGCTAGAATCAGTTATCTTTTGGAATTATAACATGTATCACATTCCTCAGTTTCCTTTTTTCATTAATTGCTTTCATACAACAGGCCTTGGCAGGAGTTGGATTTCACTATTAATTTGTTTTTTCCGTGCTGTATTTCATAAAATGTTTAAAGATGCTTGTATGAACAAATATAGTTACAAAAACATGAATAATTAGAATTAAAAAAAAAGTTACAGTAGAAAGTCAAGACAAGGAGGAAAGGTTAGAATGTAGTCTCGCAGGACATGAACAATTTGTTTAAATTTCCTGGTGGCCAAAGTCAACAGCAAAATTTAATTACCTATATGATTCTCATCATATATAAGAGGAAAAATATATTATTTAAAGGAGAAACAATATTTTTAAAGTATTTCCTCTCCTTTGATGTTATTATAATAGGCAAACAACAATGGGACTTCTAAATACATTGTATTACGCATGAAGTTTGGTTACTAATTTGATCCTGAAATAATATCCACAAATTTCCTCAGTGAAGCATTTACAATCCCGATTCCCAGAGCTCCATATTCTCACTGGACTACAGATTCTTATCCAAGTCTCTCCTTCTGGAGCATAGTTCCTTAAAAAAATGTATGCTTTCAAAAGACAACTTGTCTCAGTTTTGTTTAATTGCCTTTTAAACTGCAAAATAAGATCCCTACTCTGAAATTATGGGTAAAATCCCAGCAACCCTGGGATTCAGTAGTTATCTTGAATACACCATGTGGAAACTATGCCTGGGACAATGCCAGAACTAGAATTATGCTCTAGAATAAGTAGCAGTAAGAATATGCCTCTGTTTTAATAGCAGAGGAATTCCTGACTGGGGATTTCCATGCCACTGGGCAGAATGATGTCCTAAGCTTCTTGATCCAGCAGGCATATAGCATTCCGAAGTCAAAAACCTGAAACTCGTCTTTGTTGAAAGGTGCCGAAAATGAGTTTAGTCTTTTGACCCTATACTGGAAATGAAACTATTTTAGTTTAAGTAAATGGAGAACTAAGAAATATCCAGTTGGAGAAAGCTGCAAGTTCAAAACAATCAGCCCGGCCAACTGGTTCTCCTTCCACAGTCCTTTCTTGTTATAAAGAAGGAAGGTTCCAAGCCCACAAATCCTGGCTTTGCCCCTTAGTACCTAGTTGGCACTGGGAAAGGTGTCTGGCTTCTCTAAATATATGCTTTCTCTCTGTACAACGGAAGTGACAATATTTAATTGGGTTATTTCAAGGTATAAGTAAGATGATGCATCAAATGTGCTTCTTAGAATGGTTGGTACTGAGTAAGTTTTTACTGACTGGAGATAATATACATACATGCATTAGGAATGCTGAATCCTACAAATAATTTTATCGTAGGAAAATCCCACTTTAATCACTATCCTGACTGATTATTGCTTGACTTTAAGCCTCTGAAAGAAAACATCCCATTATAAAAAGAATCAGGCTTTTTGAGCAATTTCTCAGTCCTAGTCCCAGTCCTAGAATCACATGGGAGCTTTGAAAAATACTCTTTAAATAAAAATCCATATTGAATCACAGAGATTGATATAACTGATGGATTTTATGTGCACCACCCTATGCCGAATCAGTTTATTATTTTTAAAGCTCCCCAGATGACTAATGTACAGCTGGGTTGAGAATCACTACTTTAGAGTCTTGAAATAGGTCTGCATCTCGGCTGCCATTTATTGTGTTAGCTTTGATCAATGACTGAACTTCACTAAACTTCAGTTTTTTCATTGACAAATTACACAAATTACAGAGATTAACAATTGCACAGTTGTAAGGTGAAACGAGATAATGAACATAAGGAATGCAGAATAATGCCTAGCATAGAGTGTATTAATTAATGGTGACTCTCTTTGATTAGGAAAAAAGATTTCAGAGCTACAGAGAGAGGCAAGGACTGCTTGGCTGTCTCTTAAAGATAAATACTTTTCAATGTCCAGTGGATTTTTAACCTGAGTAGATGTGACTTATCATCAGGAAAGAAAATAAACTTTGAATGTTGACAAGACTGAGGGAACAAAGTGAGGTTTGGGGAGGGGGGCATTACCAACAAAGCCGTCCAGAGATTGGGGGCTGGACAGAAGTGTAACAGTTTGTGAGGCATAGGCTTAAAGTATAAAATTTGGAGATATAAATAAAGATATAATATAAATCACAGGGCACCTGGGTGGCTTAGTCAGGTAAGCACCCGGCTTCAGCTCAGGTCATGATCTCACAGTCCATGGGTTTGAGCCCTGCGTCTGGCTCTGTGCTGACAGCTCAGAGCCTGGAGCCTGCTTTGGATTCTGTTTCCCTCCCTCTCTCTCTCTCTCTCTCTGCCCCTCTCCCGCTTGTGCAGCTCTCTCTTTTTCTCTCAAAATGGGTATAAATCAGTTAAAAAGGAATAGACACGTTCCTCAAAACTCACTATGTTTTCCCAAATTAAGACCTTCCGACATTTCTAATAATCTTAGAAAAAGAAACTGAAATAAGAATTAAATGTTTTCTGACATAGGGACATTGAATAAATATTGTCCTAGAATTTAATTAACTTGATGAAAGCAGAACTTTCATCTCCTTTGTGTATAGCATAGTGCCAACTACCTAGAAATTAGTAACACTTATACTATATTAGCCAGACAATGAAATATTTTAGGGGAGCTATTAGGAGGCCAGACAGAAAATACCCTTCCGAAGTTCTTCCAATATAGCAGGTTTTTAAAAATTAAAAAAAAAATTTTAAAACAAATTTGATTTTTGTTATTATTTTGTTTTGTATTGTTTTGTTTGTTTTTGGTGTGGTTTGGCTTTTAAGGCAGTAACTGCTTGTCTAATAGGACAGGTGAGTCTAGGAAAAAAAAATCAAAGTCTGAAAAAAATTCAAGGGAGGAGCAACTCAAAGCAGTAGTATAAGAGCATCCTGAACTTACCTTTTTCCATGGATGCATACATAAATAACCTAACTTAAAGAAACCAAAAAAAAAAAAAAGGAAAAATGAAGCCTAAAGTTGGTAGAAGGAAGGAAATAATAAAGATCATAGTGGAAATAAATGAAATAGAGACTGGAAAAATGGTAGAAAAGATCTATAAAATTGAGAGCATGTTATTTTTAAAAAAATGTTTATTTATTTATTTTGAGAGAAAGAGACAGAGCCTGTGTGTGAGAGTGGGGAAGGGGACGAGGGAGGATGGGGTGCGGAATCCCAAACAGGCTCCACCCTTAGTGCAGAGCCCCAAGGTGGGCTTGAAATCAGGACTGTGAGATCTTGACCTGAGCCAAAATTAAGAGTCAGACGCTTAACCGACTGAGCCATGCAGGTGCCCCAAGAGCATGTTCTTTAAAAAGATAAACCAATTGATAAATTTTACCTCAACTCACCAAGAGCAAAAGAGAGAGATTTAAAAAATAAAATCAGAAAAGAAAGAAGAAAAGTTACATCCAGTACCACAGAAATAAAAAAGATCGTAAGAAAATACCATGAATTATACACCAATAAATTGGACTACTTAGAAGAAATACATAAATTCCAAAAAATATAAATCAGAGTTTTTCAGGATTGAATCATGAAGAATAGAAAATCTGAATAGACCAATTATTAATGAGGAAATTAAGTCAGTTTTTAAAAAATTCCCAATAAACGTATTTCAGGACCAGACGACTTTACTGGTGAATTCTACAATACTTTCAAAGATTTAATATCTATCATTCTCAAACTCTTTCAAAAACTTAAAGACAAACTATTTCATTAGGCCACCACTACCCTGACACCAAAACCAGACAAGGACACCACCAAAAAAAAAAAAAAACGAATAGAAAATTATAGGCCAATATCCCTGATGAACATAGATGCAAAATCTCCAACAAAATATTAGCAAACCAAATTCAACGTTTGCATTAGCATTAAAAGAATCATACACCATGATCAAGTGGGATTTATTCCAGGGATGCAAGGATGGTTCAATATCTGCCAATCAATCATCATGATACACCACATTAACAAAATGAAGGGTAAAAATCATATGATAAGCTCAATAGATGCATAAAAATTTTGACAAAATTCAACATCCATTAATGATAAAAACTCTCAAAAAGTGAGGATAGAGGGAATATAGCTCAATGTGATAAAAGCCATATATGACAAACCCACAGCTAACATCATACTCAATGGTGAAAAGCTGAAAGTTTTTCCTTTAAGATCAAGGACAAGACAAGGATATCCACTCTTATCACTTTTCTTCAACATAATATTGGAAGCCCTTACCAGAGTGATTAGGAAGAAAAGGAAAGAAAAGCTATCCAAATAGGAAAGGAAGAAGTAAAACTGTCACTACTTGCAGATGACATGATTTTATACATCGAAAACCTTATAGACTTCAAGAAAAGACTCTACAAAAATCAGTTGCGTTTCTATACATTAAAAATGAAGTATCGGGGCGCCTGGGTGGCGCAGTCGGTTAAGCGTCCAACTTCAGCCAGGTCACGATCTCACGGTCCGTGAGTTCAAGCCCCGCGTGAGGCTCTGGGCTGATGGCTCGGAGCCTGGAGCCTGTTTCCGATTCTGTGTCTCCCTCTCTTTCTGCCCCTCGCCCGTTCATGCTCTGTATCTCTCTGTCCCAAAAATAAAAAACGTTGAAAAAAAAATTTAAAAAAAAAAGAAGTATCAAAAAGAGAAATTAAGAAAAAATACCATTTATAATTGTATGATAAAGAAAAATACCGAGGAAGAAATTTAACTAAAGAAGTAAAAGACCTGTGTACTGAAAACTATAAAACCCTGATGAAAGAAATAGAAGACATAAATAAATGGAAAGATATTTTGTGCTCATGAATTGTAAGAATTACTATTGTTAAAATGTCCATACTCCCATAAGCGATCTACAGATTTAATACAATTCCTGTCAACGTGTCCATGACATTTTTCACAGATACAGAACAAACAATTCTAAAATTTGTGTGGAACCACAAAAAATCCTTAAAAGCCAAAGCAATCTTGAAAAAGAAAAACAAATCTGGAGACATTAGTCTCCTCAATTTGAAACTATACTACAAAGCAATAATAATTAAAACAGCATGGTACTGGCATAAAACCAGACACACAGATCAATGGAACAGAATAGAAAACCCCCAAATAAGCCTATGCATGTATACTGAATTGATTTATTGCAAATGAGGCAAGAACGGACAATGGGAAAAGGACAGTCTCTTCAATCAGTGTTGTTGAGAAATACATGCAAAATACTGGCTTTAGGCCACTGTTGGGCACCATACACAAAAAATAACTCAAAATAAATTAAAGACTTAAGTTAAGACTTGAAACCATAAAATATTAGAAAAAAACATAAGCAGTAAGCTACTTCAGTCTTGGCAATAAATTTTTGAATCTGACTCTACAAGCAAAGTCAACAAAAGTGAAAGTAAACAAGTGGGGACTACAGCAACATAAAAGACTCAAGCGTCGCAAAGGAAACCAAATGAAAGGAAACAAAATGAAAGTCCACCGAATGGGAGAAAGTATTTTCAAATCATCTACCTAATAAGAGATTGACATCCAAAACACATAAAGAATCATGCAACAAACAATCAAAAACCAAACAGTCCAGTAAAAAAAAATGGGGAGATGATCTAAATAGACATTTTTCCAAAGAAGGTATGTAGATGGACAACAGACACATGAAAAGAGGCTCAACATCACTAATTATCAGGGAAATGCAAATCAAAACCACTGGAGATATCGCCTCACACCTGTTAGAATGACTAGTTTCAAAAACGATAAGAAATAACACTATTGGTGAGGATGTGAAGAAAAGGGAACTCTCTTGCGCTTTTGGTGGGGATGTGAATTGGTGGAGCCACTATGGAAAACAGCATAGAGATTCCTCAAAAGATTGAAAATAGAACTACCATATGATCCAGCAACTCTACTTCTGGGTATTTATCTAAAGAAAATAAAAATACTAGTTTGAAAAGATGTATGTGCCCCTATGTTCATTGCAACATTATTTGCAATAGCTAAGATATAGAAACAACCTAAGTCCCCATCAACAGGTTACTGGATAAAGATGTATACGTATATAAAATGGAGTACTACTTAGCCATAAAAAAAGGGGATCGTGCCATTGGTGACAACACGGATGGACCTTGAAGGTATTATACTAAGTAAAATAAATCTGAGACAAAACAAATGTAAGATTTCACTTACATTTGGAATTTTAAAAAATCCAAACAAAAGAAGACTTATAGATACTGGTGGTTGCCAGAAGGGCAGGGGTTTGGGGTGTGGAAGATATATGTGAAGGGGGGTCAAGATGTACAAACTTCCAGGCATAAAATAAATAATTCATGGGGATATGATATACAACATGGCAACTCTAGTTCATAACTTTGTATTGTATATTTGATAAAGTTGCTAAGACAGTAAATCTTAAAAATTCTCACCACACACAAAAAATTTAATTTTGTATAGTGACTGATGATAACTAGGTTATTGTGGTGATCACTTTGCAGCGGATACAAATATCAAATTATTGTGTCGTATGCCTGAAACTAATATAATGTGAATACCTCAAAAATAAATAAGTAAATAAAGAAACAAAACATTCAAAGTAACATGTTAACGCACTTACCAGTGAAAAGGCAAGATGATGTAGATTTGACTTACCACACTGTCCCAGCCTGCAGAGCGGAGGAGACTGTTATGGCTTTATCCACATCTTTGGTAAAGATCCCTGCTGATAAGCCATAAAGGGTATTGTTTGCTCTCTTGATCACTTCATCTAAAGATTTAAATTTCATGATTTGCTGCACTGGTCCAAATATCTATACCGTAAAAAGAAAATGAATGAAATAAATCAGAGTGGCAGGTTAAAACTAAATGTTTTACATGGTATTGTAGTTTTATTCCCCTACAAACTATCCCAGATCAAGATTTTATTTTGTATTTTAAAATTTAGGAATCAAAATGGTAGGTCCTGGGTTGGCAGGTTAGGACAGGCAATGGTCATGGGTTAAATTCCCTTTGGAACAAAATGGAGCACCGATAAATAAGGCAATATTTATTTTCTTGGTGTTGGAATTAGACTTCCAAGACTTACCATTGTGTAGAAAGTTATTAACTTTGAGTTTCTTTTACCTTTAGGAATGTGTTATATTCTCTCTCTTGTTTTCTTCATCATCCAAATCACTACCTAAACAGTAAACCCAAGAAACCAATACTTGTTCTACTGGATAAATGAGCAAAGCAACAATGGATGATAATTATAATTATTTGTCTTAGCTATCAGTGTACCATCAACTGAAATCTATTGGACTTAGATCTTTTCACAATCAGTCAAATTAGGTGAAACAACATGAATTTTTGTTCAGCTCCTACTCTTCGGCCAAATCTTATGCAACTCACATATACCAAACCAAATAGTCTAATTACTGAAAGAGCTTAAACCTTCAACCACTAACCAAAACATGGTTTCATTAACGATGACCATAATCACAGGATAGGAAACAAAAATCACAGTTTGCTCATTCAAGCCTAAACTACTCTTTCACTTTTGCTGGATTCTCTAGTTAGCTCAGCCCGAAGTCAACTTATTCTTTGTCTCCTCCCCAGATGGGAGAAAAGCGACTGAGTTTTCTCTTAAAACTTAAGCTCCTGTATTATGTTTCTATAAAGCATATATTAAAACTAAAGGAAGAGGGGTCCTTCGGAGTGTTATGAGAATTTTCTGGGAAATGGAAATCAGGGGAGGCAACAAAAATCAGTGTTCATCACTGACCTAAGTATTGGGAGTTGGGGGCTACCATTCCACAGAGGCTGAGTGCAAATCCTAAGGCTGTGAATCTAATAATACCGTAACCTGGGAACCAGATATATAGCAGCGACCGTAATAAGTATGTTAATATCTTACATAATTTTAATTGAGTACAGCACGTGGCTCAAGTCTTCTTTGAAACAAGCAAAGCTACTCTACTATGTATATTATAGGGACACAATAAATGCATCCTGGATTGAATGGTGTCTTTCTTTGTTCTTTCCCATGGTATGCAAGAACGGCAGCTCTAATAAGACAAATATTTGTCAACACACGCAAAAATTATATGCAAATAAATGCAAAAAATCAGTGGAGGGCTGAATTGATGTGGAAAAACTGTTTGGTTATCCGTATGCATCTGTTTTGTTATGGTTTATTTTTCCTATTTATTTACCGTTTGCAAATCTGATTCTGCACTTCCCCTCTTCCCTGATAGCATTTTGGGGGGTAGAGAAAATAACTCTCCCAGATTCTCTATTGTATAACAAACATGAAATACAAGTTCATTGAATGAAAAGATTCTGATTCAGTGTGTTTGAGTTGGCAGGTCCTTGCTGCTGTAGTGCATATTGTGTAACACCTTCGTAGCCCAAGGTCAATGAATCTATCTCTGGATCTGCTAAAACCCCTCTCTCCATGAGGTAGATTATTCGTAATTCCCAAGTGCAAATTAGCCTTTCCTAGTTACATATCATATCTCTGGATAATATCTTCTTGATGTCAATTGGTTTGTGCTCACAAAATATTTAGCTGAAATATATTTGTCTAGGAAAATTACGAAGTGTAAGAGCTGAAAACAGGGCCAAGAACGTAGGGAAGGTAAGGAGTAATGTAGGGGACGAACGTTGTTTTCGATTATACGGATGGCTTTTATGTGGAAAAGGGCAGGATGCAGATATGAGGCCAATAGATAGAACATAAGAGGAGGGATTCGTAGGCCGCCAGAAGCAGAACTTTCTAATGCTTAGCATTGTCTAAACATGGAAAAGCCTAAGAAATAATGAGTTACCCATTGATGGATTTGTTTAAAGAGACACTGGCTGGCCATTAGTCAGGAGCAAACGGATGGACATAGTGGAGATTGGAGAGGTGGGCTTAAGAGATCCTTCTAGTTTGATGAAGCTATCTACAATTCTGTAACAGTAAGAAGTCACCTAGGCTCTTTGCATCTTAATTACCTCATTTATAAATTTGACATTTGGCTTAAATCATTCATAATGTTCCTTGTAGCATTAACATTCTATCACCTTTTAGCAGGAAGTTTCCCACATGCTCCACGGGGTTCTACAATGTCCGGTTAAGTGGAATTGGATGGATAATGAAGTTGGGATGAGCAAAAGTAGGTCACAGTAGAAAGAGCGGGGAATGGGGGTCATGAGAATCGGCTGTACTCCTAAGCTGCCTTTAGCTAGCCATGTGACCTACCCCTTTCTGCTCCAGAACTTAGGTTTTTCATTTACTATTTAGGACAAGAATCCCAAATCATAGTTGAGT
The DNA here is from genome assembly GCF_016509475.1 of Prionailurus bengalensis. Taxonomy (NCBI): domain Eukaryota; kingdom Metazoa; phylum Chordata; class Mammalia; order Carnivora; family Felidae; genus Prionailurus; species Prionailurus bengalensis. Next base: position 15,039,419 of record NC_057359.1, read on the forward strand.
CTGTGGATCAAAGGCAAACTCAAGACCCAGAACACATAACAATACAAAAAGGTTCAAAAAAGTTTGACATGTTATATTCATAGGGGTAATAAAATAGGTATAATGTGTAGACGCTGAAAACAACTACCATGTCATTACTTAGGAAAATTCTTGGACTGAAACACTATGTTTAATTTTATTTAATAACCAGTCATAAAAATGTAACGTAGGAATTTACACCTTATAAATGCCCTGAGGTTTTTATTAGAAAAATACTACCACTCTAAATAGGTGAAAATAATAAAAGAGAGCATTTGTTTCTGGGAAGAAAAGACTAAAGAAAAGAATATAATAATACTCCTCTTAAGAGGTTGATGTGAGAATGAAATGAGAATATTTTATATTATAGTAAATATTTTATATTTATTTATAAAAATATATTTATATACACTAAACTTTATAAAAAATGAATACAAATGTCATAAATATAAATATGTATTGATGATATAAATAAAATATTTATATTTAATATATTTCATAGGAACATATTTATGTTTTATATTGGTCCTGATAAGTCATTTAGCACTATATCTGGCATATAATAAGTAATCACTAAATGGTTCTTATTATTAAAACAAACAAAACTATAGACCAATATCCCTCAGACTAAAGACAAATATCAACCACAGCAAAGGTTCTTAAAAAGTATTAACAAATAGTATTCAGCAATACATACAAAGAATTACACACCATTACCAAGTGAGATTCATTCCAGAGATGTACGGCTGGTTCATTATTCAAAAATCAATTAATATAATACACCACATTGGTAGAATGAAGAAAAAAAATACTGCATAATCATCTCAGTTAACACAGGAAAAGCATTTGACAAAACCATTCTCCTTTTGCTCTCAACAGATTAGAAGAAAGGCACTTCCCAAACCTGATTAAAGGCATTTACGAAAATCTCACAGCTAACATCACATTCAATGGCAAAGACTGAATGCTTTTCCCCCTTGATAGAGAACAAAGCAAAGGTGTCTGCTCTTGCTACTCTTATTCAACATAGTGCTAAACAGCTAAAATCAAAAACAATCGCAACATTAATGTGAGCGAGGGTGCAGGGAAACTGGGTCGCTCATACATTGCTAATGGGAACGTGAAAGTGTTCAGCCACTCTGGAAACCAGTTTGCCAGTTTCTTTAAAACTTCCGTCTACCATACGGCCCAGTAATTGTACTCCTGGGCATTCATCCCAGAGAAAGGAAGACTTAGGTTCTTCCAAAAACATGCACACCCATGTTTATAGCAGCGTTATTCATAGTAGCCCCAAATGGAAAACAATCCACACGTTCTTCTGTAGGTGAATGGTTAAATGGTGGTACATCCATACAACAGAGTACTACTCTGCAGTAAAAAAGAACAAACTATCCTTACACGCAATGACGTAGTTGAATCTGTAGAAAGTTAAGCGGAGTGAGAAAAAAACCAAAAAAGCCAATCCTGAAAGGTTGCGTGGAGAATGAATCTATTTATGTAAAATTCTTGAAACAACAAAGTAATAGAAATGGAGAACAGATAAGTGGTTGAAGGATAGTGTGTGTAGAGGCACATGGATTTGACTCAAAAGGAAACATGAAGGATTTATGTGGTGAGGAGACATTCGGTGTTTTGCCTGTTTCAACGTCAACATACCTGCTGTAATGTTATGCTATAGTTGTGCAAGATGTTCCCATTTGAAGGAGACAGGGTAAAAAGCACATGGGACCCGTCTGCATCATTTCTCATAACAGCAGTTGAATCTACAATTACCTCAAAATAAGAGGCTTAATTTTGTTTCAAGTTTTTTTTTTTTTTTTTATTTCTAGCTAAAGTATAGTGTATATTAGTTTCAGGAGTAGAATTTAATGTTCATCACTTACCTTATAACACCCAGTGCATATCACAATTAAGTGCCTTATTAAAAAAAAAAATTCTGCCTATCTGGGGCACCTGGGTGGCTCAGTCGGTTAAGTGTCCAACTTTTGACTCAGGTCATGATCTCATGGTTCGTGAGTTCGAACCCCGTGTCTGGGTCTGTGGTGGCAGTGCAAAGCCTGCTTGAGATTCTCTCTTTCTGCCCCTCCAAACTCTCTCACTCTCTCTCTCTCTAAATAAATAAATAAACTTAAAAAAATTTTAAAAATCCTTCATATCATGTAATAATAATCATTAATAATCAATCCAATAATCTTCAAATATATTATTTCCAGAGGAGAAAAAGGAACAATGAAGATGAAGTTTTCTTCATCTCTCAGGCTGTGGAAGAATCACCTAGAAGTTATTAAGCATCCTGATCTGCCCTTGGCTGGAAACTCTTGGCCAGGCTCATGACTCCCTTACTATTTTGAGTCTTGATCACAAATGAACGTTTATCGGTAACAGAAATGGAAAGTTACATGCAAACCAATAACGATGTTCAAAGAACCGAGAATTTTAAAGGGACACTTTGTACCCACACACGTAGAGAAAACCTGGCAACAAAGGGAACAGAGCAGGATGAAAGCATTTACCTCCTCTTTGGCGATGCGCATCTCGTCTGTAACATTAGAGAAAACCGTGGGCTGGATGAAGTAGCCTTTATTCCCCCAGGGGCCTCCACCGCATTCCAATTTGGCCCCTTCTTTCTTCCCACTCTCAATGAGGTCAAGTATTTTTTCATATTGTTCCTTGTCGATCTATTTGAAAAATATCATACGGAGCGGAAAATAAGTGAATGAATTAAGAAAGCAAGTTTATGGAAGTAATACATCACCCAGCCTGTTAATGAGGGCTTCAAAATGCTCGAATATTGTTATGAAGTCAAATATCCTATCAAAATAGCTGACAGAGGCTCAGATTAATTCTGTGTTTATTCTCCTGACTTTTCTGGAAAGCACACTTAAAGATAAATATTTGTATTTAGTATCTGTTTTATAGTTACATAAGAAAAGCACACGATCACTGCAAACAAGTGTTATTTATTTACATTATTTACGTATTTACCCTGGAAAAATGCCTGTTCATAGTCAAACATACTTACTTGACTACTGTAGTCCAAAGTGAAATAAAGAGTGAAAGGAAAAAAGAACTTTGGGAATGGGTTTAATTAAATATGGCAATTGGCAAGCAGATGTTTTGGGACTTTGCCGATCCCTAGACCTCTCTTTGGTTCTCCTCATTCCTATCTCCTCTGGCCAGATCCATGCTGACCACAGTCTGGTCATCCTCTTCAGTTCAGGTCCCTCTCAGCAGGTTAAGGTTTAGTTTTAAAGGAAAAAGATTAAGGGCGCCTGCCTGGCTCAGTCGGTTAAGCATCCGATTTTAGCTCAGGTTACGACTTCAGCTCAGGTCATGACTTCGGCTCAGGTCATGATCTCACGGTTCGTAGGTTAGAGCCCCGCGTATCTGTGCTGACAGCTCGGAGCCTGGAGCCTGCTTCGGATTCTGTGTCTTCCTCTCTCTCTGCCCCTCCCCTTCTCTCTCTCACAAAAATAAGCAAACATTATTAAAAATTTTTAAAGGAAAACGATTGAAGATCCAGGAGTCAAGTGGGGGGGGGGACCCTCTTGCTAGCTCAACTTGTCTTTTCTCACTACTTAAAAAGTGTTGCTCTTCATCATCTTTTACCCTGCAATCTCCCCCATCTTCTAAATCCCAGAAAAAGGTTTCAAAGACCTCTGACCACACAAACCAGCTCCCATATCCAATTAGATTACGTGCTATCTGAAACCAGAAACGGTTTTCTAAAATCTGGCACGATATTCGGTACGACGTTGCTCAATCCTCCGTAGTGCACGATATTTAATTGAATAGTCTCCAAAGAAAATGTTCCTTCATTTCCAGCAAATTAAGGAAGTCGTAGGGTTGGTTTAAGAAAGGTTGGTTTGATATTTAAATTGCTGCATAATACCTTCTACAGCCAGACTAAGTGGTGCTGTTAGTTCTGCCTGGTGAAAATATTCTGGTTTGTCAGCAAATAACCAAGCATCCTTGTGTCTCCGTGCAAAGCTTCCCTGGCCTATTCCAAAATAGTCACTTGACTGTGGCCTCAAAACAATCGTGATTGTTATGGCCCTAAGCCATAACCTTTCCCTGCCTATGACCAGAGTGGATACTTGGTGACCGTGCTAGTCTGGCTTATGCACTGGGAGGTAAAGACTGAAAGGATTTGACTATTGGAAGACTTCGATGGTCAATAACCTCTAAAAATATAGGAATTCATCTTTTACTGTCTGCCTACCGACAATGTGGTTCTCTAACCAGCAACTTTAGCATTACTTGGTGGCGAAAATGCATTTCTCAGGCCCCACCCAAGACCTACTGCGTCAGAATTGGTCTTTTTAATGAGATCCTCTGGTGATTCAAATGCACAGGAAAGATTGGGCATGTTGCATTAGAGCTAGGCCTAGTGAGGGAAGTTTTCAGTTATACTTAGGGACATACTCAGTTGAGTCCCGCTGATTTTGATTCACCATACATACTAATCTTCCTCAGAAGGTTTCAGACTGGCCGTATCTGAATTTGGCTCTCCTTTTGGCCCTCAGGAACTTCTCAATAATGCTAGGATGTAGCAGGGGCTCTCTACTGTGCGATGGGCCGTTAGCTCATGGGCTAGTCTGAAATGTAATAGGGCATGGCGTTGTAATAGCCTCACAGTATACATTTTGATGTGTTTGAATGCGCAAATTCTTTCATTCCTTAGGGTTCGTGGGCTGAGAAAGAAGAAAAAGGGGGAAATGACACGGACACATCCTTCAACTTATTTGGAAACCATAGATCAACAAAAGCAATGAGAGCAGATATATGGAGTTATTGATCTGTGATAATAATTGTCACCACAGTTGTAAATGGGAGCCTGCAATTCTCATTTATTTAACAGACATTTGAGCAGGTACTGTGAGCCAGGCACTTAGATAGATGCTTTATATAGATTATTGCATTTCACTGCACAATGACCCCACAAGATTGGTGTTACTAATTCCATTTTACAGATGAGAAAACAGAGCCTCAGGGAGGTTAGATTTTAAATCCAACCTCTATTTCCAAAGCCCATCTCTCCGCATTAAGACAAATGCAACTGTGCTGATAATGTTACAACATTTAATATTGGTATCATTACTTCTTTTTCAAATGAAAACATAGATATTTCCAGGTGTTGAAAAAGGCACATTTTGGTCTGTGAAATCAGACTGGAAAATCACTTTACCCATTAAGAAATTTATATATGTATATATAATACACACACATATATATGTACACATGTATATATGTGTGTGTATATATGTAATATGTATTTACATATACTTGTATCTATAAATGTACCTAGTGCACAAATGTCTCTTTCTGTAAGTTTTGTCTTATAACAACAGATATTTTTAAGGGTGAAGAAGTTTCAAGGCCTTTTCAGTCTTCTCAAAAATCTACTTATTCTACTTACTCAGTAAAACTTGCGATGAAAATCTATTTGCTTATAGAGATTAAGGCCTCATATTAAGCAGTTAGATCACTGTTTACTTAAGATTCTATGAATAGGAATCTTCTTAAAGTCTATTTTAACTCCCTTCTCTTAGGAATAATGAGGTATTCTAGATCAATTTTTGAGCCTCTGGTTGAATTGCACCGATCCCCCAATGGGAGAGTGTATTGCCCAACAATGTTTAATATTAAGTATCTTACATGTTCTGTTCTCTTCATTTCCCCTTTCTTTCCTTCCCTGTTCCTCTTTGGATCTATCTATCTATCATCTATCAATACATCAAATGGGAAAAATGCTTTACTTTTACATAGATAGGTAGTCATTTATAGAGAGAAATAATCAAACTGAAAACTTAGAATCCCATCCTTCTTTTAGAATTGGGGACCAAATCAAAATCAAATTTATTATATGTCTTGGCATCCATTTGAAAGCCTACCTAATATGAGCAAAGTCATCAATTACTTCTATGTACTCATTAACTCAAAGATAAAAACAGAACACATGTGACTGAGATAAATCAATGTATTACTTCATTTGCCAGCTGAGTTATCTTAGGGCTTTTAGGTTTCAATACCTGGCATTGTCTAAATCCTAAGATTTTCCCACTTGGCTATCTTGCACGAGCAGAAGAACCCAAAACATCCTTTTAACCTTTCCAGACTGTAAACTCCATGAGGTCAGGTATCATATCCTCCTTGTTCCTTTTGGCTTTGCCAGGTACGTATCCCAGTAAATTCAGTATTTTGGTAAACCACATTTATTTTTGGTTTAGTAAGTTAAGATTAGTGTTTGCTTCAAATCAACAGCATGGAACAGTGTATAATTTTTAGTGTGAAAGAATAGAGACTCTAAGCTTAATGTCTACAGTCTAGAGAAGGATTTCTAAACAGCAGCCTTATTGGCATTTTATGGCAGATAACTCTTAGTTGTGGGGCTCGCCTGTTGCATTGTAAGAGGTTTTATAACATCTCTGGCCTCTACCCTCTACTAGATAACAGTAGAAACACCCCCTTTCCCAACTGAGAACCACTGCTCTACATCAAGGTCCCAGAGGGTTGGAGTAAATTTAGAACCAAAGATCCAGGAGCTTGCATAACAGACAATGAACAGGAAGGAAGGAAAGGGCAAAGATAGCTTTTGGGCAAGAACAAGACTCTCATGTTGATAATGGGTCTAAGGAGACAGAAAAAACTGGGAAGCCTAGGGTTGTTGGAGAACTAGGGTTCTCCACCTAAAATGAGAAGTTTGTCACAGAGCCAGGAACTCAGGACCTTCTAGGACACCCAGGCCACCATTAGAAGGCCAATCAGAGTAACTGAAGACTGAAGAGAGTTTAGAGGTATGCTTCCTACCCACATCTGTGAGATGTAAACTGAGAAAAAGGACTGACTCAGAGGAAGATATAAATGATAGGACTGTATACAAACTTCCAAAGTGGACGGAGACCACATACAGGAATCAAGAGGTGTGCAGGTGGAGAAAAACAAGAAACCTACAGCATTTGTTGTTTCTCCTCACATCTTTCATTTCCAACATGCTTCTAAACTGTTTCAAGACATGAAGAGTGGGCAACACACAAGAAAGGATGCTTTCTTTAAATCGGGCGCTGTATTTGTTTATTTATTTATTTATTTTTGTTAAATACCAAACTGATACAGTATTGTCACCTAGGAAGATCTGTGGCAAGGAAATAATCTTATTCAGTAATAAGTAAGCCTAAAGAGGGCACTTTATTCTTGTCCTCTGTGAAAGCTATTCCTTCCATTTTATACTCACTTGAGGGCCTTGACTGACTCCTGGGGTCAGAGGATTTCCAAGAACGTATTTTTTAGCCCGTTCAACACTCCTTCGAACAAACTCATCATAAATTGATTCTTCCACAAAGAGTCTGGATGCAGCTATGCAACACTGGCCTTGGTGGTAGAATAATCCATGGTGGGAAAATTCAATGGCATTATCCACTGCAAAGAAGACACTCACATTGAAGAAGAGTTATTTTCGAAAGGTCACATATTTTTATACATATCTGTCAGAGGCAATATGGTGCTGTGGAAAACTTAGGAGTTGCAGAATCAGACATAAATTCAATACATCCCACCTCTTATCATCCAGGGTGACAAATTACCCTTTCTAATCCTCTCTGTGATATGGAAATGATAGCAAAAAATATTGAATCTAAAAAGAATTGTGGTTATTATTACAATTTTGATGTAGGGATTACCAAGAATATAGAAAGTGTCACAAGATCCAATCCCCCTGCAAACGATTTTTATAAATATCTCCATTTATACTTAGTTAGGTGACTATGAATGTTTCAGGCTCCAAGTTTTAACTACATGACAAAGAAAATATGAACTATCAATTGCATTAAATAACTTAAAAATATTTTTAGACACCCTGATCAATAAGAAAAGTGTTATTTCTGAAGAAAAATCAATATTCAGAATCATTCACCAAGCCTTACAACCCTGGTCCAGAAAAAAACATTCTCCAACTTTATTTAAAATATACTGTATTATTTCATATATGCCTATAAGCTCTTCTTCCCTATGTATTTGAGATGGTAGAATGGGTCTTGAAAGGGAGGAAAAGGTTGCATCATTATTAAGTCCTAAACAACATGAAGAAAGTTTTCTCTGCATTTTAATTTTTTAAATGCTGAGCACTTAATTGAACATATGTCAGTCGAGTGCTGTTGTATTTCTTTTGTGAACTAACCACACCTACTTACGTTGTAGTGGAAACAGTTCAGAGAAAGGTTTGGTAAAAATCAGGAATCTCGTTTGTAGACTATATAATAAGGTAGTGTGGTCTGAAAAGCTTCAGTTATGACCACATTCAGCCATTTTTGTTCATTGCCACATACCTCAACTGCTAAAGAAAGAGCTAGATGAATGCTTGACAACCTATTTCTGCTAATTGACATCCATTTAGAAAATAACTATGGGATTTTACTCGGTAATATACTGAGAATGAACCTGGGATATTGTATAGTGGAGTCAGATCATGATTGGAGATTGAATATATGTAAATTTGACTACACTTGCTAGGAAGAGAAAGAGAGGGAGAAATTCCTTGAATAATAGGCGTCATTTTCCCCTGGCCGTTTCATTTAATGTGTGTATGACCCAGAGCAAAGGGAAAGGACAAATGTGAAATTTACTGTCTCCCTAGCTGGTCCCAGTACAATTTCACCCTGCCTAACCCAATGCTAATATTTAAAGGCATAGACTTAATTAAGAGTACACCATGGCTCCTAAGTGCAAAACAGTTAGTTTGCCTGGAGTTCAGCTGAGGAAATAGCAAACTATTCCAAATCACGAGGAAAGAGTGTCTGTGTTAGACTTATCTAGGTGTTGTACTTTAGGACAGTTTGAGAGACTTTCACGAGTAATTCTAGATTCTCATTAATGCCTTACATTTTGACGTTAGGGGCAAACCCTTTTATAAACTGCAGGTTCTCCGTACGGCATTACGGGACACCAAGGTGAGGGGTGAAAAGTTAAGAGTGGCTTTCACTCACAGTCGGCGTCGGCAAACACAATGCAGGGGCTCTTTCCACCAAGCTCCAGCGTCACCCTCTTCAGATTGCTTTTCCCGGCAGCTTCTTTGATCATTTTGCCAACCTGTAACGGAGCATTACAAAGGAGGAGGCTTAGTCTGCTCCCGTGAAGGTGGGTTTATTTGGCATTCTAAATTTAGACAATGTTTGTGCCATAGTTAAGTTTCATTAGGGAGAGACATTAGTGGCATTTTTCGAGACTGGCACCTTCAGATATCAAAGTCTCCTCCAACCGAGCACACATGTGATGAATCCGAAAAACGCTCATGAGAAAAGATCCACCGCTGACCTTGATGAACACCACTGGACAGGAGGTAGTTTTCATTTTAACCAGAACTTCCCCTTTCTACTGATGGACTTGAGATGTCACGGTCCAGCCAAAACTTACCTACTTTAATTTTATCCCTCTACAGCAATCCAGAGAACTCTGTCCGAACGGTCATATTCACTAACCCCCAAATCTCATCTCTGTTTCTCATCACGTGCTCCTTGTGACCTGGGTTGACTCCAGTCCTGCCCTTCCTTGGGGTCCAGCTGATATCTGAACACTTCTTTGAAGCCTGCTCTGTTGACTCTGGGTAGACATGACCTTTTCTTCCTCTTTTGCCCCATACAACGCTCATGAGGATTGTTTCAGTGTCTACCTCGGATTGTATTATTTGTGTCCATATCAATTTCCCAAACAGGTATCACCTCCTTGGTAGCAGTGATAAAGTCCTATCATTGCGTATTTCTTGTTAGCACTATCTGTTGCGGTGGGGGTTTGTTTAACTATGAACTGACTGACAGGTATCTCTCTCTCTCTCTCTCTCTCTCTCTCCCTCTCTCTATCTCCCCCCTGCATTCCTCCCTTCCCCTCTCCCTCCACACCTTTGAACAGTAGAGCTAGAAAAAAGAAATTGGATCTGTGCTCTCTGCTGCTACTTCAGCTAGCTGGAATCCTACTGTTCTGGTTTCTTCTTTAATGCTTGCTGCCTCTCTTCAGAGAAAGACATTGTTTTCATTTTTTTTCTTTGTGGATCACATCCCATCAAGATTATTTTCTGTAGTTGTTTTATTTTTCCATCTCTAAAACCTGGCCTGCTTTACAACTATTTCCTCTTCATTAGTTTTATTGAAGTCCGAATGTACTTAAATGATCTTTGCTTTTCTTTTTTGAGAGATGATTCATTTTAGCTTGCTTCTGGGTTTCTTTTCCTATTTGACACATCAGAGTTAAATAAAAAGTATCCCAATGGAACAAAAGATAAGTAGATGCTTGCTGAGTGTGTGTTTGATTTTTACGTGGTTACTGAGCCAAATGCTACTGTGCATTACAGAGTAAAGCATTAATTAATCTGTCAATGTTTTTATCTTATTTCAAGATGTTGTGCACAAACCCTTTAATATGGGTGAATAAAGAGAAACTAACATGCTTGCAGTGGGGAAATCCTGTCTGAAATTTTTCTTATATACCATTTTCTTTCGTAATATATTTCTTATTCAATTTTCATTTAAGATGATTAAGAATTCTGTATTTCCTACATAATATGCTTTTCTTTTCCTCCTTTGAATTTAATTCTTTCTGCATCTTTTTTTTTCTTAAATTTTTTAACTTAGAAACATTTACTGGGGAAAATTGATTAAAGTAGGTAAGTTTTGTCTTGGGGAAGGGAATAAGATTGGAGATATTTTTCTTAAAGCCACATATGTCAGAAGAATGAGAATGAAGAATGGCTAGAAGTATGAGTAAGAGAGGAAGGCTTACACATCTGCTTAGGACAAGTTTAGATGGCAAACAAAAGGTTTGCTTGAGTTTTCTCAAAGGTCTAGCTAACGCTAAAAGAAGGAAACATCAATTTTTGTCCTGTGATTTTGTTCCTTTACTTGGAAAAAAGTAAACGTTTATCATTTTTCTTTAAAAAGCTCTGCAATGAGAAGGATGAGAACCTTCAAGACCATGGTCAACAACATGTGGCATGATAACGTGGCATTGCCATGTGGGGCAGAAACAGCAGGTGCTCGTGAAAATAGCCGAGCTTATCTCACCGTGCACAGTGTATGTTGGATTCTGTTTTAAACGAATCGAATGAGGCATGAACATTCTTCTCTTACCAGAAGGATTTTTAGAAAGAGTGTCATTGCTATAAGGACCACGCAAGATGGAATCCCCTGTTTGTCTCTTTCACGGCCCTTGGCAAGTTTCTTGCTATGTGCTAAACACAAACCTGAAGCTAAAAGAGAGCCCAGGAAGACCGAGTTTTCTGCGTGGCCTCTAAAATCATCTTGGTTACACTTGATTATTTAATGCTTATTCAGAAGTAGTTACTGTACTGGCTTCTGCAGATAACAATGCATAAAATAGTCTTTGAGGACGGTCAACAAAGGAGAGAGATCCACGGCCAAGCAAAGAGCACGAGCTATTATAATCATGTACCATGGTTAATGGGGACACAGGAGGGGAGGTTCAAATTCAGGATGGGGGCACCTGGGTGGCTCAGTCGGTTAAACATCTGACTCCTGATTTCGGCTTGGGTCATGAGCGCACAGTTTGTGGGATGGAGCCTCGTGTCAGGCTCTGCACTGACAGCACAGAGCCTGCTTGGGATTCTCTCTCTCCCTCTCTCTCAGCCTCTCTCCGTCTCTCTCTCTCTCTCTCAATAACAAATAAATCAGCATTTTAAAAATTCAGCATGCCCCCGGAACTGCAGAGAGAGCCATAGAGGTAACATGTGGCAGCAGGCCTTATCATAGTAGGTGTGGCCACCAGTGGGCACAAGCCTGGAGGAAGGAAACGATACATCTGAGTCCTCTATAGGGTGCTCGCTAGTAAGGTGTTTACTACTCATTAGCTCTGTCAATTTTATTCTGTACACTAAGGTAGACATTATTATTCCCATTCACAAATTAGAAATGCAAGTTTAGCAATGATACTTAACTTTTGGAAGACACACTGCGTAAAGGGATAGAGTCAGAATTTGAGCCCAGATGTTGCCTAGTCTGTTAACCTCAAAATTTTTCCATTTTTGGCAGGTAAAGTCCCCCAAAATGCTGCAGGGGCCTGGGGATGGGCCAAGGCAAATAGGCAGTGGTTCCAGAGAGGGGGTCAGGCAACAGCCCAGATGAACTAGAGAATGAGTGGGCATGGGATCTAGAGGAGGAAATATGCATGGAGTCCTTTGGGGGAAGGTCTAGAATGCTCAGCTGAGGAGTTTGTACCTTCATGCCCTTATCTCCTCTGCTATGATTCTGATTTGTGACTTTACCACTTTCTAATTTATTGCCATGTCTCATTTCCAATTATTTTGTCCCACCGAATGCAGGATTTGCTTTCCCTCGCATCAACTAGGGGTTTGCAGAATGTAAACTTTTTCTATTCTTAAAATTTTTTTTTTCAACATTTATTTATTTTTGGGACAGAGAGAGACAGAGCATGAACGGGGGAGGGGCAGAGAGAGAGGGAGACACAGAATCGGAAACAGGCTCCAGGCTCTGAGCCATCAGCCCAGAGCCCGACGCGGGGCTCGAACCCACGGACCGCGAGATCGTGACCTGGCTGAAGTCGGACGCTTAACCAACTGCGCCACCCAGGCGCCCCCAAACTTTTTCTATTCTATGTCTATGAAATGTAAGAAAAAGTACATAAGTATTTAATTTTTAAAAAAAAATCAAGAAGAGTAACTTTTGATTTTCCGCCATTTAAAAAAATTTTTAATGTTTTATTTATTTTTGAGAAAGAGAGAGACAGAGTGTGAGCAGGGCAGGGGCAGAGAGAGAGAGAATAGCTGAAGCAGGCTCCAGGCTCCGAGCTGTCAGCACAGAGCGCGACGCGAGGCTCAAACCCATAGACCGCGAGACCATGACCTGAGTCGAAGTCAGATGCTTAACCGACTGAGCCCCCCAGGCGCCCCTCCACCATTTTAATTCTCTATGTAGATGTTTCTTTATACTGGAGTGGCTAAGTAGGAGTATAAAATAATCCAATTAGCTTCTCCTCATTATCTAGAATGTTCTTCTTGCTTCTCAATCTCCAAGGGAGTTAAAAAAGTAACCCCTCTTCAAAATTCAGAGCAAGTCCTAACACCTTCGTAGACATCACCATTCCTTATTCCTTCCTGTGAATGCCCTCAGAGCAGTTGATACATATCATAGTATCTTATCACGTCTTGCTGTGTATCTTATTTGTAACAGCCACTTTATAGGAAAGCATTCTCATTCTTCAAACTTTCTACTGAATACCAGTAAAAGGTTTGCACTGATCTTCTAACAATGTCACATAATCCAATAAGAGGACTCAAATTGTGTTTTACTTGGTACAGTATGATTTTTCCACTGTCTTTTGCTTGCAATAGGAAATCATCTCAATAGGTGGGAATCTATTCTCCCAAACTCCACTTTCCAGGAAGCGTGCTCTCTCTCTCTCCTTCCTGCCTCTTCTTGCAGTGCCCATGGCTGAGACCCTGTTCTTTAGCCTTCCAGAAGGTCGCACTGGAGCCAAAAAGGCATAAAAGTTAGGCTAAACCAGCAGTAACATTCAGGAAGCCCGAGTTGCTGGCTCCCTTTCAGAACGACCAAGAAACAGAGAACCCCAAATAAGGAGCTAAGGGTGATGTTCTGCAATTTAATTTTCGTAATCTACAGGGTAAAATTACATTCATTCATACAAATCACTGTGGCTCTATTTAGAATTTCTATCATAAACCATACTAATCACATGACAGGATCCAATCGGCTCTAGTTCTCATCAGGGAAAGGAATGAACATTCTAAAAGCAGTTCCCTGTAGTCCGAGTTTGTCACAGGTATTCCGTTTCATCTCAACTACATCTGCTTATGTTCTATAAACACGTCTGAAGGCTCGAATAAGGAACAAATCATTAAAAAGAACTTTTGTTTTAAAGAAATGTCGGCTTAAAAACAGTAACATAAAACACACGCTTCTGACACCTGGAGATACAGACATTCCTCACTACTGGCCCGAGTAACTGATTACCTCTGTAGATCCTGTGAAGGCCACTTTGTCTATGTCCATGTGGGAAGAAATGGCCGCCCCTGCGGTAGGTCCATAACCAGGCACAATGTTCACTACTCCTGGAGGGAAACCTGCCTGAAGATACAAAGTAAAATATTTACAACAGAACTGAGAATCTCATTCTACGACAAAAAAGAGGCGTGTATGGGATCAAAGTTGCCTCTTTATGCCGAGCTTACGAGTTTCTCTACCAGGAAAGATTCGTTTATGTGGTTTTATTATTATTATTTCATTTCTCAGCCCACTTAAAATAACCTCAAGAGTTGCATTGCTGGGGAAGTATTTCTCTGCGGGGTAAGACCATGTTTGACTTTTATGGGTCATTGCCCCAGTGATGGCTGTCTCAAGTTTCCTAACGGTAACTCAGAAAGATAGTGTGGGTAAAAGAACTTGGTAAATTACTCACATAGAAGGAAAGCAATGCGTTTATTAACCTATCGGCAAATCTAAAAGGATCTTACATTTTTAGTTTCTAGCTATTGATTGTGCAGGGCATACCAACTGGGTGGCAAAAGCCTACTGGCAACATTTAATCAGTAAAACATTAGATAAGAATTGTCATCCCGTGCATGATTAAGTGGCACAGACTGATTTCATTCCTGGTTAAAAAAATGATGAGGTAGAAAACAGTGTGTACCTGAGATGGGCACAGTCACATTTCATGTTGTAGGCACCAACGTGCCCCATTTTGATATATCTTTGCCTTTTTTTAAAAGTGAAGAATAGTTTTAAGATTTACACTCAGGTTTTTAGAATTTAAGTGTCTAGTAACTAAAGCTTGTTTTCTAAGTTCTGGAAAGACATGAAGGACAATGGGCAATAAACTGTTTGCAAGAAAAAAGATATTAACACAATCCAGACAGTGGATGGAAATAAATTTCACGTGCAAATTTTTTTTTTTTGCCACTTGTTAAGCAAGAAGGCAAATGCAGAGGAAACTAGAATAGAAAACAGAACATAAACATGTCCCCTTGTGGGTAGATGTGTTCAAAAATTATGTGGCACAATATTACAAGTGAGCAGAGAGGCCTCCAACCTTCAAATGGACTAGTTTTTTGTTTTTTTTTTAATTTTAAATCGCAGAACCTCCAGGCCATCGGTACCGGTTGTAAACCAATTTTCATTTCAATATCCGAAAGAAGGATACTTCAGTTTCAACATGAAGTCACATTCATGAGAGTTAGGCCAAAGAAACAAATAAACAAGGGGCGCGGTCTCCCAAAAATGAATAAACATTAAAAAATTTTTAAAAAGAAACAAACAAACAAACAAAAGTGATCATAAGGTGACTGTTTGACATGAAGCCTTTGAATCTGGCATCTAATCTCTATTTGGGCAGAGGTGCATTTGGGCTGATTGCAAAAAATCTCAACTGGCAGCCATATTAAATTTGTCTTCATCACTGGCCAGGAGCCATTGGGTGGTAGTTTAGGGGAGCACGAAGTGAGGTCTTCTTATTGTAAATGAAGGCTCCCGAGTTCTTGTGCATATTTTGATGGGGGAAACTCACCTCTTGTATTAAAGATGCCACGTGAAGAGCAGTGAGAGGAGTTTGCTCTGCAGGTTTGACAACCACTGTATTTCCGCAGCTAAGGGCAGGCCCTATCTTCCAAATGAGCATGACCAACGGGAAATTCCACTAGAAAGCAATATATAACAATAGATTCTTTGTATCACTGAAAGCTACATTTGCCAATCTAACTTCTACATTATCCACTACCCATCGATGTGAAATAATAATTGTAGCAGTTTTGTGTGGTCAACTGGTGTATTCGAATTCAGTTAACTGCTAAAAGCAAACTCATAAATGCTAAAAAGCTCCAAATAAGCTAGCTGTGGGACGGGAGTGGAAGAGAGCCATACAATTTTATCAAGGGCTG
Source organism: Prionailurus bengalensis (assembly GCF_016509475.1). Lineage (NCBI taxonomy): Eukaryota > Metazoa > Chordata > Mammalia > Carnivora > Felidae > Prionailurus > Prionailurus bengalensis. The sequence goes on from NC_057359.1 coordinate 15,055,347, forward strand.
TTATTATGAGTTCTTCATCTACTAGAGGGGAAAAAAAATCACTGCATGGTTTAAAAATCAAACCTTGCTATTAAACACACTAGAAGTTATCTGTACGTGTTTGAAAGTGTGATTATTCCTCCCTCCTTATAGATCATTTATTGTAACTACACACCCAATAGTGAGACTTAACAGTGACCTGAAACAAATATAACACTGTATGTCAGCTATACTTCAATAATAAAAATTATATGTATGTGAGTGTGTGTGTGGGTATGGGGGTATGTGGGTATGTGTTTATTTCTAAGACAAATACCTCGCTGAAGACATTAAAGTTTAGCATCTGGTGGCTAAGAACTTGGTTCAAATCTCAGCTCAGTCACTGACTAGCCCAGTGAACTCAGACAAGTTACATGCTCTCCTTGGATGATTTCTTCACCTGTAAGTACTGATAAAAACCCTCTCTACTTTGGAAGGTCATCCTGAGGATTCTTCAAGAAAGTAGGCCAAAGACTTAACAGACTGACTGATTCATCATAGTCATGCAATAACTATTAGCCATTATTAGTGCCCAGGGTTTCGTAGTTTTTATTAATTTTATTGAGATTTGTGAAGTAATGAGCAATTTCATTCAAAAAATTGTATGTATGCATTTCAGTCTCATTGGAGCAGAAGCTAATTCATTGTGACTTCCTCATTTAAAAACTTCACGGGTGGCTGTGTGGTTCCATCAGTTAAGCAACCAACCCCTGATTTCAGCTCAGGTCATGATCTCATGATTCAGAGATGGAGACTCGTATGGGGCTCTTTGCTGACAACCTGGAACCAGCTTGGGATTCTCTCTCTTCCTCTCTCTCTGCTCATTCCCTACTCGCACCTGCTCTCTTTCTCTCTCTCAAAATAAATAAACATTTTTAAAAAATAATCAAAAACTTCAGAATACTCTGCCAACTTTTTATTTGGCCTCTTTGAATATGTTGGCGAAATCAGTTAGGTAGCCTCCTCTTTTGGGGGTTTAAAAGAAAATCTTCATGATTCTGCTTAAAAATACTACTAAAGGTAGGATACATTCCATACAGTGGTCCAACAGTTCCTTCCATTTTAATTGAAAACAGGCATTTAGGACATGAACACTGGTTGCTACTATTCTCCATGATAAGTCTCAATGAGGAGATAAAAAGTGAAGAATAGAAGCAGAGAAGTTGGTGATGACCACTTTGGTTACATGTGAAACACGGGTCTTAAAAAGAGTATATAACACAGCATTTTAAAAACAAACCATACAGTAAATGTCAATGTCAATGCTGAAACACATTCAAGTACTGAAACACTCAAGAGATACACCACAATATAGACACGATTCTGGACTAACTCATTTGTACCTAAAGAGTTCAGTCACAGGGAGACCTAAGCTCATCAGTTACTACATTTGGTCCACATTTAGCAAATCTCCGAGAACGTATTTATGTTGGATAAAGCTTCTTTACCAAATGAAATAGAATTCTTTTTTTTTTTCTTTTTTAAAATGGAAAATGATATAGAAAACCAACTTACAGGAATGATTTGGCCACATACACCAATAGGCTCATGTTTTGTATAAGTAAAAAAGTTTCCATCTGGAAAATAAAACACAATCATTTATGGACAAGTATATTTGACATACATGGGATGGTGGTTTGGGTTGATACTTACAGAAAGGTATACACAATAACTAAAAACAAAAACAAGTGTGCCTGGGTGGCTCAGTCAGTTAAGCATCTGACTTCAGCTCAGGTCATGATCTCATAGCTCATGAGTTCGAGCCCCACGTCTGGCTCTGTGCTGACAATTCAGAGCCTGAAGCCTGCTTTGGATTGTGTCTCCTTCTCTCTCTGCCTCTCCCCAACTCACACTCTATCTCTATCTCTCTCCAAATAAACAAACATTGAAAAAAAATAATAATAAAAACAAAACCAAAAATTTAGGAAACCAAGAAAACATATCTCCAACCACTTACAAAATGAAAAATTGTGTTCTGAAATAGTAATTTGAAATGAGAAGAACCATAAAACTGATATAGGTCAAGGAAAAGATGTGAAACCAGAAAATATCTGAAAGATATTTAGTTCTATCTCTCACCCATGTAGAAGGGCTATTTTCTAAATTATCCTCATTCTCAAAGTTTACTTTCTTTCTTAAGAAAAAAGGTAAAAGGGGGGCACCTAGGTGCCCCTGTCAGTTGAGCATCAGACTCTTGGTTTCAGCTCAGGTCATGATCATGGTTTGTGAGTTCCAGCCCTGTGCTGGGCTCTGTGCAGACAGTGCAGAGCCTCCTTGGGATTCTCTGTTTCTCTCCCTCTTTCTCTGCCCCAACCCCACTCATGCACGTGCACACGCACATGCACATGTGCTCTTTCTCTCTCTTTTTCTCTTTCTCAAAATATATAAATAAACTTAAAAAAAAAAGAAAAAGAAAAAAGGTAAAAGGTGTATGACTAAGAAAATACCTGTTAGAGTGCTATTTCTGACAGTTCTAACTTCTATCAGTAATGGCAGAATTTTTTTGAAGTAAAACTAATAAAATTAGAAGAGAGTAGAATTTAAAAAAAAAAAGTATCTCCCTACAAGCCTATTGCTTATTCTAAAGGCTTTTTTTCCCTACCAAAAAATAAAAGCAGACTCTATTAATCCATGAAAAAAAAAATGCCAGAAGTAAAAGACATTGCTAAAAAAAGTGTCAGAAGTAAAAGACATTGCTAAAAAAAGTGTCAGAAGTAAAAGACATTGCTTTGCAATCTGGATTTCATTGATTGATATACCTCAAAGTTTGATGTGGTCATTCTGAGGTTACATGGCACATTTTGTTCTGTTCTATTCTAGTTCTCACAAAAACTTCCTGGCTATCATAGCAAGAAAGCTCCTTATCAAGTCTATTTGTACTTAAAATGGTTTCTCCCTCGTCAAAGGGTAAAGCAAGAATTTCTAACATAGCCACATTTCTTGTTTTTTACCATGGTCTCACCCCCCCCCCCTTTAATTCCTGGCTATCACTTTTAACCTGCTGGAGGCTGTCATGAGATTGAAAATACCCAGGAGGGCCAGCCCAGAGGGTGTTGTACTTCTACAGCCAGTAAGTGCATTTATAGGAATTAAATTCTACCCATCATGTTTTCCAAACTGATGCTTCTTTATATTCATATCTCATTATGTGCATTCTCTACTGAAATAATAAAACACGTACATACACATCTACTCACACAAATTCTTAAATTGGGCTGTAAACACAGTCTCATCTTGCTTTGAAGCTACTTGAAATAAATCAATGTGAATTGGTTTGTTTAATTAATCTGCTGTAACTACTGAGTTAGACCAGGCACAGATGACCATAACTGACTCACTCTGGAACATGCAAAGACACTTAAATAATTACATTATAGGAGGGGTATAAATGCCACTACTGGAATACACAATAAATAATTTGAGGCCAGCTTTGAAAAGTTTGTGCCGTGAGAGAGACAATTGCCCTAATTCAGTGATTGTGGGCACAAGACTGCTCTTGCTTTAAAATTGTCTAACACATCTGTAGTGGTACTTTCTGTGTGACTATGCAGAAACAACGTTAAAAAGCTATGTGATAAATCTTAGCAGAAGTTCAGAGCTGCATCGTCTCAAAGTCACGGTGAAAATAAGACTGCCTTTTTGGGTGACATCTTTAAAAAGGAGGATTTGGAATAATTCAGCTCTACAGTAATCTTCTCGCACCTACCCCCCATCCCTGGTGGTTTCTCAAAGCTCCTTACCGATGGGTATCGTGCGACCCTGGATCTTGTCAGCCCACCCTGCACAGTAGCGTAATGTCGTTATGCAACCCCCTAAATCCATCTGATATGCGTTGGAGAATAGTTTTCCACCATTCATTGACTCCATTGTCTGAAAAAGAAATCAAACCGCAAAGATAAACTTCCATAAACATTTTAGATTAAAAAATACAGCATTATTATTTTCAATGATCATGTGTTAGAGAATTTTGGAAATAGAAAGAAATCCTGTAAGCCATCTTATATCACCTTCCCTTTCTAACAAAGGGGGTAAAACAGAAAAGGGCTAAAATGACTTACTTAGACTTGCTTAAGGTCACATACCAAGATCCAGATAGAAAGGGCAGTGAGACTCTGGTTACTAACCTCTAGTGTTCCTTTCTTCCATCTCATTCTGACTGTCCTCCAGCTGACCAGCTTTCTAGGAATTGGTTCCAATTTGATAGACATGAAGTTGGTGAGAGTGAGTGCACCTAGTTTCGTTAGATCAGAGCTCCAACAAAATTTCACTTAGTGCATAAATACAACTGTGGGACAGTTAAATGTCAGGGACTATTAATAGTGCCTCAATGATTGGGGCACCTGGGTGGCTCAGTCAGTTGAGCGTCCGACTTCGGCTCGGGTCATGATCTCGCCGTTTGTGGGTTCGAGTCCTGGGTCGGGCTCTGTGTTGACAGCTTGGAGCCTGGAGCCTGCTTCAGATTCTGTGTCTCCCTCTCTCTCTCTCTGCCCCTTCCCTACTCACTCTCTCTCTCTCAAAAATAAAAAAACATGAAAAAAATTAAAAAAAATAGTGCCTCAATGATTTTTAATTTTCGCATGCCATTTGGATATAACCAATCAAGTTACACAAACTTCAGTGACCCCTGCATCTTTTAGTTCATGAGTTTTCTTCAGTAGAAGTTTTAATTGTGAAACTCCCAGTTTTGCCACTATTATCAAAATTCTTGTTTGAGTGGTCAGGCTGTAAAGCGCAACATTTTCTGGTCTAGTGCTCTAACCGTCTATTGGTATCAGATGGCCTGTCTTCCTTTCCTCCTTTCCTTAAGCAGGAACTCTTAAGAGCTCTTTGGGACCTCATGTCCGGCCAGGGCAGGAATGTCCAGGTGACAAACTGTTAAAACAGCTCCTCGTTTATCAGACAATCTTCTGTCTCTGCATTATGTTGTGAGCCATCTCAAAACTTAGATCAAATGTGATTTTCGTGTCCTGATTTTCTTTCCCCCTTAGGCGCTTATCAGACAGAGGGAGCAAGCCCTCTACACTCCACAGAGCAGCTAAATAAGAAAAGTCAAGTTTTGGCAAATTCTGCTTTCTTCCTCCAGGACATTTTGGTTAATGTAATATTATTGTGTGTAACTCCTAAGTCCACACTTTTGCATACTTTGAATTACGCCGAACCTTTAAATAATAAATAGTTCTTTGATTAACTATAATTGCTCCTGTTGATTTAAAAATAAGTATAGAGGCTTCTTTGTTACTGCCAGTAAAAGATTCTAAAGGTAATAAAAATTTGCTCTGAAACTTGATCTTGGTTGGTATTGGTTTGGGTTCAATTGGCTTCACTATAATACCTAAGAAGAAAATAAGGAAACACCCGCCCATTTTACTTAACTGACTCATCTAACTGCCAAAATGTTTTTTTTTATCAGTATACAATAAAATATAATTATTATAAGCCATGCACGATTGGATTTCTTTCCTTCTTCTTCACCTTTTTCAACTGTAAAGAGAATATCATTTAATCGAGACCATTGTGGATGCATACATTTCAGGAGGGGAAGAAGCAGCCATGTATTTATTAAGTGTCTTGGTGGGCTAGATTAAAGAGAAATAGATTTATTTTAGAGCAATATTCTGGGCACCTTTGACAAATTGTATGAGATTTTCCATAAAAAGAGTCCCGTGTTCAAGTAAGCTGGAGAAACCCAGTGTACTATTCTAGGCTATTCACTGCATGTGACCTCGTTGAAGGCTCTAAGGAATTCTAGAATAGAGAAAAGAAATTTGTGTAAATCGGTTTAACTTGGATTGCCAAGGTTTAGACTATAGAATCTACACGAGGAGAAATTAACATCGTCTGGAACTAGAGTGCAGATTACTACTCGAGAATAAGCTCACTGATAAGATTTTCTGTACTGGAGCTGGTCGAGGTCTTTTCGTTTTGTTTGTAGTGAGCATGTAGTGATGACTAAAACATAACCGACGTGCCAATCCAAACAACGAGTACTTTCTAGAGATCTCGCTACCTGCCCAGTTTGATTAATACTCACTGCCAGGAGAAGACGATCTCTTTCAATTAAGTCAGCCAACTTGTATATTAGCCGCCCTCTCTCTGAAGCATTCATGGTGCGCCATGGAGAGCCGATCTGAAAAGCCTGTCTTGCGGCCTTCACTGCTTTGTCAATATCCTCCTGTAAGTCAAAGGGAATTCAATTCAGTAGCCTAAACGCGTTAGCGAATCCAATGGCAGGAACCCTATAGAACAGACTAAAGGTCCTCATAAGTAGATGCTGTGTCCTCATTAGCCCAACGTCTAGCACATTGTACAAACTCAAGTATCGTATACTGGAATTATATACCTGCTGCCTAATCTTTGGAATGATGAATTCCACACACAGAACTCAGGCTTGATTTCCTAGAATAGAAATATTATAATATTTAAGTATTGCTATCACTGAAAGGCTTCCCATACATATATCAAATCATGTTTTAATTACTTTACGCATATTAACTTATTTGATTCTTTTCTTAAGTGTTTATTTATTTCTGAGAGAGAGAGAGAGAGAGAAGGCACAAGCAGAGGAGGGGCAGAGGGAGCAGGGGACAGAGGATCTGAAGTGAGCTCCACACTGACGGCACAAGAGCCTCAACGCTGGGCTCAAACTCCCAAATCGTGAGACTGTGACCTGAGCCAAAGTGGGATACTTAACGGACTGAGCCCCCTAGGTGCCCCAATTCATTTGATTCTTAAGAATTTTGTGAGACAATTACGTTCCCCATTATACCGATGAAGACAGTGAAGCAAAGAGAGAGAGGAAGTTTGCCCAAGGTCAGTGGCAGGAAGTGGCAGAAGGCAATTTTACACGGAGCGCCTCTGACTGTAGAGACTGCTCTTCACCACTACGTGATACTGCTTCGGTGACTGCGTTACCAAGAGTTCCAGGGAAAGCTCAAGATCGACTAAAATGGTGTGTATCTTCTTGGATGGCCGGTGACCCTATAGCCTATACACTTTCATCTGGAACCTACTGCAGGTGTATAGGAACTGGGTTTTGCTGTTGAAGGGGAAAAATCATAATCGTGTGTTCATTCCTCTTGTGTAGAGAGAAAAAAGCATAGCAGAGTGAAACTGGTATAGAGAAGGATCTGTCTACATCTGGTTTCAGCTCAGGTCATGATCTCATGATTCGTGAGTTCGAGCCCCGCGTCGGGCTCTGTGCTGGCGGCTTGGAGCCTGCTTGGGATTCTTTCTGTCTCTCCCCCTTCCCCTCTCCCCTGCTTGTGCTCTCTCTCTCTCTAAAAATACATAAAAATTTTTTCAAAATTAAAAGAAGCGTAATCTGGTGTGATGCAGTGATAATATTCACCGAGCACAAGTAAATATCCTTTCACTGTAATACATCACACACCTGTGATGTATTTTGGGTATTCAGCTAATCACACTGATCGTTTATATTTGGACGTTGTTTTAGGCCATGGGCTCTAACCTTTTCCAAGTTATTTTCAGACAGCAGTGTTTGGAAAAAAAAAACAAAAACACAAGAGTCTGAAATTGCCAGCAGGATCTGTGGATATCACAGCTTATAAAATATATGCTGCTCTGTGTTTAAACAGACCTGTGTGCCCCAGCTTTCTCTTGGATTCTTCTGTCAGTGTTCTGCTATTGGCCTTAACCAAATATGGTTTATCGTAGGCGTCCTGGCCTCTCGAAGGGATATGGGAAAAAATGACTTCAAGACAATTAACTCTGTCATACGGAAAATACATTCCTGAAATAAAGACCTTTTTGTGGTTGTGTCCTTTGGGTTATAATCCTCCTTTTCTCCTATCTTCTATTTTATCTCGCAGGCATAGAAATAGAGTAATGGTGGTTAATACACAGCTTTGGAAGAAAACAACTCAAGTTTGAATTCTGTTTCCTCATCTATTATCTCTGTGAGTTTTGGGATATCCATCCTTCCTTCCATCCATCCATCCTTCCACCCATCCAAAAATATGTCAAACACTATTCTGTAAGTCGCGGCATCAGGTTGCTAACGATAAAATAGCGAAGATGGGAGACTGTCCTTTTGAAAATTAAATAAGGTAACACTGGAAACACATTTTCTATGTGACAGACGTTACATTGAGTGTTCACTAAGTGGTAGCAAGTGCTATCATATTTGCGGCAAAACAACCTTAAAACAACTCTCAGTTCTAGTATATTTTAATTTTTTCCTTTCAGTTTTCACTACCCTGTATCATTTTAGGGCTTTATTATCTCATACTGCTGCTAATCTTCCCATGTCCATTATCTTCTCTCACCAAACTGTCTTTTCTCCTGCTATCAGGCTAATCTTCCTCAAACAATTTTACGTGATCGATCCCTTTCCCTTTCAAATATTTGCAATGTCTCCCCTTGCCCTACGGTCTTAAGGCCATACTCCTCTTCCTGATTTTCAAGACCCAGCGTTATGGGGCACCACCTCACCTACCCAAACTCGTGTTTACATTTTTTTCTCCTCTGTCTAGCCCAACTGCTTCTCATCTTTGCTCCTGCCATTCTCCTTCCCTAGAATGTTCTACCAGCACACTCCTTTACTTTGAAAATTCTACATGTTCTTTAAGACCCAGCTCAGGGGCAGCTGGGTGTCTCAGTCTGTTGAGCGCCTGACCTAACTTCGGCTCAGGTCATGATCTCACGGTTCATGAGTTTGAGGCTCACATCGGGCTCTGTGCTGACAGCTCAGAGCCTGGGGCCTGCTTCCAATTCTGGGTCTTCCTCTCTCTCTCTCTGCCCTTCCCCCATTCACACTCTGTTTCTCTCTTTCTCAAAAATAAACATTAAAAAAAAAAAAGATCAGAATCTACCTAAACTCTTGCCAGGCTAATCCAGCTTGATAATAGCTACTAGTTAAGAGTTTACCAAGCTCTATGCGCTAAGTGACACCCTCCATAACCCCGCAGTTTCTACCACAGTTAAGCACCACGCACCTTGTTTTACAGGACATGAAATCCAGCAGGAAACCTAGCAACCAAAATCAGATCTCACATCTGGCTCCAAAGTCCAATTTCATAGCTTTGCAAGAACATCCTGATAGTGATCTTCGCAATGAATATTTATTGCTATCTGTATTAAAAGCTGTGCTATTCCTTACTATTCTGGGCCTACAATAGGCCGTTAATAAATATTTAATAATTTAATGACCTATCTTTTAAAGTCATCATATTACATTGATTTTATAGAAGAGTGCTCCTGATATAAATAATTTGCTGATATTGACATTCACATCGTAAATCGTACTTTAATCAATTGCATTATGTAACAGAGCCTTTACATTAACCGTATTAGGCATGAAGCTTGTTGTTACAAACATAATAAAAGTTTTACGACTAGTATCTCTTGGCTTTTTGTTCCGGGACTATAGCATCTGCAAGGACATTAGCTTTTTAATCAACCAGTAAACAGTTTGGTACATTCAGATTTGCCACCATCAACCACGCTTTTGCCTTAGAGTGTTTAAAATGTTCCTTTTTTTGAAGTAAGGGACTAAAGCTGAATGGATGAAAGCGGATTGAATGAAGATAAAATATGAAAGTCCTCCTACACATGGTTAAGGAAAGACAAACTTTTCTATCACTCCCAGGATGTGCATTTCCATAGTAAATCCATTCCAATTTGGAGAAAATAGTTCTCAGACCAGTTTTACTTTTACACTTGTCATAAGCACTTACTTTAATGGACATTTACTTTTATCCCCACCAATTATTTGTTAGGTCATGCTTAGTATTAAAAGCAGTTTTCAGGATTAGTCAATATAGCCTAAAAGAGCCAGTGAAGTGAAAAGAAAACAGTTCCCACCCACATCAGTGCTTTGCTTTGTAAGTTCCATTTGTTCTTGCCCCTCCTCCTTTCTTTATAACACCACTGAAAGGCGGTATATAGCCCATTGTTAGCTCCATTCTGCTCATAAATTAAACCCCCCAAACCTCTTGGCTCATTATCTAAAGAGTCAGTTCCAGAATATTAGGTTTACGGTGACTGTGTAATTTACTAGATTTGTACCTTTCGCTAAGCAACGTTAGAAGTTAGTACACATTTGTCGGCAAAACTGTGAGACCAGCAATAATTACTTAGAAAGAAACGTTAGTAGATTACCCCTGAAAGAGAACACGATGGCAAGAGTGCTAAATATTAAGCAAGCTGTTGCTTACGCCGAACAGTTTATATCATAAACAACTGAACTCAAATGATCAAGTATCCAGCAACTCGATTAGCATTGTGACCTGATTTGAAGCTTTGCTGGATGTTAATGAGTGTCCCTGATCTACATTTGCACAGACAATGCTGCTCTGCTATGAGCAGGAGTAAAACTGCCAAAAAGCACACAGCAAACAAATGACCAACGTTTCTAAAGCTTCAGGTTTGATCATCAGCTCTCCCTCACTACGGTTTAGGAAGAAGGTAAATGCCACCACGATGCCAAGAAAAGTCCTCAGACTGCCTGAGGAGATTCAGCTGGAACTCCTGGCACAGATTTGTTTCACTGATGAAACTAAAGTTGGAAGCCCGTGGCAAAGAGAGATGTCCAAGGCACCAGAGCCAAAGCATCCGGAATACTTGTTCTGTTGTTAATTGCAAACTGCAACCAGTTCTGCGGTCTTACTCCTGAGTAGCGTTTATACCTCTGAAGAGAAAGAGGAGGCAGCTGTCAGGGGGCTCAAATGTACCTTATCTTGCCCTTTATTGTTTTCCCCACCACCCCAGGGTCTCCAGAGCTACTCAAGCAACCAGAAGGACACTTGATGTAATATGGTGCTTTAATGCAGTGCTGCGTAGATCTCTGGAAGTCTCTGATAAAACGTCATTCCTCTTTGTTGAATGTGAAGAACACATTTTCCTCTTATTTCTAGGAATAGCCCAAAGGACACAGACTTCCGGGTCTCCTGGAGCATGTGACCAGGGACCATCAGTATATCTCTGCTCAAGTTTGGTCTTGTCACATTTCATAGAGGTGCAGAGTGATGATCACAGCGCAGGTTCCAACTCTAACATTTTACTTATTAAGTCCATGCCCTCCATTAAATGCTAACAGAGGGGATACAACTTATTAATACCTAGTTCAGTGGTTCTCCAAGTATATTCCTCCACCTCCAACCCAACAAACTGGCAACATCAGAGTCACCTGAGAATCTGTCAGAAATGCAAATTCTCAGGCCCCACCCTAGAATTATGGAAACAAACTCTAGGGGTGGGTGGGGCCCGGCCATCTGTGTTTCAACAAGCCTTCCAGGGAATTCTGTTGCACGCAAAATTGTGAGAGCCACTGCCTTAGTCAACAGTTAATTTAGTACTAGATTTTTAAGATGAGGTGTGTGGAGTATATGGAAGCTCAGAGCTTGACGGAGGAGATTAGCTCATTCATCCGTTACCTGTAGAGTGTTAGACCCTGAAAATATAAAGGTGAGATGCAGTGTTGGTCTCTACAAGAAGCATGCTGTCTCAGACAAATTAACCCAAACCTATACAACACAAGGGTGATAATATAGGTGCATATGATGTCCTCTAATGACACAGGAAGAGGGCAATGCTACCTGGGAAGTTTGGGGTGTTTTAAAGAAGTGTAAAACCCTATAAAGACTGAGGTTTTTGGGGGTGCCTGGGTGGCTCAGTCAGTTAAGCGTCCAACGTCCGCTCAGGTCATGATCTCAGAGTTCATGGGTTCGAGCCCCATGTCGGGCTCTGTTCTAATAGCTCAGAGCCTGGAGCCTGCTTCCGATTCTGTGTCTCCCTCTTTCTCTGCCCCGCCCCCATCGCACTCTGTCTCTCTCTTTCTCAAACAAAAAAAAAGACATTAAAAATTTTTTTAAAAAAGACCGAGGCTTTTTTATGTGCCTGGCACTGTTAAAACATTTTACATCTTTTCTTATTTAACCTCCCCCAAGTTTTCCCTATCTCCCCATTTTATCCAAAAAGCAACAGAAACGCAAAGAGGGTAAATAAACTATGGAACAGCTGTGGTCTCGCTGCAGATAATGATCTGAACTGGGTTCCAAGGGCTGCACCGTGACCTTGGCAGTCATGGAGGCTGATTCTGGGCATGGTGAAGGTGGGACTCCTACATTTTGGGGGAGGCCCGAGAAAAAGCCAAAACCAAGAGAGTTGTGGTTTGTTTGTTTGTTTGTTTCCCCAGAGCTGGTAAGAAGCCCGTGAAGAATTTATGTACGGATAAACTCTGGTGTATACACAAAGTGAAATCTGAAAGCAGGTGACATTTGTCTCCCTTCTATTAGGCTTCTACTTCCCAAGCTGTCGACCCTTCTGGCTAAACTCTGCATTCTTGCCCCTTGAGGCACGGATCTTATGTCTTCTGATAATACTGCCACCTGAATCCAGGCGCTTCTCTAGACCCAGACGAGCCTCTCAGGTCTATGGCTATCTTAAAATAGATCTGCAAGGCTTAATCTCACCTCGGTGATCTCACCAAGTGGGTAGAAGGTAATGAAAGAGTGGGAGCTGGGTAGGAACATGGCACTGACCCAGCGAACCGAACATTGTGCCACAAATGGTATGCACTTTGGATTGTTATCCTGACTTCATCTTTCAGTGGTCTTTTTACGTAGCGAAATAATTTACCTTTTGATACCTTACGAGACAGAGATTTAAAGCTTGATAACATTTGGACTACTAAAGACTGAGAAACAGGGGTGCCTAGGTGGCTCAGTCAGTTGAGCATCTGACTCTTCATTTCAGCTCAAGTCATGATACCAGGGTCTTGGGATAGAGCCCCGTAACAGTCTGCATGCTGAGTGCAAAGCCTTTTTGGGATTCTCTCTCCCTTTCTCTGCCTCTCCTCCGCTCACACTCTTTCTCTCTTTCTATAAAATTAAATTAAATTAAATTATTAAATTAAAATTTAAAAAAAGACTGAGAAACACATATACATTTTAAGGTATATATTCATATAAAAATTGTGAAGGCTTTTACTCTCCTCATGCCCCAGGCTATTTAATATTACCCTATCTTACTTTTATAATAATCACAAAGTAAGGTTGCCCTGCCAGTCTCAGGCTCTGGGGTCAGAAGGACAGCATTTGAATACTGATTTTGTTATTTATTAGCAACATCACCTAAAGTAAATTAGCCAACTTGTCCGTTCTGCTATTTCATTATCATTTGTGAAAGTGGTCGCAAATGATAGGTTTCCCACTGGGATGCTTGAGGATTAAATTAATATTTAGAATTTTTTAAAAAAATGATAAAAATTGGATTTTGTTGTTGTTAGCGTGATTAGCTAGAAAGCAACAATACCTTTAATGGTTCAGTTTCAGTGACTTAAAAGTTCAATTTTTAAAGGTACTAATCAATGTTCTTTCAATGATTTTTAATCAACTAACTTGGCAATATACCATTTCAAACGTCCTACATTGTTGGCTTAGTTTCATTTTGCAACTTAAAAAAGAACAATTTTAAGTCTTTTTTTTTTTTTTAAGTTTATTTGTATTGATTTTGAGAGAGAGATAGAGAGCAAGTGAGGGAAAGGTAGAGAGAGAAGAAGACAGAATCCCAAACAGGCTTCGCGTTGTCAGCGCAGAGCCCGATGCAGGGCTTGAACCCACAAACCATGAGGTCGTGACTTCAGCCAAAATCAAGAGTCGGACGCTTAACCGACTGAGGCACCCAGGCGCTCCAAAAAAAAAAAAAAAAACAAAAAAAACCATTTTATAAGAATAAGGGATTTCTCTACTCTATCCGTCTATGACCAATCACTTTACATATAGTCTGTTTGTACAATAAGCCCCAATATTATTTAAATTGAAGAGCAAGCAAGGAGAAATAGTGTAAAAAAAACCCAGCACAACACCCAGAAACCTAGGCTCATCATTATCACAAGGCTACTGGGTGCCCTTTATGTACCAAGAAAATTTTCCCACAGGGCCCCAGAAATGGTATTTTCATGACATGTTACAAGTTGTGGCCTGTTTGGGAGCTCAGGATGTTGACCAACAAAGAAACCCGGCCTATGTGCTGCAAAACCCACCTTATCTCCTTCTTCTACTTCACAGAGTTTCTCTTCGGTTGCAGGATTAAAGACAGGAAATTTCTTGCCACTCACTGAATTATGCCACTCATTGTTTATGAAAATCTATAGAGAGGAAAAGAAAGGAGCGTTTAAATATGCAGCAAACTTCAGAAGTTCTTTTACAGACTTACAGCATTTCAATAGGCCTAAGTGAGGCCAATGTTAAAACCTTACCTCCTTCACCTACCTCACCTGCCCCACCCTACAAGGCATTTGGGGCCGTTCAAGACATTTATACACACGGACACACACGCGTGTGCATGCGTGTGTACACACACTTATTAAAACAAAGCAATAATGGGGCGCCTGGGTGGCTCGTTGGTTGAGCGTCCGACTTCGGCTCAGGTCATGATCTCACAGTCTGTGGGTTCGAGTCCCGCATCGGGCTCTGTGCTGACAGCTCAGAGCCTGGAGCCTGCTTCCCATTCTGTGTCTCCCTCTCTCTCTGGCCCTCCCCTGCTCATGTTCTGTCTCTCTCTGTCGCAAAAATAAATAAAAACATTAAAAAAATTTTTTTTAAACAAAGCAATACTTTGAAATTACACTGAGGTATGAGGTCGTTTGAACCCTAGAAAATACAGACCAGAGAAAAAAATCTAGAAATAGTGCTTGTATCTGAGTTTGAGGTAAAGACAGAGGCTTTGGTGGCTTTAATTTCGATTAATCATCTCAATTCTTCACTTCAGATTCTGAAGTTTCTCATGTCGGGCTGCTGGAGATTTGGTATCATAAGTGACTATTTTCTGATCCTTTGTTTTACTGTTTTAAAGGTAGGTTTTAAAAGAAGTTTGCGTAGAAAAAAAAATTGGTGAGTGACATGTTTTCACTGGCTTTTTCAAGGCATAAGGGTTGTATTCTTTTAAAGAGATTATCTAATCATTTATTTGCCCTCAGATAAAATCAGGCACTAGATTTCTTAGTGATATCTAAGAGACTTGCATCTAAATAGACAGAGGGGTCTAGAAAACATGGGATTTTGTTCTGCGTATGAAAGAATAGTAATATTTAAAAATGTTAGTATGTCATTTAAAAAGTATGAGTTTCAACTTTTGCTTCATTATGGAGCCTAATAGGGTCTTGATGTGTCATTTTACAGAGTAAAAATATTTTGCAAAGCCTAATTAAGAAGTCCTCCTTTTGTGGTAAATAAAGTTATGTTTTGTTTCTGGAAAAAGCTAGAATTTCTTGTCCCTTCTCTCATTTCATTATTTCTTGTTTATTCTCCTTTTTCTTATTTAGTTTTGAAACATAAAAGTCACCAAAAGCATGCTATTGAACATTATGTATTACAACCTTCCATTAGATTTATTATTACAACGTGAATTATTGTATCTAATTGTGAATCACAGAATCACTGTGATACATGCAGTTTTAAATGAAGGGTGACATACGCACTATATTTTTAACATATATCTTAATTCAGACACCGCCCCTTACTTGATACTTAAAGATAAATTATTAACAGTGCAACCCAGAGGAAGAAAGTATTGAAACACTGCCCCCCTCCCCCAAACCGAGGTTTAAATTTGTTGCTATACTAAATACAAATCAGTTGGCTATTAAAAATTCCCCAGTGGCAGCTATCAAGATTATACATTTTCAGTTTAGTTACTCATATTGTATATATTTCAAATAACCTGTGAATTTACACTAACTTAGCTATTCTATGAAGTCATGTCTATATCATAGCTTAATATTCTGTCAAATTAGTAAAATGTATATTATGATGTATCCCTAAATGCTTAAGTACAATTAATTCTATATTCTGTAATTGACAAGATTACTTAGACAGCCTGATCTCAAAACTGTTTCCCTGGTCTCCTAAACTTCCATCGTAAAACTTGTCACTTTTTTGAAAAGTCATTTTTAAATGTCTCCCCTCTCTCCTAGGCTGTAAGCTTTGTAAGATAAGGTCGAGAACTATGTTGGTCTGGTTTTCTGGTTTATCCACACAGTCCAATACAATCTCAGCCTTCAGGTGATTTTTAAGGTCCATCAAAGATTCTTGAATAAATAACTTAAAATTGAATCAAAAGGCCAACAATCCAGTAGCTACACATGGGTAAGACCAATAATATTCTGCACATGAGCACACTATGATATTTGTGATTTGCTGGAAAAAAAAACAAAGGGAAGGATGATCTTTCTTATCTGCCTATTCACACCAACACAATTATTTGTATGTCAAAACAGCATCAGCCCAGGTGTTTAGAGGAGCTCGAAAAACTGTAGTGCTAGCCTGGAATTGACAGGGAAAAAATGTGCATGAATAAATAAAGGGGGAGGGGGTGCATAGCAGTTCTGATGAGACTAGAGGTTCAAGGACAGAGCCATGGAGGTATGGGAAAGGGTAATGGCACGCAGATAATGTCCTTCATGAAAAACATGATGTCATCTGAGTTCACCTCGAAGAAGGAAAAATTCAGTACTGGCTTGCCCTGGGGCACTCGGGTGGCTCAATCAGTTAAGCCTCTGACTTTGTCTCAAGTCATGATCTCCCGGTTTGTGAGTTTGAGCCCCTCGTGAGTTCAAGCCCTGCATCTGGTTCTCTGTTGTCAGCGCAGAGCCCCCCTGGGATCCTCTGTCCCCTCTCCCTCTCTGCCCCTCCCCTGCTCACACACACGTGCTATCTCTCTCTCAAATATAAATAAACATTTAAAAAAAGAATTAAAAAGTTACTGACTTGCCCAACGAGTGCATCAGCATTCTAGCCCTCATGAACACATTTTAGAGAATCTTGTAATTACTTTTAAAGAGTATTTTCCTTTATGCATCCCTAGTCCTTACTTTCTTGTATTTTTCTTCCCAAGGGATGGCTGGGAAACATCTTAAACAATGTGTCCCAGATTCGTCTCACTGTCATCCCTAGCTTTATGCTGTTTACACATTCTCTCTCTCTCTCTCTCTCTCTTCTTCTCTCTCTCTCTCTCACAGGCACACACACACACACACACACACACACACACACACAATTTTCCCTCTCTTGTTAATGACACACACAATTCCTAGTCATCCTTTGGTATCACTTTGTCTTATACTATCATAAAAAGATGGCTTGTTCTTCCTGCCCCCCACCTCTGCCTCATTAGAATATAATCTCCCCCCCACCCCCCCCCATCATAATCTTCCTAAACCAACCCAATTCACATTTTGGCCACTCCTTGGGACACTTAGGTGGTTCTTCTAGGTTTTCCAGATATGCTTCTCCTAACCATAAATAGCCCCAATATGCTTTTCCAACTTTTTATTTTTTTCCTCAGTTTACCCTGTATTTTAGCTTCATTTTACTATCTCAAACACCATGCCCTTCTGCTGCATGCTGTTCCTTTATTTATTCATGCTGTTCCTCAGGCTGAAGTTTCACTGTTTTCTTCTACTCATACTTCAAGTCTCACTTAAAGTATCATCTCCTCGTGATGATTTCACTAGTTGGTCCAATTGGACTTGACATTCTTTTCCCCTCGTTCCTCAACTAGCCTTTCATATCCTGCTATTAAATTACTTATGTTCTTCCAAATAGTAAATACCTGAGGCACCTGGAAGGTACCATGGGAAAGCATGAGAGAGTGAGCCCCTGCCTTCAAGGGGCTTGTAATCAAAGAAGAGCATGTGGGGCGCCTGGGTGGTGCAGTCGGTTAAGCGTCCGACTTCAGCCAGGTCACGATCTCGCGGTCCGTGAGTTCGAGCCCCACGTCAGGCTCTGGGCTGATGGCTCGGAGCCTGGAGCCTGTTTCCGATTCTGTGTCTCCCTCTCTCTCTGCCCCTCCCCCGTTCATGCTCTGTCTCTCTCTGTCCCAAAAATAAATAAAAACGTTGAAAAAAAAATTCAAAGAAGAGCATGTATTCCCATCAGGATCAGCCAGTAAAAAATGGAAGGTTGTAGGGTAAAGACCAGAGCAGTGCTTTAGTCAGTAAATTGCAGAGCGGAACTCACGAAAGGGTAGGAAATGGGCCAGAAGAATGCATCCGTGAAGGATAGGATCGGATTGGTGGAAAGAAGGGGAACAAGAGCAAAGGAAGGAACCAGCCTCTGGACACGTGTAACACAGGGAAGAGGTCACGGGACACAGGCAGAGAATTTGTGGAAACAAGTCATAGATAAATTTCGATGATGAAAAGGACGCCAGATTGTAGTGAATCTTGATCTGGTCTGTAGAGTGAGAAGGTTGGACTCTGTTCCGGATGTAATAAGGGCACGAAAGGATCAAATGGGTGTTTTAGGAATGCTGATGTCAATGTACCAACATGGATTGAAGCAGAGCAGCCAGAGTCCCAGGAGATTAGCTGGGAGACAATTTTTAACATTCCAGGCATGCGTCCATAAGGCTGGAGAGTATACTGAGATAGCAATACAGTCTTCGGATTACGAGATATATGCGTTCTCCCCCAAACAGGGGCCTTTCGGCAAACAAACAGAGCCCAGCCTATATTAATGAGATGACCAAGGTGGCTGTAAAGGCCAGGTACCCTCCCTTCATTTTCTTCTCCTCAACCGTGGAGAAGTTTTTGGGCAAGAACTACCTTAATGACCTTTTTCTTTCTGCTTTACTTTTGTGGGTTTTACATTTGACATCTGCCTTCCAGCTAACCGTGTGACCAAATGTTTGTGAATAATCATCTTTTCTGTTGTATAAAATGGTTATGTGAAGCCGTGTAGGCTAACGGATGTTTGGTATAATAATCATGAAACCTATTTCAGGCCCGTGGAAATGATCTATCATGGTGACCACCTCATTTTCCATTTGCTGTTTGCCTTCAGCAAGTTTTGGGAGGAAAGGGATCATCGTATAAAAGAAAAAAATCTTGGGTTCTATTTAACTGTTGTATTAACTACATGCTAATTATGAGTTTGGGACGCAGGATACTTGTGAATAATATATGTAACTAGACCTCAGCTTAAAGTTCACAATATTGATTGGGAATTAGAGACTCCTATGCATGCTGTTAGACATCAAGTGCTTCTCATTTGGGGAAACAATCAATGGGAATGTGGAGGAAACTTAAAAATTGATTTTTACTTTTTAAATTTTAGATATGTCAGCCTTTAAGGGATGCCTCATGACCTTTGATTTTAAAAAGAAGTGGCCGTTTCCTGAATGCAGTTTAGTGCCCAAGAATACATCATAATTTTGAGGAAAAAAAAAAAAAGGGCTTTCCAGGGTAAAAATTATGTCTTAATGTGTTTGGCATAAAGTTACAATTCTAAATAAATAAGCCCTTTCCTCAAAATATTTCTGGCTTGGATCAAGCCGAATTTGACTAATAGGCAAAATGAAACCTATTAGCCTTTCCTGTTGATAGAACATTTTGGAACCTGTTGGCTTAAAGGGGAGAGAGGCCCTGACTCCCTCCAATAGATATCTAAGGTGCCCTAAGGTCACATCACCTCTTTGGGGCTACAGCAGTGGCTTTAGATCCTCTAAGGGAAGCCAGCGCTTTCTCAGTGGCAGAGGGATGTTAATAGCTCACATTTTCAATGCACAGAGAATTTCTTTTGCGATACACCAAGGGTGAGGGAGGGTAACGGAATTCCCCATCTTATGTCCCCTGTGTGCATTTCCAAAACTGAGAACCTGGGTCACAGCATGTGGAGCGATGGGTAAATGTACAGGAAGGGGTATACGCTGTAAATGTGCAAACTCTTCTCAGCATTAGGCACCTACAAAAGTACCAAAGACTTTGGAGGGGGAGGGGGGATATTAAGATGGGGCATGAATAATAGGAGAGGCTGAACAAAAGTCAGGCGGAGGTGTTAAACATTTAAAAGAATCATGGGGCGCCTGGGTGGCGCAGTCGGTTAAGCGTCCGACTTCAGCCAGGTCACGATCTCGCGGTCCGTGAGTTCGAGCCCCGCATCAGGCTCTGGGCTGATGGCTCGGAGCCTGGAGCCTGTTTCCAATTCTGTGTCTCCCTCTCTCTCTGCCCCTCCCCCATTCATGCTCTGTCTCTCTCTGTCCCAAAAATAAATAAAAAACGTTGAAAAAAAATTAAAAAAAAAAAAAGAATCAAAGCTACATCTCTGGCAACTACTTTCACCCCAAACCCTGAGGCAGCAAAGCAAAATGTTGAGACTGAAAGTAAAAAAAAAAAAACAAGAAAAAAGAAAAAAGAAAAAAGAAAAAGAAAAAAAAATCTAAAAGGAAATTAAGGAGGAAATAACAGAAGGGAGGAAAATATTTAACTGTAGTCAGAGGAATGAAAACAGTGGGAGTGACCAAAACAATTGGAGGAGAAAGAAAATTTTCCTTTCGTTTCTGCTTTATATTATAGTCTGACTTCAGTAACACGAATGTATACTCTTTTACTCTTGTTTGAAAAAGCCCTTCAGCTTTTTCAATCAGGAAAGGAAAAGATCAGAAGGCATGTCTGTTTCGAACCACAACTTCCCTACGTCCCACAGGTGACAAAAGTACTCATCAATGACCTCTGCACATCACGCATACACCATATCGAAGAGGTGAGATGCAGAAGCACCAGAAAGTCCGTCCTTTTTTTCTCTGTATATTTCACGATATTAAGGTTCAACAATACAATTGCTTGCATGGGAGACTTCTCCCTTCCAAAGAGAGTGCCAGACACAGAGCGCAGTTCAGTTATGTGTTGTTTGCCTTGTTTCAATTTCAAGGATCAGAAGAGCAGTGGAAAGAGTCCCATGATAGGACCTGGATGGAGGGGGGAGTTGGTAGTTGTTCAGGCAAAGTTTTGACGTCTGTGATATTTGTGCAGATAGGTTCCCAGGAAACAAATTTTCGTTAACGATTTCAGCATTACAATACAGTCATCAGGTAGAGAGATTACAGCATGTGATCAGAAAACCAAATATTAGCAACAATTTACATCCCTTGCAAACAGTGTCTGTGTGGGGGAGATTTTGATACACAGACGTGCTCAAAATATATCGGTTTATGGCATCAGGGTTCACACAAATATCCGCTCCTCTGATATTTTAGCAGTGGCTTGAGTTGTGAAGCAACCATTGCCCGTGTTCTTTTGAACATGGCTCTATGTTGCTACTTAAACCTGGTAAATGGGTGAGGGATTTGGCCATAATTATACCAGCATCATGAAAACCCAAACTTCCACCATCAGTAACACCACCACAAGCCAGGTGACCGCTGCTTTGAGAGAAAGGTATCACCATTTTATCAATGCCTGTTTTCCCATGAGGTTTCAGATATGTATCTGTATTACATCAGCCCACAGATTACTCATGCCACATCGGAGGCATGACCTTAACTTTGGGTTCCTCTGCAAAGGAGCTTTTTCCCATAATCCCTAAGAGTCTTCTCACACAGCCCTCTCATTCTGGCAAGAAGGTATTGACAAATCTAGTAGGTGAAGTCCAGTTTAAAGAAATCACGTGAACACTTGAAGTAGCGAGACTCCTCGTGAAACTGGGCTCAAACTATCCCTTAGAGCATGCGTTATTCACTTTAGGATTGCTGCTGATTAGGTTTCTTGAAGCAGGCAGGTGCCTGAGAATGAAATGATTTGCCACAACAGTAGTCCTCAGAGATGAGCTAAAACATTGCATTTGTACTGAAAGGTTACCTCCCGGGAGCAAAATCAATGTTGGTTCCACCATGGGTTCGTGGCCACCACCTGGCTCCTGTTGGACTCAGGCACTTTCTGAAGGGGGAAGGTCAGTGATTCTGAGCTGGCTACATGTAAGTGTCTGAGAGAAGAGAAAGTCAGGTCCCTAAGCAACTAGGTGATGGTCATTACAGGTAAAATTATGAGGTTGACCCAAAACTATTAGGCCATTACTGTTGGTCAAGTGGCCACACTTTGAGTGACATCAGCAAAATGTGGAGGTCTGTTAGACATGCAGAATCTGAAGGGCGTCTGGGGGGCTCGGTTGGTTAAGCATCTGACTTTGGCTCAGGTCACCATCTCACGGTTTGTGAGTTTGAGTCCCGCGTCGGGCTCCATTTTGATAGTGTAGAGCCTGGAGCCTGCTTCGGATTCTGTGTCTGCCTCTGTCTCAGACCCTCCCCCACTCGTGCTCTGTCTCTCTTTTTCTCAAAAATAAATTAAAAAAAAAAAAGAAATGCAGAATCTCAGACCTCACTGCAGAATCAGAAGTTACATTTCAGCAAGAATCCTCCCTGAATCACCTGCATAGTCAAATTCGAGAAGCACTACCCTAGAGGGCCTTCTGTCTTGTTGGTCCACCTGTCTGGGGATCTAGTGCCCAAATCATACCTCTTCTTTCATCATCCAAATGTCCACTCTTTCAATCAGAGTGAGGAAGGCACTATACAAATGAAGCAATGGGTCTGAAAGCACTTGTTAGAGACCATCCAGGAGGATGCAAGTGGGACCCTGGCTAGTATGTAGGGGGAAATGGTATCGTGTGGAAAAGTATCAGATCTGAAATGAGAAGCTTCGAAATCCAGTTCATTCCATCCGTGCCTCCTGAGGGCCGTGTGACCTTGAGCAAATCACTGAAGATGTCTGCACTCCAGTTCCCTCAGCTTTAAAATGGGACACTAGTAACATGTTCTAACTCCCTCCCATGGGTTACTTAGGAGCCTCAAATGAGAGCAGTAGATGTAAGCATTTTTAAACTATGGCAGGCGTTGCAAGAATTCATTCCATGTCCATCAGGAATAGAATCCCTAGAGAATTGCAAGAGTCATCTTGGAAAGGAGAGGGTTAAAGAGAGCCTGGACCAAGCAGCTAATAAGTGCCAGGCGTTTTCCACAAATTCCCTCACTTAATTCTCACGGCCACTTTCCAAGGTAGTTATTATTATTCCCAATTTACAGACAGGGTAACTGAAACTCAAGGAGATTAGAAGCCTGGCCAAGGTCATAGCATGAAATAAGTAGAAGAGCTGGAAATCGAAGCCGCGTTTATCTTGTTAAGCCACCGTCCCTTGCAGCCACCCAGCTATTTGTTCAACTGCTTGCAAGCCAAAAGCAAACAGAATATTGCCTCAATCAGAAGGGAGTTAGCAACATTTCCCAAGTGAAAGCAGTGCCTCCGCACAATCAGCTTTGTCTTGAACTTGAGTCCCGTTCTGTTTGAAGCAGCCCTCCGTGGTCTCCCTCCTACAAAATCCGTCAGGCGGTCTGGCCACAGCCTCCTCCTCCAGCCTCACCTGCTCTATTCTCTGCCTCCCTTTACTACAGCCCTGTTAGCTTTTTGATAGATCTTTGAACACAGCAGGCTCTTCCCTGTAAAGGACTTTGCACCTGCCCTCACCTCCGGTTCCTTGTTCTCCCCCCCACCCCCTACCCCCACCCCCACCCCCAGGTCTCCAAGGACACTTTATGCTCTGCATCAATCAGGCTCACCTTAAATGTCCCTTTCTTAAAGAGACCTTCCCGAACAGCTCATCAAAAGCAAGCTCTTCCCGTCAGTTGTCCTCTTTAGCATTTATCAAAATTTATGATGAAACTATTCACTGACTGGCTTGTTTTCTTCCCCACACCCTCCAAGAACATAAGCTCCCTAAGGCAAGAACCCTATTAGCCTCCTTATACATCCGACCAAGCACAGAGTGGTAATTCAGTGACTTGTTAAATAAACAGAAGGGAAAATGGGAGGAGGGAAGAGAATGGGGTAGCTGGAAATGCACGCAGCCTGAATTTGTTTGCTGTAAGAATTTAAAGAGGAGATACTGGCCCGTGGCCCCTAGTGTGCAGTGATTCACAACTCTTCTCTACCAAAAAGTATCTTTAACTCCGATGTGTTATGCGATGATACCAGAAATCTAGGAAGGTCATCTCTTACTCCAAACAAAAGTGATTCCATAGGAGTTGAAGACACATAGTTCCCATGGACATTGCACACCTCTTTCTAAATCCTCTGCATCACAGCCTCTCCCAGGCCAAACCCCACCTTTTCAATCAAAGCAGAATGTCTGTTTGCTTCCAAGCTTCCCTATTGTTCTCCTTTTTTTTTTTCCTCAGTTGGCCGCCAACTTCCTCCTGTTGGCCTGGGAACAGCTGAGCAGCAGCTGGAAAGGCTCATGGTCAGGTCCCCTCCAGTAATCAGGAATGGACAAATGAGAGTCAGAATAAAGGACAGAATAATCCAGCCACTCCATGTTCCCAAGTAATGGTCTGGATCTTAGACAAGACACTTGGTGTGAGGGCTTGTCCCATTCAAAGTCTAGCTGTGTCACTTTCCAGCTGTATGTTTTTTTTTTTAATGTTTATTTATTTTGTGAAAGAAAGAGAGAGAGAGAGAGAGAGAGAGAGAGAGAGAGAGAGAATGAGCGGGGGAGGGGCAGAGAAAGACACAGAGAGAGAATCCCAAGCAGGTTCCTCTATGTCAGCAGAGCCTGACATGAGGCTCCATCGCAGGACCATGAGATCATGACCTGAATGAAAATCAAGAGTTGGACGCTTAACTGACCGACCCACCCAGGCGCCCCTCTAGCTGTATGATTTAAGGCAAGTTTCTTGGCCACTCTGGTCCTCAGTCTCCTCATCTAAAAAACAAGAAAAAGAACCTCCTCCTAGGGTTATCCTAAGAAGTAAATAGAATCAATGCAAATAACTTAGTCAGTCATTAGTACAGAGTAAACACAATGAATTTTAGCTACAACTATTTTCTGCGTGTAAGCGCCTGTGTCTGTAAGTGTATGAAATGTCATTAGCAGATGAACATCTTTTCTGGTATGAACATCTTATTGTTCAGTGAGTTAAGGTAAACATTTTGGGGTTTGAATCCCATCCGAGAAAGCTTATCTTCTTGAATTTTCTATTTCTCTCTGTCTCTCTGTCTCTCTCTCCCTCTCTCTCTTTTTTTTTTTAAGGTAAAACAACAATGTTGCAAAGTGAGAATGGAAAACAAAGGTACTGAATCCTGTAAGAGAAAAGTTTTGATCCCTGAAATAGTGGATAAACCCTGGGAACTTTGCACCAATGTGATAGGTCTTGGAAAGGCTTGGAAAGGCTGAGGTCTTGGAAAGGCTGAGTAAAAGAAGATTCTGGAAAATTGGAAAGAATGCAGAAAAATAAATAGGACTGGGATAGCCAATGTTAATCAATCACTTCCCATGTGCCAGGCACTATTTCAAACGCTTTATATGCTTTCAACTCATTTAATGCTTTTATCCCCCTTAGGAAATTGGGACCTTTATTATTACCATTTTACACAGAAGGAAACCGAGGCAGAGGGAGGCAATGTCGTTTGCCCAACAATCACCTAAGTGTCGAAGAAGATCTTCATTTAAAGCCTCAGTAAAACGGATGAGCTGGTAGATATGGGATTCATTTACAATTGCAAAGGGGAAAAATCAGGTTAAGAATGGAATCCGAGTTTATGTGGATTCATAATGATGTTATTAAGGTTTTAAATTCTAAAAATGTTTGTATCTTTTTAAAACAACTTCTTAACGCTGACCTCTGTTTTACCCACCCCAACAACAATAAAAACATAATCAGACTGTACTAGAGAATAAGTCATAAAAGATATGCAACACTGACTTCTTTGGTTTGGGTGAAAAGCAGTCTCAAACTTGAGAATGGGGAGCTGTGATCACTTTTTTGTTACTCAACCCTGCTGTCTGTCCCTCCTCTCCACCTTGCCCCAGTGATCGAGATATTTCTGGTGACAATAGAGAAAGACATTAACATAGTAAGAGACAGATAACAGAGTTTAAGGGCTGGCCATTGAAGGTAATTCCACACACACTATAAAATGTCTCCTTCCATGCTTTGCAATCAGGCAACTTAGTGAATAACCATCATTTTTCCAACTCCTCCTGCAAGTGCAAATTCAATACGATTCTTCAGTGGGGCACAGTAAAAAGCGAATGCAAAGGCATTTGAAAAGCTCACCCATTTAGATTTAATTACATACATAACTGGTGTCCTCCCAAGTGTAAAAACGCTGTAACTAATAAATCAGACAATAAAATGCTATCTGAGCAGAACAGATTTATAGAGAAGATGTGTGAGCAATCAAAATTCTCTCCCTTGCATTGGGTATTTCCACCCAGAAAAGTTCTTAAAAACAAGAACAAATGGCTGCTCTTTGAATTGTACCTTCTTTTGAACACTCAGGGCTCTCATTTTCCTTGGAGGGGTGTTCTCCTCTACTGGCTTTGAAGTGAACAGGAGATTCCAATCTTAAAAAACATCTCTCTGTGTTAAAGGATCGTCAGATCTGTGTTTGCATGCTAGATTTTTAAGGTCCATTTCATTTATCCACTACTGTTTTTTACATGCTCAGTTCACAGCTACTAAATGAAGCTTAATGCGGTAGAAAGAATATTTCACTTTAGAGCTTCCTCAAGATACACATAACAAAGAAGATCGCAAACTTCTGCAAAGCAGTTTTTTAATTTTTTTAAATGTTTATTTATTTTTGAGAGAGAGAGAGAGACAGAGCACGAGCAGGGGGAGGGGCAGAGAGAGAAGGAGACACAGAATCTGAAGCAGGCTCCAGGCTCCGAGCTGCCAGCACAGAGCCTGATGTGGGGCTCGAACTCACAGACTGTGAGATCATGACCTGAGCTGAAGTGGGATGCCCAACCGACTGAGCCACCCAGGCGCTCCACCTTTTTTTTAAAATGTGACATTCTGGAACTGTGAAAATATCTTCCCAAGTATATCATAGGGGGAAAAAAGACCCTGTAATAATAGTAGTAAGATAATTTTTAGTCATTGCCAATGACTTTGACATTTATGAAATGCATTTCTTAATGTGCCTGCTTTAGACTGAATGTTTTGTGAATGACCAATTTGGAGTAAGGAAGCTCGGAAGACTGAAGTCTTGTCATCGTTTGGGCACACCTTTCCCAAGTGCAAATTGTTAGAGGGTATGGACTCACCCCCTTTTTCCATGTTCGCATTTGGAATAAAATTAAATTCAAAACATGTTTTCCTTTTGAATAAAACATCATAAAAAATAACACCTCAACACATTTTCTAGCTGCTGATCACCATGTTCAAGGCACAATCTGATCTCGGCAGATACTTTCCTAAGGAAAAGAATCAGTCAGCTGAGCAACTTCCTCATTTGTTGTGCTTATGAAAATGAAAATGTAACCGACCTTAGGATTTCAAAACCATCCCTGGTTACAAGTAAGGGAAGAAATAAATAATAGTGGGGCTTTTGCTTTATCATTAAGTTATATTGCTCTTGATTTTTCATTGGCTAATTCAGAAAGCAAAATGGCTCTCCCTAAGTTGGAAACGGTGCCTCTCTTCGCTTGCTGTGCGTAGTGTACCATAAAGCCAATTTTAAGTGATTTTGTTCAGATTGGTTTGTTTGCCCGTTTTATCTGTTCGCTTGGGAGTTCTAGACT
Source organism: Prionailurus bengalensis (assembly GCF_016509475.1). Lineage (NCBI taxonomy): Eukaryota > Metazoa > Chordata > Mammalia > Carnivora > Felidae > Prionailurus > Prionailurus bengalensis. Next base: position 15,082,679 of record NC_057359.1, read on the forward strand.
CTCACAGGAAAGCAGGCATATAACAGGGTGAAACAGGCAAAGTTCTGAGATACTTTTGAACAACTCAAACAGGATCCATTTCCTCGTTCTTCCTAGCTGTGGATTTTTAAGTCCAGGTCTGGCTCCTGCTCTGGTTTCTCTAAATATTTATCAGTTAACAATTATGCATCTGCTCCAATGGCAACAAACTTGGCCGAAGAAAGAAATAAGAATGCTTTCTTTCCCTAGATATGCTAAATAATGCAAGTCTATTTGGAGTTTTTGAAACAGGAGCTTTCCTCCAGTTATCAGACGTGGGTCCTTTGATTTTGGCACTCATTAAACATATAGAAAAACCATTTACTTCAGCGTGCGTTTTCTCCTTTAAAAAAAAAGGATCATTTCCTAAAAAAAAAAAAAAAGATCATTTCCTATTTGTTTGGCTCTTTCCAGTAAGTTTCTCTAGTAAGTATTGGCCTCTCTTATCATGCATGCTGGGTTACACTGAAGTTAATAGAACTGCTTAGTAAAGTCTACTGAACCCTGGTGCAAGAACCTTTCACACAGAAGAGAATTCCTTTCACTTAGAAATATTTTAAGAAATAAATTTAGGAAAAGTTGCCTGGTACGATCTAGAAGTCATTATTTGATCAAGATACCAAACCCAAACCTGCATTTTGCAAGCCTTTTATTTTTGTATTTGCAAAGGGCTCTTTACACAAGGTTTACTTACATTGACCTTTTATGCTTTCCACACATGTAGTTTTTAGCAACCTGAAGCAAAGCAGCAAATATAAATTGTACTAACCTTAGTATATTTATATGTCAAATTGGTGAGTGGGACAGGTAAGTCTGGCGTGCCTGAAGACGACATTTCTGGTTCGGCTGCTGGAACACAGGTGACAGGCTCAGCGATTTGGTTCTGATAGAGCCCTTGGCTTTATTTGTTCCTTTTTATCTGCACGGGCTAAGGTTTATTTGCATACTGGAATATGATTGGATGAACAAACTCGGAGCAAAAAGAAAACGACACTACTTATTTGTAACACCTAGGGCAGGAAGCCCTTGACTTTAAACTTAAATCCTTAAGAAACCAGTGCTCCAGCATTGAAACTACATCTGGAGACAGGGCACTATTTGCAGACGAATTAATTGACAAAGCCGAAACCTGTGATAAGGATATGCGGTGCAGCTGCTCTGGCCACTGAGGCCAGTTATTATTTTTTTGGCTTTTCATGCTTTTTTATGCTACTGTGAAACTTTCCGTTCTCTGACAGACTTGGAATCAGAGAATTTGAGGATTGAAAAAGAGTCTCAGAGGGCACTTGTTCTCAGAAGAAGCTGGTGAGGGGAGGTCCCTGGCCAGGTGGCCTCAGGACAATGCTGTCAGCCAATCAGTCCATGCGCCAGAAAAGCAGAGTGGGAAGAAAGTCCCTCCATACAGACCCTACCTCGAGTCAGGTTTAAAAGATCCTACCAATCGAGTGTATTCTTGGTGCTGGGTAAGCAGACCTACTGTGATTGCAGGAGCTCCGAGTTATCTTTGTTATATAGGAGAACAGAAAGGTCAGCAGGATTTTTACAGATCTCCGAGTACACTGTCACACACAGTCACCCGTATAGCAAGATGGCAATAGCATCTGTCACAACCATCTAAAATGAAAGTAACCCTTGGTTTTGGAAGTTGGCTGTGTTTATCAGTGATTGATACGGGCAGTTGTACAAAAAAGTGGACTCAAACAGGACCCTAAGTCGTTCAATTTCTTAGAATGAATGTTTCAGTCTGGGAACATTAAAAAAAAAAAAATTAACTGCACTCGTCCCATTTTAAACACAAGACTTTATTGTATTGAAGCTCAAGCAAAAGTTACAATAGGAACACGATGGAAAACCACGGATACTCTTAATTCTGATTACTGAGAGTTGAGAATGACAATTTCTTTTTCCAGGAAAAATTGCCAGCTCTCCCAAATATGGGAGTTAGGTAGGGAAACGTAGGCTTATTAAATAGTTGCTCCAAATCAGGCACAGGAGCCTTACTTTCTCTTTCCATTCTTGCTTGGTTCCCCATTTTACAGATAGGGAGAGAGCAAGTAGCTTGCTTAAGATCACAGATCCAACAAGTGCAAGACCAGAATTTCATTTCCCAGTTGGGTTCCCTAAGTGAATAGTCACCCTCACGCACACTTACAGTTATTAGCCCTTTTACTCATCTAAGATAGGGTCAGCAAACATTTTCTCTTAAAGAGACAGAAAATGTTTTCTGCTTCTCTGGCCCAGATGGTTTCTGTTGTAACTTACTCGACTCTACATGCAAGAAACTATAGACAATAGATACATTAATGGGTATAGGTGTTTTCCAAAAAAATTTTATTTACAAGAACAGGAGGCAGGCCAGATCGGGCTCATGGGCCAGCCCTCAATTTCTAAAACCACCATCTCCAAGGACCATGCCTGTCGCACCACGTGCTTGAAGGCCAGATAGAAACTTCTGTGTTATTTCACTATTTTTCTCTTTGTCTCTGTCCCTGCCTCTTTCTCTTGCTCTCTTTTTGGAAAATCTAATGGTTTTGTCTTTTAAAAATGTGTTTTGAGTTAAATGCACAATTATACAACAGCTATTATATAACTTGCAGAGCGGTGCTCCGGCCATGCCCAGACAGCTGTGTTTTGCTGCTGTCTTTCTGTTTCCAGCTTTGCAGTGGTCTGTGGATGCAAACACTGGTTCACCTGCTGTCCAACACACGGGTCGTGTCAGCTCACTGGTTCCATGCTCATCCTTGATTTTATTTCACTGAATAATTACGTAAGAAGATTTCCCTTCACAGCAGACATTACTGAAGGTAGGTAAAAAGAACAGCTTTGGAAACAGGTTACCACACCTGCCCATTTAATTTCAACAAATATTTACCAAGTATCTTTTCATGGGTGAAGCACCCGTGATTATAGTATCAGGAACTCTCCAACTTTAATCTTACTTGAAGGGCAAATTTTGTTTTTCTGCCCAGAAACCACAGGGCCTGTGATCTCTACTTTTGAAGGAAGCATCGTCCTGTCCCGAGAGCTTGCCTTGTGGAATAGTGTATTCCTGGGAATGGTTGCATGGATGGAAGGCTTTATCAGACCACTTCCCTCCTTCACACACCGCACACGGCTTTGGTGAGAGCACAGGGGAGACCCACTTTAAGACTGAACTCAGGGGGTGTGCATTTTTATTTTATTTTTATTGCTTTTTTAAACATTTATTTCTGAGAGAGACAGACAGACAGAGCGCAAGCAGGGGAGGGACAGAGAGAGGTTGACAGAATCCGAAACAGCTTCCAGGCTGTCAGCACAGAGCCCGATGTAGGGCTCGAACTCAGGAACTGTGAGATCATGACCTGAGTCGAAGTTGAACGCTCAACCGACTGAGCCATCCAGGCACCCCTGTTGCATTTTTATATGTATGGGACTTGAAGTTGGGAGTAATAAACAAAAGATGTTTAATCTTCCTTACCTTCGTATGGACAAGCTAAATTACACACACACACACACACACACACACACACACACATAGATGGGGCAGAGGGATGGGGCAGAAAGAGAAACATAATTTATTCTTTTCTTGAATCTAATAACTTCTTCCAGCCCTTTGTGAAAGCTGTCATTATACCAAGAAACATATAAACTATGACTCCAGCTACTGCTGAAACTACTGTCTTATTTTATAAGGAATCCCTCCAGAGCTCCATTCAAGACTTAGTCGCTGGTCGGGGCGCCTGGGTGGCTCAGTCGGTTTAGCGTCCGACTTCAGCTCAGGTCACGATCTCGCGGTCCGTGAGTTCGAGCCCCGCGCCGGGCTCTGGGTTGATGGCTCAGAGCCTGGAGCCTGTTTCCGATTCTGTGTCTCCCTCTCTCTCTGCCCCTCCCCCGTTCATGCTCTGTCTCTCTCTGTCTCAAAAATAAATAAAACGTTAAAAAAAAAAAATTAAAAAAAAAAAAAGACTTAGTCGCTGGAAAGATAATGGAACCTTACCTTCTCCCACCCACATGAGTGGTTGAAATAGAAACCACTCAAATTTGTGAAACAAACATAATTATTTGGTCAAATAAAAAATAGCTTCTTTTTACATTTTCTGCTCTCAAAATCCAGGGTCGATTTGTCGGAGCTAAATTTTTATGCTGGGTGACATCTCCCTCCCTGGCTCCTCAGTGCTGCCCTAAGCATGGCTGGATGAGTCTGCCGGTTGGTTAATCCAGAAATGGATATATCCCTCTGCTTTGGATCGCTGCAATTTCTGCAGACACGACATTGTTCTTATGCCTATTGGGGCTTTAATAATTTGGAAAAAGTGGGTCTTGTATGTGGCGACAGTATCTGTGCTTGGTTGGCGTGCTGGTGTTAAAAATGGAGGTGGAAGGCAGCATTTGAGTACAGGAGCCTACGTATTTGAGGGCTAACTTCTGTTCCTCCGTCATTCTTCTCCAATTAGCAATATCTCCTCACCTCTGATTTCTCCTACCCTTCACACACCCTTCCATTGTTCTCTCTTTGTTTTGGCAGATGCCCCTCTTATCTGACACAATCAGGACACTGATCAACTAGTAGAGTCACCGAAACAAACAGTAGGCTAAAGCCTCCCTCAGATCCTGAGTTTAGCTTATATAGGTGTTTGCTAAATTTTACGGGCCAAAGACATTTCTTAGAACTGGGTCAGCTGCCAGAGTTTGAAATAATCTTGCATGGCCTTCACAGTGCACTTGTTTCCTCCAAGTGGAGAGAGAAATTAAAGACACTAATGGCATTTTTGAGGCAATGTGAATGTAGACTACTTTGAGATTTTTATGACATTTCCCATATTGTTTTACCATGGTCTTGTGCGTAGATTACACAAGAACATGCTGAACAACTTGACAAGGTTAGGTGTTTGTATAACACTCAGTTTTACACATAGTTTTCATAAATGCAACACTCCTTTTCCTCCAGATAAATCTCCAATTTAAATTACATTTAATTCAATCATGCAATTGAACCACTAGGGCTCATGTGAATGATCAGGTTTTGGAGCAGAGATGTGACTATTGGTAAGAGAGGAAACTGTGCCTTAAACTGGGTGAATACAAACACGAGTGTCAATGCTGTGGTTTTGCTTTTTACTTTTTCAACATATATTAGAAAAGCTTATTTATTTTGAGACACACAGAGAGAGAGAGAGCATGCACATACATGCACATGCATGCCCGTGAGCTGGGGAGGGGCAGAGAGAGGGAGAGAGAGACAGAATCCCAAGCAAGGCTCCACACTGTCAAGGTAGAGCCGAATGAGGGGCTTGAACTCACAAACCATGAGATCATGACCGGAGCCGAAATCAAGAGCCAGATGCTTAACCAACTCAGCCACCCAAGCACCCCAGCTTTTTCAACACTTTAAAAAAACATTTAAAGTCAAACATACCATACATATATAGAAAACTGTAAAAATCATAAGCGTACGTTTCAATAAATACTCATAAAATGAACAAAACAAAATCAATATTTAAGTCAGGGAACAGAGCAATATCAGTACCTCAAAGCCCACCTTGTATATCTTCCCATGTCTATCCCCTTTTCTCTCACCCTACATTAGGATATCACCAATAGCCTAACTTACAATGCCATGCATTCTTTTTTTCTTTTTTCCTGAACTTTCCTGGCTTTACATGTCAGCTGCCTGTTGGGCACCTGAGCTGCATGTCACATAGTCATATACCTGGGTTTCCAAACTCAAGAGCCTACATATTTGTTTCATGTGAACCTATGCAGTGTATAACAACAAGAAAACTAGAAACATGTGAAATGTTTCTTCTTTTAGTTTAAAAAATTAAGACCTAGATTTTAACTTCCTAAAGGAGAAGACCCAAGGAGTGGTGTTAGCCTGCTGGCCCACTGAAATCACCCAGGGAATTCAAAACAACACAAAACAAGGCAAAACAAAACAAGGCAGAGATTCCGATTCCCTGGGAGTGGTTTGAGCCCAGGTATCAGTATGCACGCAAAGGTCCTGTGGTAGTTCTGAAGCGTAGTCAGCTGTCAGAACCACTGACGCAGTTCTGACTCCGCTTTGTCAAGGTCCAAAGTTGCAGCAACATCCACTTCTCACGGAAGACTTCTACAAAATGCAAAGTCTCAGACCTCATCTCAGACCTACTGAATCAGAATCTTTGGACATAGAGCCCAGCAGTCTGTACTTTAATGAACGCTTCAGGTGATTCTGAGTCAAGCTTAGGTTTGAGAACCGCTGCGCTCTGACATAGACCTGACCTATCTCTGTTATAAACAGCATGTTGCACTCAATTAAGTTAACCTAGTCCTTTCGTTTATATTTTAAGAACCCTAACTGAACCTGGTATCATTTCCCAAAATCGAATCTCTTTCTTGAATTTCCTGTTTCTGATCATGCAAAAACGGTACCACCAAACTTTAGGCATCTATTTTTATTGGTTAACCTAAAAATTTTAACACACTTAGAAGCATATGTATACATTTAATCACCATCTCACACAAAAGTTAAGGACTCTAAAAATTTTATCTCTTGATTCTCTATTCCTGTTCTACATGTTATATGCCTGTTACAAATTTTTGTTCCACTGCCCCAAAGGAATCATAATTATATAATTATTGCCCTATTCAATCAATTCCTATTTTACTTTACTTAATTATATAAAAATTTCTTTGGCCATTGCTCATTCTTTTACCTAAGCCCTTTCTTCTGCTATAGTTTTCTTCTTTGAGAGTCTCGTAGAGGCTCACATTCTTGTCTTCTTGTCAGGAGATTGTCAATGTTGGTAGTATTTCAAAGAACTTTTGGCTCTGTTGGTTTTCTCTACTGTAGGTTCACTTGTTTGACTAATTTCTGTTCATAACCTCACTTTCTTTCATTCTCTTCTCTCGACATTTGTTTTTGCTGTCCCTTTTCTAACTTCTTCTTCTTTTTTTAATGTTTAATGTTTTATTTTTGAGAGAGAGAGCATGAGCAGGGGAGGGGCAGAGAGAGAGGGAGACCCAGAATCTGAAGCAGGCTCCAGGCTCTGAGTTATAGGCACAGAGCCCCATGTGGGGCTCGAACTCATGAACTGTGAGACCTTGACCTGAACGGAAGTCAGACGTTTAACTGACTGAGCCACCCCGGTGTCCCTTTTTTCTAACTTCTCGATACTTACATCATTGTATTTTCATCCTTCTTCCCTCTGAAGTTCTAAATTTCCCTCTATGAGTGTCTTTAGTGACATCCACAAGTTGAATATAGTATTTTCATTTTTGCTCAATTAAAGATACTTTCAAATTTCCATTGTGATTTCTTCCCTGACTCATGATTTATTTGGAAGTGCATTTCTTCGTTTCTCTGTTGGCTGGCAATAAACAACCCCTCAATCATTGCAGTTCACATTAGTAGGGCTATATTTTTATCTGCTTATAAAGTTAGCATCTTTACGTCTTCCTAGGAAATTGAACTTTTTTTTATCATTATAAGCTCTCTCTGCTCCTCTTTATGATTTTGCCCTAGAGTTTCCTTGGAGAGATTATCCCCATAGTAGCTTTTCCTTCAGTTAGGGTTTGCATAATATGTCGTCTTCCATCTCCTTACTTAATCTCTGCATATTCCCAGTGTTCATAGCAGCATTACCAACAGCAGCCAAATTAAGGCAAGAGCCCAAGTGTCCATCGACTGACAAATGGATAAAGAAGATGTGGTTTATATATGCAATGGAGTATTACTCGGCAATCAAAAAGAATGAAATCTTGCCATTTGCAACAACGTGGATGGAACTGGAGTGTACCATGCTAGGCAAAATAAGTCAGAGAAAGACAAATACCATATGATTTCATGCATATGTGGACTTTAAGAAATAAAACAGAGGAACCTAGGGTAAGAGAAGGAAAAATAAGATACAGAGAGGGAGGCAAGCCATATGAGACTTGTAAATACAGAGAACAAACCGAGGGTTGCTGGAGGGGTGTGGGGTGGGGGGATGGGGTGAGTGGGTGATGGGCTTTGCGGAGGGCACTTGTTGGGATGAGCAGTGGGTTTTGTGTGTAGGTGATGAATTGCTGGCTCCTACTCCTGAAACCATTATTACACTGCGTGTTAACTAGCTTGGATTTAAACAAAATTTAAAATAAATAAATAAATAAATAAATAAATAAATAAAGTAAAAAAAAAAAGTCTGTATCTTTATGTCTTGCATATGGTTCTTTGAATGGCCCATAGTTGGGTTTTATTTACCTATGCAATTTTATAAACATTCTTTTTTAATTGCATCATTTCCTTTATTGATATGTAATACAATATACAGATAAATTTATGTTTAAAAATTCTACCATCTTATGAAATACTTTGGTCTTCCTTACTCTACGTTCTTTTTCTCTCTTTTCTTACCTTTTTTCTAAAAATTATTTTAAATTAACTTAAGATGTTAGTCTTAAAATTAGGGGCGCCAGGGTGGCTCAGTGGGTTGAGTGTCGGACTTTGGCTCAGGTCACGATCTCACAGTTCTGGAGTTCGAGCCCCGCGTCAGGCTCTGTGCTGACAGCTCGGAGCCTGGAGCCTGCTTTGGGTTCTCTGTCTCTCCCTCTCTTTCTGCATCTCACCTGCTCGCACTCTGTCTCTCTCTCTCTCTCAAAAATAAATAAACATTGAAATTTTTTTAAATTAAACCAAACTAATTTTAATTTTACATTTAGTGTACATTCATTTTAATTAATTTAAAAATTAATTCCTCATTCGCTCTATCAGTTTAGGGATTACATATTGTCTTTATTGTTATTTTAATGGCTCTTTGAGATACTAAGGGTATTTTGCCACTTATCAAAGTCTAAAATTAATTGGTGCTTTTACTTTTTTCTTCGGTTCATCCAAATACTTGAAACACTTTATTTACATCCCTCCCAATATCCATGTGATTGCTGATAGATGTTTATTTACATGTTTGTGTGCATGGCAAGCTTACTTTTTTCCACTCCACTTCCATTTCCTTACTGCCTCAAATCTTACCTCTCTTGCTCCCTGGTTTCTGATTTAGTTTAACCAGTAGAAATGAGGGGTGGGGGTGGGGGAGGAGGTGCTGACCGGAGAATGACGTGTAGGAGGAGAGGAAAGCCCGAGTGCTTCCTCCCTTGCTTCTTTTTTGTCTGAGCGACACTCTGGTGCGTTCTGGCACATTCTGGCATGTTCTGGCATGTTCTGGCAGGGCGACATCTTCCTCCCAAGACCGAGGCCCTGCTGAGTGTCCCTCCCTGTGGAGCATTGGCTTCTACAACTCCCTTATTTACTGGGCTCTGAGAATACCATTTCCACGTCTATATCTTCGGGTTCTGAGGTCTTCAGTTCTCTTCGTGGACTGCCCACGTTCTGTAAAGAGTCCCTTCATTAAATCATCTTCAAAACTCCAGCCAGGTGTGCCTTCTGTTTTTTTGCAGTGACCCTGAAAGGATTTTTAGAACTTCAGAGGCCTTCTTTTGAGGGTGGGGTTGGGTGGGAGGAAGGCTCTATAATTAGTTATGTATAATAAGAATAAGTACCAACAAGCCATTATGCAAAACAAAGTACTGGGAGGATAATCTACACGTATACTTGTGGTCCTTCATCTGATTGCTCTGTCCCCTCATTCTCACCCAAATGGGAGAATTATGAAACCTGTATTCATTATTCTCTTGACTGACTTCCATTGTGTTTCTAGGTGCTCCACAAAGTTATTTCCAACTTTATAAAAATGAACTTATTTTTTCCTTAAATATTATACCAATAAGAGTCATCCATATTATTGAATATCACTGAATATTATTTTGACTGCTGGATATTATACCTTTCTGATAATAGTTTATTCATCCAGTCTTTTGATAGTGGGTTTTTGGGGATTGCTATTGTGAATAGTGCTTCTATAAAAAATATTCTTGTGTATATTTCTCTTGACTGTATATATCTGAAATCAAATTTTCTGGTTCTTAAGGAACATGAGTGTTACACTTTGGGATATAACGCCAAAGCGTCTCTATCAATTTAGGCTTCTGCCTTCAGTGGAAAAAGGACCCTGGGGATCTATATTCTCCGGCATTTGCTAGTGTTTTCTCATTTGGATAGATTTTTATAATGGGTTTTGTTTGTTTATATGTAAAAACCCACTGTTAGTTTAAAGAAGGTTCTGTTTTATTTTTACTTTAGTCACAGCTTTTGTTTTATTATGAATATGTTGAATGTTGTAAACTTATTTTCTTTCATATCATCTTAGCTTTTCATGTTTCTTTTTTCTTTTTAAATTCTGTATGTTGTCAGTTACATTTACGGATTTTGCTAATATTAAAAAATCCCTGCATGCAGGAGATAAAGCTAAATTGGATTTACATTTGATGACTTACACTGGAATGAAATATCAGTATATCTAGAAATGTACAATAATAAAATTGCCATGTATTAAAATCTGCGAGGCCCAGCAAAAAAGAAAAACACTTCAAAGGAAATTTTTGTTCCTGAAAACTTAGGTTAAAGAAGAATTTTTCAAATTGAATATTCATTTTAAATAGCTAAGAAATCCATAGCAGTATGTACCTAAAGGAAGTAGAAAGAAGGAGATAATAAAAGTAAAGACAGGTATTAATTAAATGGGGGAAAAAAAAGAGAGAGAGAAAATAGAGAAAGTCAAAAAAGCCAAAAGGTTGACATTTTGGACAAAATAATAAGATGGAATCCTTTGCAAGACTGACCAATAGAAGAGAAAAAAGGTACAAAAATATTTTGATTAAAATGGGACATGCTTGCAGATAAAATAACGATTTTTTTTTAAAAAAAGGAAAACAGTATCAACAACTGCATATGAATTAGGCAATTGTTCCTGCACCATTTATTGAAAAAACTATTTCTTTTCCATGATTACCTTTGTACCTCTGTAGAAAATCAACTGTCCACCTATATGTAGGTTTATTTATGGATTCTCTGTTGCGTTCCATTAACCTATTTCTCTGTCTTTAGACCAGTACCACACTGTTGTAATAACTATCACTTTATCATGAGTCTTAAAATCGGGCAGTGTTGTCCCTCCAACATTGTTCTTTTGCAAAGTTGTTTGTGTTTTTTTTGATCCTATTTATTTCTTTATAAATCTTACAATCAGTCTGTCAATTTCCCTAAAAGGCTTCTGGGATTTCAACTGGGATTCCATTGAACCTTCTCCTTCTCCTGGGACTCCAGCCACATTTTATAGATCATATCACCATATCCTTTACTCATGTACCTTCTCTTCTCCATTTTTTCCTTATTTTGTCTGTCCAGGCTTCATTATGGAAAATTTCTTCTATCCAAATGGATTTACTAATTCTTCCTTTATCTATATCCAATATTTTTTTAATGTTTATTCATTTATTTTGAGAGAGAAGAGGGTAGAACAGGAGCAGAGGAGGGGCAGAGACAGAGAATCCCAAGCAGGCTCCATGCTTTCAGGGCAGAGCCCGATGCAGGGCTCAATCTCATGAACCACGAGACCACGCCTTGAGCCAAAATCAAGAGTCAGACATTTAACCGACTGAGCCACCCAGGTGCCCCAATCTGCATCCAATTTTTATTAAATAATTCACCCAGGCAGCTTTTGATAATGGCCATTTTTAGTTCAAGACATCTTCCTTTATTATCCTTTTTTTTTTTAGTTTCCAGGTCTCATGAAATTTTCAATTTTGTCTTTTAAATCCAGATCTTTTGAAGTCTATGTCTGATAATCCCAATATCCTAAGCCTCTGCACTGAGAAATACATCTTGTCCTTTGTTCTTTATGGCTTCTTTTCATGTCGTCTTCTCCTCTTCTGGCTCTGCTCGCTCTTTGGCATGAAGCATTCGATTGAAAAATTTGTTTCTAGAAATAATCAGAGAACTACAATGATGTTATCTTCTCCCAAAGAATGTGTGTATTTGCTACTGCTAGACTCCTGGTATCTCTAGGTCTCTCCAAACAACTCTGGGCCTTAGTATTCTAGAATCAAAGTAGAAGGGTTTCATCAAGGCTACCCTTCCTGTCTCTGCATGCTCTGGGCTAAGCGCCACCAGATTGTCAAATGGGCAGCACAGCCTTACTCAGATGTTATATATCCGCAATGAGGAAATGCCCTCAATGTGAAGATTGTCCAAACAGTGGGCTTCCTTTTCAGGACTTCCATCCTGCCCTGGAATCTGGCCTGAGAGCATTTCACTATCTGGTTAGCAAGTTTTGTTACAAGACACTTGTTTAAATTTTTTTTTTTTCAACGTTTATTTATTTTTGGGACAGAGAGAGACAGAGCATGAACGGGGGAGGGGCAGAGAGAGAGGGAGACACAGAATCGGAAACGGGCTCCAGGCTCCGAGCCATCAGCCCAGAGCCTGACGCGGGGCTCGAACTCCCAGACCGCGAGATCGTGACCTGGCTGAAGTCGGACGCTTAACCGACTGCGCCACCCAGGCGCCCCACAAGACACTTGTTTAAATAAATATTTTGTCCAGAGATTCTCATTGCTCTTCAGTGGAGGGTTCAGTCCAAATTATTTGTTCTGCCATTATCGGAGGCAGTTATTGAGAAAATTTTCTCAATTTTTAAAATGAAAGTTAGGTTAAATGATAATTCTAGGTTGGCAGCTTTGTTTTTCTGTCAGTCATTTATCAGTACTGTTTTTTCCATGGTATTCTCATTTTTACTATGATATGTCTAAACGTATGTTTTATTTTTCTCCTTTTTAGGGTTTATTTTGATACCTAAATCTGAGTTTTATGGCCTTCATTAGTTTTGGCGATTTCTCGGTCTTTCTTCCTGTTACGCGTATGTTGTATCTTCTGATTTTAACTTCTGTATTATTGAATATCTGTTTTCTGTTTCCCACATCTTGCTTTCTCTGTGTGGTGTATTAAACCTTTTCCTCAAATCTATACTCGAGTTTACTTAATCTCTATTCAGCTGTTTTTAATCTGCTATTTAGGGCATCCGTTAAGCTTTTCATTTCAGTGACTATGTTTTGTTTTGTTTTTTCTTTCTGGAATTTCATTTGATTATTTTAAAAGTCATCGTATTCTTTTTGGTGTTGTCTTGTGTTGATTTAAATAAGATGAAGAGTCTGAAATCATCATTTAACTAAAGAATTCAACAGAATCACAGATGTATTATATCTTTACACAGAAATGATAACAAAACAAAAGCCTAATGTACTTCTGGGCTAATAGTGAAACCTCAGAATATTTGTCAGTGCAAATAGAATTACTTGGGTAAAACACATAAAAGTCCACTGAGGTTATATTTCACAAAACACAGCACCAATCTCCAAATTCTCAATGTCATTGAAGGCTCATGTGTAGAAATAACACTTCCAAGAATGTGTTATGAAATAGAGCAGGGTTATTCATTTTTATACAAATCTCCAGAGCAGAAAGGAGAATCACACTGAGACGTTTCAGTGAGTGTTCTTAATTCACCACTTTATCAGAACTACATTTAAGATGTGAAATTATTTCTGCTACTCTGTACTGGAAGGGGGAAGAAGGAACATTGGATTGTTAGCCTTCTGATATTTCTTTCATTAGCATTTGGGAGGGACCGTAGCTTCAAGGCTAAGTGATAGGACACAGACAGGGAGTATAAGCCGTTGTTTATGAAATCTCAAAGAAGAAAGAATTTTTTTACACCCACAGCCTAGGCTAAGGAGCTCTGGCCATGCCGTTGCCTAGTCACCCAGTGATTCAGAGGGCATATTTTTCTATTACTTTCTTTAATGAGCGTCAACCATTCCAGGAAGTTGAGTTTCTTGGTTTCTGTCTCCTCTGCATGCAACCTTGACTGCTCTCCTTACTTGGCTGTCAAGGCAACACATTCTCAAGGGCAGGAATAGTTTGTTTGTCCCCATTTTTGGTTTTCTCTCTTCTTTTGCCTTCTGGGGATTTCTCTTGCTTTCTTTTTGGGCCAAATATTCTTTTGATAGCTATTTGTTATATTTTTATCTTGCATTTTTAGTTGTGTTTTTTAAGGAGAATTTCCACATGATCTAGTCTGCTAAAGTGAGTGAAATAGAAATTACTTTTCCAAAAGAACACAGTCATTAACAAAAAGTAAACCTGGGGCACCTGGGTGGCTCAGTCAGTTAAGTGTCCGACCTCAGCTCAGGTCATGATCTCACAGTTTGTGGGTTCGAGCCTGTGGCTGGCTCTGTGCTGACAGCTCAGAGCCTGGAGCCTGCTTCTGATCTCTGTCTCCCTCTCTGTCCTTCCCCCTCTTGTAATCTGTCTCTCTGCCTTTCAGAAATGAATAAATGTTAAAAAAAATTGGCTTATTAAACTTCTAGGCTTATGACTTGCTTATTTTTAGTTTGCACATACTTTGGGGAAGCTTTTTCTTATAAATGGCAATCAATATCAGAAAATGTTCTTAGTCTGTTATAGTTTTTTTTTTTTTTTTTGCTTCATTATTACTTATATGCATCAAGGTGTATCTGTTTAGAACAGCTTCCTTGATTTGGAGCTATTCCAGAAATTTCAGCTTTTGTCCCTGTATAGAAACTTTTGGCTGATTTATGCTAATAAGGTACAAAGTCATACCAGGTCATTACTGCTCCAAGACTAAGTTAAATTTGTACTTAGAGTTCTAGATGGAGTCTAACCTCAAATTTCACTAGTATTCAGATATTTTTGGATTTGTCTTGAGAACTGACCATATTAATTCATTAGAAGTATTCTTAAAGGAGGGGCTACGATGTTCCTGGGAATAATTGTCTAAGTGAAGATAGCATCGGACAAATAAATCTAGGTTTATATAATGCTTTGGTTATCAGAGATGAGGGTTGAAACTGATCACAACTTGTTATTTTCTGGGGAGATTTACTCCTAATTAGGCACTCCCTTTCTTAAACATGGTCTCACATCATAACGATAGGGAAAGAATGGGCTGAAATTAATCAACGAAAAAGTCATTGACTAACGCAAAGTCAATCTTACATATACATGAAGTAATCCCAGGGGTATTCAATTTATCTCTATTACCTACATGATAAAGAGACATGTAAAAGGGAAGAGACAGATATATTCCTTAGATATTGGCTTAAAGGCATTAACAAACCCAGAAAATACATTTTCACTGGCATTTTTGGAGACTCTACTATATCAACCGTGGCAGCAAAGATGTAGGACCCAGAGCAATGCCCAAAAGATAAGGTAGCCAGGGAGATAGGATAGTATTCCGGCAGCTAGGATAGGTACTGGAAGCTTAGTGACCACCAAGAGACAGGTTGCACCTTTGGCTCTAGAATCAGCTTTATTCAGCTGTAAATGGCAGCAACAAGGTGCTCTCAGGTGACTCTGTGGACAATAAAAGGCTGGAAAGAGCTCTCACTCAAAGGAATGGGTCACCAAAGGGGAAGAAGGTGAGCCATAATGCTGACTGGTGGTTAGCCAGGGCCTGGTGAGAAACTGATGAATGGGTAAGGAGTTTTACTTTGGAGTGACAGAAATATTTTGGAACCAGAGAGGGGTTGTAGTTGAACCATACTGTGAATGGATTAAACACCACTGAACTGTTGATTTTCAAATGGTTAATTTTATGGTATGAAAATTTCACCTCGATGAATTACTTGAAACATATAAAGGGGAAGAAAATAGAAGCTTATTCTTGACCACAGATGACAACCCAAGAAACACCCCAAATAATGGGTGATTCTTCCATGGGGCTCTGGACCTTACAACAACATGGATATAAAAACCCTGAGAAACAGTTTTTATTCCTTTCAAACTGATCCAGGAATGGTTGCCCTGGGGAAATATGAGTTTCATGCTGTTTAAAATATTTTGCTCCCATGTCCTATTGTTTCATTCTCAATCCTTAGATATTGTGACAACATAAATAATGATTAGCATGTATCGGGTAACACTTCAAGAATATTCCAAAAGGGTAACTTTTGTATACTTTTCTTGTTGTTTCTGATCATTTTCTAGAGGATAAAAGATGGTTTCTCTCACATCTCCCCCTCCCTCAAAGAATAAAACAAAACTAGGTACTAATCCAAAATTTTTCGTAAGTCATCCTGATTAGTTTTGGAAAGGGTTTGTACAACATCCTGAGAATTGGGAATTTATTTCTGTCTGAAGCCAGGTGAGTATAGCTTTAAAGCACGGAACAGCAATTTAGAATGTGGAGTTTAAACATTCTGAAAACAAATGGTGTGTGAACATAGGAAATGGCATCCCTCAGGCGATAGTATCATGATTGTCCTGGGCCCACATTTCAAAGCCTCCCTCTAAACCATTGGGAGGTGGCTCTCCCAGGATGGAACTTTCTGAGACCAAAAAGCAATGGCACATTTATCTCCCTTAAGTTCCTATATAAAGAATGATTTCTTAAATAAGTGGATCATGAACTCCATAAACACATATAATCTAACACTATCTGTAGGCTATCCAAACTGTTCCTCAAGAAAATGAACCTCAACAGTACAGAGTCCTGGAAGAGCTCTGGAAAGTTCATTGTGCATTAACTAGTTGATTTTCCATGAGAATTTTGTCCCCCAGTAGGCTTCCAATTCAATTCCCAAGCTGTGAAATGTCAAGAAATACACAGCTAATGCCAAAAAAATGGCTTCTTTGGACTTTAGGAAGCACCTGTGTATAGAGATTCGAGTCTGTTTCATGAAATTGTGAGTCACTCATGCCTTACCCAAGTAGACCATTCCAGGGTATTGAAATTGACCTTGTATACCTATTCTTATCTCAACTACCATTTGAGTGGGGGCTGACCCCATAGCAAAAAACTTTTATGTGCTTCTAAATCTGGGCTAGCACTGTGTGTGCATGGACAAATTCTTTTACCCTGGGGAACGTATAGAAAGAGGCTGGTGGTATTCTCCCTGAAGAGTGTAAAACAGGACATTCATAAAATTGAGCAAATAAAATCACTCTTTGTAAATATAGAACCAAGGACAGAAAAACCACGGTGCTTCAGAGTCCCTTTTAGGCATCTGGATTAGAAAGGCATTTTGCTTAGTAAATCCATACTAAATCCTATTGCATTCTGGGTTCATACCAATGAAGTATCCAGCAGCTGATGCTTCCATTCCATCTGCCTGACTTTATACACTCCAAAAACCGTAGCTACTGGAATCCTGTTCATTATTCAAAATCAAAGTTTCAAAGAGTGACATTAACCATAACAAAAATAGCTATGATGACAACTGACGGGTTTTTAGCATTATTATGAACCCAATTCTGCTCTCTGTTTTTATAAAGATACAGATGAAAAGTGAAAATATTCTTCCCATTTGTGCAGGCAAGAAAACTGAATTTGGTGAGGTCAGTTATAGCCTCAGTTTCATGTCTTCCTGACCCTTCCTGACCGACCATTCCAAATCAGTTTACTCCCTACCTTCTTTGCCTTGCTACATTTTATAAAAATGCATTAACTCTATCTTGCTGTATTTTTAAATCTAGCACCCATACATACCCTGGCTCATTCTTGCAGAGGCTTAGAAATTGAGGGAATGGCCCACCTCACTCAGCCTTGTACCAAATGCAGTACAGAGGGAAGTGCCTTGCATATTAACAGGATCTAACGTAATTATTTTTAAGTTTTGTAAGTTACTGGCATTGATGTTAGAAAAGTACTTAGACTTGGGTATAGACCACCCGGTGTCTATCTTCTGAATAACTAATGGTTTATTGTTCCACATTTCCTCGTGATGGTTCAACTTGATTGGCCATAGATAGAAATACTCATATTACGGTTAAGAGCCAGGATCCCCAACCAGCATACCTGGTCCAAAGCATTCTTGGAAAGTTGTTAGCACCACAGTTTTCCATCCATAAAACTGATTAATCTAGTTAGTAAAACAAGGTACATGGTGTTCCTCATTGGTTAACATACAAGGATATTTCTCACAAAACTTTATGTTTATTTGCCTTGAGAGGCAAGGAGACCATGAGCATGTCACTTGGCCAGAATTCTTCTTTGTGGCAGCTTTGAACTGCCAGGTTTTGTTATCTTAGGTTGAGGTTAATTTGTTCTGTGACCACATTGTCATTCTGCCAACTTTCTTCTCATAATCCAAAAAGCTAAATATATCAAAGCTTCAGTAACTGGAAAGATATTACATTTCCTCCTCTCATCCCCTAGTGGAAGGGTGAGAAGATCTCTGCATGTTTCTCATAATTCAGTTTAAAAGTAGAAAACCCTGGGGAGCCTGGGTTGCTCAGTCAGTTGGGCATCTGACTCTTGATTTCGGCTCAGGTCATGGTCTCACGGATCATGAGTTCGAGCCCCGCATCAGGCTCTGTGCTGATAACGTGGAGCCTGCTTAGGATTCTGTCTCCCTCCCTCTCTGTTCCCTCTCTGCTTGTGCTCTCTCTCTCTCTCTCTCTCTCAAAATAAGTGAATAAACTTAAAAAAAAGAGTAGAAAACCCTGGAGAATTTTTCTGGGCTTTCCTTTCAAGCAAACACCATTTATAAATTACCTTATCATCTTCACATTTTGAATCATATTCTTTAATCTCTGTTTAGCATGAATTCTTCTAGATAGAAGACTATTATCTCTTGTAAGAAAGAGACTGCTCCTTGTCCACCAGAATCCATTATCCTCATCTTCCAAATCAATAGAATTGAGACTGATACATGCCTACACAGCACAGTTCTAGAAGTTATGTGTCCATTTCTTGGTCCAGGACTTCAAACATGGAGGCTACCCCTCCGTCTTCTCTTTCCCTTTTCCACCTGCAAGAAGATAGATGAGGTGAGGATTCAGTTCTCAGGGATGGCATTGCAATGACAGAAGGAATCTGATCTATGAATGACCTCAAGTAGTAGGGATCTCTGAAAACTTAGAGTGAACTCATAGGCACATTTATGGGAGAGAGACATGGACAGCTTTTATTCTTAGATCACTGGATTTTTGGAAATCAGTTAAGGTGGTTTAGTCTCACTCTTACAAATAATCTGCTCTTGTATCACCGTAACTAGAAGAGTCAAAAAGCCAACAGAGTATCCAGAAAATCTAGTGGCAAAACTGAACCTCTCACCATTTATTTTTTTGATCTTTTAAGTTGGGTCAGTTATATCTATCTTGCACATGACAGAAGACTTTTCCAATTCATAGGAAATATTTGGCAATCTGTCCAAGATTTTCAACTATGCTTACTAGATATCACAAAGTTGTTATATTTAGTCACAACTTGATATCAATTTGGCATGAACACGCTCTGGCCCTTGTTATCGTCCAGTTTCTCTTCAACTTAGTATTACGTGAACTCTGTAATTCCTCTGCAGAATAGTGATCAAGAATCGTCTCATCATTTCATTAAAATACATATTTTTAATCGCACCAAGCATGCTAATTGTTTTGTCTGTTTGTTTACCTAATGGTCTGGTCTAAGGGTTCGCAAACTGTCTCTATGTGTGAGATCATAAATATTTTAGCCTTAGCAGGCCCTATGATCTCTGTCACAACAATGAATTTTCACTGTTACAGACCTAAAGCAATCATGGAGTCTACGTAAATGAATGGATGTGACTCTATTCCAGTAATTTACAAAAATGGATAGTGGCTGGATTTGGTCCAAGGTCTACATAAATAGGATATAAAACATAAATACGTTGGATTTGATCCACAGGTCATAGTTTGCTGGCCCATGTCTTGTCTGTATACGAACACGAATAGCTTGGAAAATTATTTCAACTTCACTTCTACTGATGTCTTCGGAACTTTAACTCCATCCATCCTGGCAGGTTTTTTTTTTTTTTAAACCCTTTTTTTTTTAATTTGTTTTTTAAAGGTCTTATCCAAATTCCAGTTAGTTAACATCCAGTGTAGGGGAGCCTGCGTGGCTCAGGTCATGATCTCTCTGTTCAAGACTTCGAAGCCTGTGTCGGGCTCTCTGCTGTCACTGCGGAGCCGGCTTCGGATCCTCTGTTCCCCTCTCTCTGTGCCCCTCCCCTACTCGTGCTGTGTCTCTCTCTCCAAAACATAAACATTAAAAAAAAATGTAATATATCCTGACAGATTTTTTTTTTATCTCATCTTGATCTACTTTCCTCACTTTTGTTGCCAAGCTTCTAAGTACATCTGGAAACTTTTACGCCTTTCAGTGCTATTTCACATTTTATTTTGAATATCTCCTTATTTTTGTGTTCATCACTACTCAATACTCTTTCCCACTCCTCTTCTAAACCTTCCATTAATCATCCTGAATGGAGACAAACTGTTCTTCAAAGCGGTTGAGCTCATTTACACTTCAGTAAGCAGTGGCCGAGGTCCTTACTGCTTCACATCCTTGCCCATAGTGCAGGCTTTTGAATTTCTGCCAGTTTGGTGGTTGTAAAACAGGGCCAATGCATTCCACAGTTTGAGGGGCAGGAGATGGTATCGTATTCGAGTGGATAAGGATGATGCTCCCAGGAGTTGAGCAGTGCGCGATCCATGCAATTGTGTAGAGCAACCTTGGTATGAAACATATCTCAGTGTGGTTTAAACTTCTAACCTTTGATTATTAATGGGCTTGAGAATCTTTTCACTTGTTTCTCTATTTATTTATTTTTTTAATTTTCACTTGTTTAATGGCTACTTACATTTCTTCATTTATGAAGTATACATTTATGCCTTTCACCCAGTTTTCAATTCTTGCTACAGTCTGCATACCGGACCTTTGTCAATCATATGTTACAAATATCTCCTCTCAATTTGTGTATTTTTACCCTTTTCAGGGTGTCTTTGGATAGACATAGGTTTCTTATTTTCATGAGGTTAATTGGGTATTAATTTTCTTCCATGGTAAATGCTTTTACTATATGGTTTGATGAGTTATTCCTTGCCCTGAAGCCAGAAAAATTTTCTTCTCCGTTATCTTCTAAAAGTTTTCAGTTTTACGATTCACATTAAAGTTTTTTTAATCTACCTGGAATTGATTTTGCCTTTGTGTTATCCAGCATTATTTATTGAATAGTTTGTCTTTCATTTAATTTCAGTCATAAATTAAGTTTTAATACATGTATTATTTGTTTCTGTTTTCTTTATTTGGGTCAACTTAGTCTTTGTCTAAATGTATACTTTTTGTCCACATAATATATATATGATTTTGTATATTGTTTCTCTATTTCAAAAATCATCTCACTTTCCATATTTCCAACTGATTTTATAACTATGATATTTTTGGAGCATTTTTGTCTATTTGTTCCCTGTTCTTTGTCAAACTTTTTCTATTTTTTTTTTTATATTATAGAGAGTACGATAATGGACATTTTATGCATATACCTTTTTCTTTTTTTTTTAATGTTTATTTATTTATTTTGGAGACAGAGAGAGCAGAGGAGGGGCCGAGAGAGAGGGACACAGAGAATCCCAAGCAGGCTCCACACTGTCAGTGCAGAGCCTGATGCGGGGCTTGAACTCACAAACTGTGAGACCATGACCCGAGTCAAAAATCAAGTCAGGCACCCAACTGACTGAGCCACCGAGGCACCCCCATATACCTTTTTCGTATGCTGAATAATATCCTGAGTACATAGTCTCAGGAATAGGTATATTGACTAAGAGTAATGATATTTCATGGCATTAAATACCATAAATTAAATATCATCATACTTAATTCAAAAATGATGATTTCACTTAAACATTATAATTTGCTTTGGCTTGGTTTTTAATAAGCACTTATTTGATTGTCCATGACGCTAAACAGGGTACCTTGAGTCATTATTGTCCACGGCCCTTCACCAGTGGGTCTCCTGGTCACTCTCTTTATGTTGAAGTTTGGTGCTTTACATGAAAATTTGAATGGGCTCTTTAGAGGTTACAGATTTATACCACCTACTGCATAACTTGACTTTTTTTTTTTCTCAACAGCTAACATCTATTTTAAGCCCCTGTTCAGTCTGCTTTTTTTTCGTTCCATCATATTGGACAAATCACACAAGATTAATCTTGAGCTCTTGAATAGCGGCAAAGGACTTCTTTTCCAGCTGCATTTTGGCACAGATGTGGCATCATCGCTCTGAAATCACTATCACTAATACCTCTGGGAACTGGAGATCGAATTGCTGCTCTGCTTGGAGTTACCCACAAAGATCAGCTTCAAAGATGAGGGTTTAAGTTTCTATCCCATTCAAAGCAGTGGCAAACATAGAAGCAGAGCACCGTGAGCCAGCATCATCCTTTTGTGGGCACCCGGCTTAGCTGGCATGTCACATCTGACAGTGCCCAGCTTTTAGATGAAGGAACGTCAAGTGCCATGCTAACTGATTACACTGGGCTTGGAACCTGACTCCCGTAGCACCAGGGAAAAACTGGACACACAGCCTCTGTTTCTTCATCTTGGCTCTTCACCAGGGTTCAGTAAACCATATGGATTTCCTTGGATGGAGCCCCAAGGAGAACTAAATCATATCCCGCTTTTTCATTCATTCATTTTAGTTAAGAATGCACCCTTTCACTTGCCTCAGTGTTATGGTGTAGAGTGTTTTATAGACAACATCTGTCACTCCTCATCCTCTCTCACATCTAATAACTCACCAAATCTCTTGCTCATTCAGGGTTCATACATTTGGATGTATACTCTCTTCTTTAGCTCCATTGTCTTAGTTCAGGCCCTTATCTTCACTCATCTAGATGACTTTAATTCCTCTCAGTACGTCTGCCTGCTTTCACCCTTATCTGACTTTCACTCTACATTAGTGAGAACATTTTCAACTACAAACACAGATACCGAGATCAAACTATGCTTATGAAATAAACAACAACAACAAAAATAATTTATTGAAGAGTAGAGTTGATTTTAACTTAGCTAGATACGAGCGTTCAAAAGATGGCATCAGAATTCTCTCTTTCCATCCCGCAGCTTACCTCTCTTCGAAATCAGCCTCCTTAGGGCAGGTTCTGGCCACATAGTGATGAAGATGGTCAAGGAGCATAGGCTTCCATGAGCCTCCTAGGTAGACATTCCAGAGAAAACAGCATGATGCCCCATTGCATGGATGCTATCTGCCTTCCCTACCTTCAAAGGCCCGTATTAAGCTCTCTAGGGTCAGGGTGCACTCCTGGACCACACTGATTAGCAAGCTTGTACCACGTGCCTGAACTAATTGTGGTAAGACAGCCCCACCAGAATCACAAAGAGCACAGGGAGGAAGGGACAAAATGCAAAACAAAGGCTGGGGGTGGGGGTACAGCTGAAAATTAACAGATGTTGACTAAATAAGAGCACCCGAATTCTCACTTTATTTTTAAATTTACTTATTTACTTTTTAAAGTTTATTTTCTGTTGACAGAGAAAGAGTGTGCCTACAAATGAATGAGTGGGGGAGGGGCAGGGAGAGGCAGAGAGAGAGAATTCCAGAGAATTCCAGAGAATTCTGACAGCGCAGAGCCCAACACAGGGCTCCCTCTGACGAACCGTGAGATCATGACCTGAGCCGAAATCGAGAGTCGGATGCTTAATTAACTGAGCCGCCCCGGTCCCCCCCAGAATTATCACTTTAAAGTAAAGTTGCAGGGACGCCTGGGTGGCGCAGTCGGTTAAGTGTCCGACTTCAGCCAGGTCACAATCTCGCGATCCGTGAGTTCGAGCCCCGCGTCAGGCTCTGGGATGATGGCTCGGAGCCTGGAGCCTGTTTCCGATTCTGTGTCTCCCTCTCTCTCTGCCCCTCCCCCGTTCATGCTCTGTCTCTCTCTGTCCCAAAAATAAATAAACGTTGGAAAAAAAATTAAAATAAAGTTGCAGTGTATCTCCAGTTTCCTGCTCAAAAATCCTTCAAAGCCTTTCAGTTTCGCATGGGGTAAGAACAGTCCTCTTGCCTGGGACATAGGTACACCAGACTCATTCTGCATTCCCTGTCATCTCCCATGTACTCCCTACCATACTTCAGGTTGGAAAACGTCACTACCATATAAATCGCCATCATCTTAATGTTCCTAATATAACCTTTTAAGTTTCTGTAATTTATGATGTTGTGCCCTCCGTCATGCAGACCTTCGTGCCTCTTCTCCAAACAGCTCGAGTGTTACTTTCCCAGCTTTAGTTCTACCTGTTCCGTCAGTTGCTAACCTCTCTATTCTTATGGCACTTTGCACTGATCTTGCTTATAATCTTAATCATACTATTTTATAATTAGGGTGATGTGCCTGTTTCCTTCGCTTGCCTTTGAGCAGCTAGAAGACGTGAACCATCTCTCAATTCTCTTCGCTTTCTTCTCTACACTATAGCTCCCGACAAATACCTGAACAGACACGTGCTGATTGACTGAATGCATGCGTGAAATAGGACCCCCGATTTTTGTGTGAAAAAGTTATCGAAAGTATGATATTTCCAACCAAGTGAATCTAGTCCCTCAGAAAATACTTTGTGCTAAGAGAACGCATCGAATAATGCGGCTCAGCAGGACGGCAGAGGCATGTTGTCACAGTAACTTATTTGTGATGCTAAAGACATTCTGTGGTTTGCAAGCATTTTCAAATAGTGAAGTGAAATGTTATATAACAATCCAAGAGATCATAGGCCTGAGTAATGGAGTTCGTTAAAAGTATTTCCTTCTGGGACTGGGATCTACTGGCTACCATCCAATAGTCTATGTTTCTACTTACTGAGAGGTGAACAGGTGCTTTAAGACTCACATACATTTTTTTTTTTAATTTTTTTTTAACGTTTATTTATTTTTGGGACAGAGAGAGACAGAGCATGCATGGGGGAGGGGCAGAGAGAGAGGGAGACACAGAATTGGAAACAGGTTCCAGGCTCTGAGCCATCAGCCCAGAGCCTGACGCGGGGCTCGAACTCACGGACCGCGAGATCGTGACCTGGCTGAAGTCGGACGCTTAACCGACTGCGCCACCCAGGCGCCCCAAGACTCACATACATTTTTTAAAAATTTTTTTCAATGTTTATTTTATTTATTTATTTATTTTAATTTTTTTTTCAACGTTTTATTTATTTATTTTTTTGGGACAGAGAGAGACAGAGCATGAACGGGGGAGGGGCAGAGAGAGAGGGAGACACAGAATCGGAAACAGGCTCCAGGCTCTGAGCCATCAGCCCAGAGCCTGACGAGGGGCTCGAACTCACGGACCGCGAGATCATGACCTGGCTGAAGTCAGACGCTTAACCGACTGCACCACCCAGGCACCCCTCAATGTTTATTTTTTTGAGAAAGAGAGAGAGAGAGAGAGAGAGAGAGAGAGAGAGCATGAGTGGGGAAGGGGCACAGAGAGAGGGAGACACAGAATCTGAAGCAGGTTCCAGGCTCTGAGCTGTCAGCACAGAGCCTGACGCGGGGCTCCAACCCACGAACCGTGAGATCATGCCCTGAGCGGAAGTCGACATTTAACTGACTGAACCACCCAGGCACCCCTAAGACTCACACATTGTAGATAAACTAAAGTATTATATGTTCATGAACTAATATGCTTGAGGTAATGTTCTAATCTCTTCTATGATGTTTCCCTCCCATGAACCGCCACAAAATGACTGCTGGATAACAAAAGGCAACCATTTTAGCAAGACTTGAACTATTAGGATCAAGCACATTCAACATTTTTTTTGCCACATAGCCTCTTTCTCAGAGCAAGGCCTTCACTGGTCTCCTCAAGTCTCTACCAAAGAGGTAATTATCTCTACTAAGACCAGAAGACAGAAGTCACAAAATTACGGGAAGCAGTATTGACATACAGAGCAATGCAGTCACATGGAGTTCACTTGTGTGTCCTAAGTTCTGGTGTCTACAAGTCGAGTCTGAATTAGAGTTTTGGTGCAAACAGCAACACCTACCACAAAAATGCTCTTGTGGGTACCACCGCAGCAACCAAATATAAACAAGACCTCAGGTGTATACACAAGGTGCATGCATGATTGCGAAAGACCAAACATAATGGTCTTTGGGGGTTGTAAGGAGGTACAAGGTTATGAGAGTGCCATGGGAAAAGAGAAGGGCGTAGATTTTATTTTTATGGGTTATATAACAGCTAGTGTGCAGATTAGTTTATTGCTTTACCAGCACCAAATAATGCTGACTCACTGTGCAAGAAATTAAAGGTTAAGTCCTAACATCCAGATTAAATCCAGGGAAAACTGCATTTTCCTCGGGTTAAAGACATAGTCTTTGTCAACAGATGCTGTATGAAGTCAAATGCCCATTTGGAACTCTCTTTATTGTTGAAAAATGTTTCTTTCTTTTTAAAGTCTATTTTTATTTATTTTGAGACAGAGAGAGGGAGAGAGCAAGCGGGGGAGGGGCAGAGAGAGAGGGAGACAGAATTCCAAGCAAGTTCTGTGCTGTCAGCATAGAGGCTGATATAGGGCTTGAACTCCCAAACCATGAGATCATGACCTGAGCCAAATCAAGGGTCTGACGCTTAACCGACTGAGCCACCCAGGCACCCTGGCACTTTTATTTAACATATTAATTATCGATCAAGTTGGTGGTAGCATTCAGAGCTCCACGAGACCCATCTCATGATGCCTTTATCAGAAATGTTACACTTCAGGTGTGTGTCCATGTATGTGTGTGTGTGTGTGTGTGTATTATGTTATATATAATCTAACCAACTGGTATATCCTTCCAAAAGGGTTGAATATATAAGATCTTAAGGTTAAAGTGCCTCAGAGATCATTTAGTTTTACTGTTTTATTTTGTAAGTTTAAGAATTAATAAAGAAATATTCATTAGGTATGACAAATTACAGATAGAAATAGTGAATACCCAAGAATGGCTTGCCATTTAATGCAGCCCCCCTGCAGTGATAACCACCAGGAGTGTTGAACAGTTTCCAGAACTTCCTTGTTTGTCAGTTAGCATTTTAAACTTTCTATAGTGGTTTTATAATTTTCAGGAATGTAGGACAAATAATCAGCGGTTTAGTAGGGGATGTGACAGGCTACAGGTAACAGATACAATATTTGAGTGCCCATATTTTAGAGGTCCGCTGTGAGCTATATAGATTACGGCTTTCTTCTCTTTTACTTTTGTTTTCTTCTTCACTTCGCTGGAAAGTTCTTTTGCCCATTTTCTTCTGCTTCATATCCTGAGTTAATCTGAAAGAAGATTCAGATCTACATTTTTGGCTCTTTAACGACCAGATTTCTTGATATAGTCTCAAGTGTTAGTTCTTTGATCTTCCCCCGAAGCCTGCTACTCACAGAGGGAGTTATTGCGGGCTAGAGTTTGGGGGGAAAGTGTGCTTTGAATAACCCTTATTTCGGTTCTGTGTTACTGCTCAGATCTTTATCATATGTCCTTTAGTATTTCGTAAACCTGTTTCAGCTGTTGCCAACATTACTTGCTGATGGCTTAAATACATTCCGAGAGATGTGTGTATGAATAATGGAGAGTGTCTTTCATTCATCTTTCAGTTCTTGGTGATGAACCACAGATTTTCTTAATAGTTAACCCAGTGTGTTTTAAAAAGACATACACTAAGATTACGTTGTGGGACTAAGGGCATGCTAACTCTTAAAACAAAATACAGAACCTCAAAAGATGTTTTCACTGTAGACAATCTCCTTCAGAAGGTCCATTTGGAACCAAGTGGCTCTGGATATGTTCTCTCAAGTTTCGCTTTTTCCCATGGTGCTGTTTTTTTTTTTTTTTTTTTTTTTTTTTTCCCTGATACTAGAGGTGCCTGTCAGTAAAGCAAAGCCAGGCTAGAGTTTCTGAGTTTTAGTAAGTACGTAGGAAGTGCAAAAGGGAAATAAATACTGAAAACACGAGATTTGTTTTCTCTCAGGTGAAGATGTGTGAATCATTTTCAGGGCCAGGGATTTGCCTTATTCCTCTGAAACCCTGACACTTAGCACAATCTTGGCGTGTGGTAATTGTTCGATACACTTGAATGAATGAATATTTGAGCGATTAAAATGCCTGAACGCTTTGGATAATAAAATACACGGGGCTAACACGCCAGTGAGCTCTATAGTTTGAAGTTTCTAAACTTCAGCTCCAAAAGACTAGACTAATTTCATAACCCCCTTGCAGTACTTTCTTTGTTTCCTTGATCTGACTGTTGCCACGTGAAAAATCACCACCTCAAAACCCTGGCCTTCCAAGTGCTTCCTGGACACAGGGGGCTAAGCTGTGATAAGAAGCAGATCCCCCTCTGTCGCTCAGTGAAGCTCCAGGTTCTTGTACAGATGTCTCCGTCTCCCCCAAGGCACGCTCCATGGCACAGCCAGAATTGTGTTTTAAAATACCAAAAGGATGGGGCGCCTGGGTGGCGCGGTCGGTTAAGCGTCCGACTTCAGCCAGGTCACGATCTCGCAGTCCGGGAGTTCGAGCCCCGCGTCAGGCTCTGGGCTGATGGCTCAGAGCCTGGAGCCTATTTCGGATTCTGTGTCTCCCTCTCTCTCGGCCCCTCCCCCATTCATGCTCTGTCTCTCTCTGTCGCAAAAATAAATAAACGTTGAAAAAAAAAATTAAAAAAATAAATAAATAAATAAAATACCAAAAGGAGAGGGGCCCCTGGGTGGCTTAGTCGGTTCAGCGTCCGACTCTTGGTTTCAGCTCAGGTCAGGATCTCACTGTTTGTGAGTTTGAGCCCCAAGTCAGGCTCTCTATGCTGACAGCATGGGGCCTGCTTGGGATTCTTGCTCTCCCTCTCTCTCTGCCCCCGCCCCACTCGTGTGTGCGCGCCTGTGCGTGCTCTCTCTCACTCTAGCCAAATAAATACATATATAAACACTTAAAATACCAAAAAGAGAAACAGAGACTAAGATGGTGGTTACCAGGAGGTGGGGGTTGGGAGGAAGGGTACAGACTTCCAGTTATAAGTCTGGAAGTAAGTTCTGGGATTTATTGTACAGCATAGTGACTAGAGTTCATGATGCTGTACTATAAACTTAAAATTTGCTAAGCGAGCAGATCTTAAATGTTCTTACCACATAAGAGAAATGGTAATTATGTGATGTAATGGAGGTGTTGGCTAAAACTATGGTGGTCACCATTTTGTGACATCTATGTGCAAAAAGTCAATATGTTGTATACCTTAAACTTACAAAATGTTATATGTCAGCTATATTTCATAAAAAGGGAAAAAAAGTGGGGAATGGTTTTTTAAGAACTTTTTTAATGTTTTTATTTATTTTTGAGAGAGAGCAAGACAGTGTGGGGAGGGGAGAGACCGAGAAAGATGGAGACACAGAGTATGAAGCAGGCTCTGGGCTCCAAGCTGTCAGCACGGGGCCAGACGCAGGGCTCGAACTCACAAGCCACGAGATCATGACCTGAGCCGAAGTCATAAACTTAACCAACCGAGTCACCCAGGAGCCCCAGGGAATGTTTTTGATCACAAATAATTTGAGATCACTGTTTTTGCAAAGAAATATTTAAAATTTTTTTTAACGTTTATTTTTATTTTTGAGACAGAGAGAGACAGAGCATGAACGGGGGAGGGGCAGAGAGAGAGGGAGACACAGAATCCCAAGCAGGCTCCAGGCTCTGAGCCATCAGCCCAGAGCCCAACGTGGGGCTCGAACTCACGGACCGCGAGATCGTGACCTGAGCTGAAGTCGGACGCTTAACCGACTGAGCCACCCAGGCACCCTGCAAAGAAATATTTAAATCAGACTTAATAATAATTTCTATCAGTTTATTTATAGTTGGGAAAATTAATTGAAATGTCATGTTTCATTAGTTTCTGTTACCCTTTAAAAAAATTTTTTTAATGTTTATTTATTTTTAAGAGACAGAGAGAGATCGAAGGCGAGTCGGAGAGGGACAGAGAGAGAGGGAGGCACAGAATCTGAAGCAGATTCCAGGCTCTGAACTGTCAACACAGAGCCCGATGCAGGGCTTGAACCCACGAAGCATGAGATCATGACCTGAGCAGAAGTCAGATGCTTAGCTGACTGAGCCACTCAGGCGTTCCCTGTTACCCGTAATTAAAATATTAATTGGGTACAAAATAAAATACCAACAGGACGACCCCATTTTTTTTTTTTTGCTTAAAATTCTTCAACAGCTTCTTGTGACCTGTAAGGTAAAACCAAAAATCATTAACAAGGTTTACAAATTATTTTTACCATGTCTTTAACAAAAATTTAATTTGGTTAAAACATGATTTTCAAATGACAAATCAAATAATCAGTCAAATTAATTTTCAAACTGAAAATGAAATGGTATGAATTTAGTGGGTTGAGATCAGCATTTAAAATAATTAAATGCAATAGACTAAAATCGAATAGATTAGAATGAACTGAACGTAGTGTTAGCTCAAGAATTTTTTTCAGTTATGCTTATATATGAGATTCTATTATAGACAATATTAAACACAACATATGAAATAGTCCATATCACATCATGTGTTAGTATTTCCTGGAAAATAAATAAAAGCTGATGAAAGTAATAATCCCCGAGAAATAACTGTGTTGGGGATAGGAACCCTGATAGTATATTTGTGAAAGAGAAGCGGTGCAACTCAAGGAAGAAACTTTTAAAGAGAAATGTCAGCGCTCTGTTATCAGCTAGGTGCTCTTTTCGGGTATCTCTCTGAATCCGGCTGTCATGGTGGCCATGGTTGGGCAATGAGTCATTGGGTTCAAAGGTCTGATGTTGAGAGTGCTTCCTGAACAGAATTCTCATTAAAACTACAATTTCCTAAGAAGTGTTAGGTTCAAAATCACAAGCTCTTGCAATTCTTTAACCCCTCTGCATGTCATAGTGGATCTCTATATACCTTTCCCCAGGATCCTGAATGATGTTAGAAGACTTGTTAGAGTAACTTTTGCTCTGTCTTTTAGGAGACTGTGCCTCTGTGCCTGTTCTGAACCAAGTCATCCTATTAAAAGAACAAGGCTTTGAGAGAAAAAATAATTGGTTTCTTATTTAGATAACTTCCGTGGCTTAGGGAATCAGTGAATAGATAACACGGGTTAATATATCATAGGAGTTACCAATTAGTCAAACAATCTGCGAAAGCTAGTCAATGATTATGTTAAGAATTATCCTCAAAATCTTTCCCCAAAAGGGTTAATTTGGATATATGTAGCTAATAGGAAACACAAAATTGTATATATATTATATAATATATATAATATGGCATATTATATCTAATATACTATACAATTATAATGTGTTACATAATATAACACATAATATATATTATATTATATATGTAATTTGCATGCGTTTGTGAAATTTTAGGTAATTATTGGCAGTGGGAAGTAAAAAACAGCTCAGTAAACTAAAATATCCTCCAGAAAGGTCTACGACTATAATTGGTGATCAAAATATAAAACTATTCCTTACAAATGACTGGTGTGTTTTTGTTTTTGTTTTTGTTTTTGTTTTTGTTTTCAGTAGTTCACAGTCTATTAATAGCTCCAATTTGAAAATCCCAACATAACAACTGAGACTCAGGATCGACTGAAGAGAGCCCAGATTTATGTTAGGAGTCTAGGGCTCCAGCTCCATCCGTCCAAAAATCAGCAGTGTGAGCCTGACAGGTGGAGGCATTTGGGGTTTCAAGTCCTCTGTGTCCCCAGCTGAGAAATGATGCTTTGGACTAGATGGACCTGCCTTTCAATCTTTGTCATGCGTGATTCCATGTGAACTTTATACTCCCAAGCTGCTCATTAAGATACTTATTTGCCATGGATGATAACAATCTGACTCAAATGACATATCTAAAGAGGGCAAATTAAACATTAACATGAGTTTTTCCTACTTAAAAAAAAAAGAAAAAATTACTTCCACGCAAATGTTTAAAGGATGGCTGATAAATTTTTCTGCATCAAATATGATATGAGTAGACTAATAGATCCCCATCCCACACCAGATTGCAGATAGTCCTTAAGCAATCAGCTCGTACTGAAAAGCATTTGGGGTTAAGCAGCTTTCACCTTTCCCTGGAGCAATCTTGGTTTCAAAGCCAAGATTAAGGCAGCCTTTTGATTTTTACATGCCTGATATGTGGGCACTAAATCTGTAGATAAATATTTTTGCAGTTAAGCATCACATTTAATGGCCTTCATTTTGAAGCAGGTAGAAAGGAGAACCATAGATGTAGTGATATATGACAACAGGAATGACTGCTTAGAGGTGAAACATTTTTCTCCTCCATTGCATTGGGAAAGGCCATGTCCAAAGTGTTTTGCCACTATAGAATGATTCGAGTTAAATTAGTTTGATGTCGAAGTTCACAGTTAAAAGTTTATTCTTTAAAAGACCCCCTCCATCAAGCACACTTCCCCCCCCCCCCCCCCCCGACTGAATGCTCAGAGAAAGGATATTATTGATCTGGCTATGTTAAGGAAACCTTTTCCTTAAGGAAGAGATATATGCAGAAATTTGGTAGAAAAAAGATCCAAATATTTTTCTGTACCCAAACTAGACTATATGATCATAGAAGAGACTATTTTAAATAATACTTCATCAGATATTTATTGAGCTTCTATAGTTTTCCAGGCACTATGCTATAGAGTTGTTTACAAGGGCAAGAAAATACCAGAATAGCCCATCGGGGCAATTGCAACATATCAGAGAAATAATGGTTAGGTAAATGTTCTTGACTTTTAAGACTTTGGTTTGCACTGAAGGCAGGGATTAGACCTAATGACCTTAGCTGTTTGTTTCCATATAATTATGAGATAGTTTTCCAAGTTGTGTTTCTATGATAATTATTTGAAGAAAAGTCCCCATTGCAGGTAAAAATGGTTGAATGAGCACTCGAAACATTTCCTTATTGGAAAAAAACAAGAAATGCAGGCAGACAGGCCTGCGTCAAGATTGGTCACTCTGATGTATCTTGCCTGTACTTGGGTCTTTCTAATCTTTTTTCCACAGAGCCAGACAAATCCTTCTGAAATCCAAATCTGGCTGTCACTTTCCTGCTAAAACCTGGTAAGTGGCTTCCCATTGTGATCTGGATGCTAAAATTCAAGCTTTTTAGCAAGGAGTGTTAAATTTGCTTCATGCTGTACATCTTGCTTACCTTCGAGCCAACCGTTCACTTCCCTGCCCATAAATGTTAAACTTCATCATATGATGTCATTTCTCTGAACAGAATTAGCTTTCTTGCTTCTGAGGATCAGAACATACTATTATGCTATTTTTCTCTATCTGTAAATCTCTCCATTTCTTTTTCCTTTTCTTTGTTTTTTTTTACTGCCCCCCACTCCCCACATTCCCTCTTCTCTTCACTGGGTTATTTACGACTTCAGGTTTTAGCATTACTAGGACTTATATCTAGGAAACCTTCTCAGACCTTTTAAGACTGTCTGGGCTCTTACCACACCCGGGTGTCTATGAATCTGTCACATCCACTGGGTTATTACAGAACTGGGTTTTGTTAACATTATATTCTCAGAAAATAAGATCACTTGTGTCTTAAAGAGGTGAACTCGATAAATAACTATAAATGAGATGAAGAAGCATTTACCATGATCCTAGGGGATGATGCAAGAAACCATTGCTTTTGAGCATGAGGCATATCACAGACTTTTTTAAAATATGAAAAGAGGGCACACTAACTTCAAAAGCCGAAACTTTGTTCCAAGAGAGCTGCAAGCCGCCATCTACAGAATGATGTAGACCGTCCCGCAGCAGCATTGGAAGACTGAGATTGTCTAACAGAACTGTGTAGAATAGGTCCCCTGGAGAAACATGACTATAAAAAGTAACTGCTTCCATTTTTAGGCACTCCGGTCCAGCGTGTGCCAGGTACATGCTGCCTCTTGCTTTGCAGCCTGGGATAGAGTTAAGTCCTCTGTACTGCATTTCATTCCCTTGTTATTTACATAATCCCTCTGGCTGTGCCTATCAATTTACAGACCAAAAGGAATCCCATCACTGGCACACCACACCGTACACTTGGCTGCCTCGTACAAATGTGTTTTACCTGGATTATGTCTGTCAGAGCAAACCCCCAGGTGATGATAATTTCATTGTATTTAACACAAAGTGTTCCTAAGACAGTGGCAGGGTTGGGGGGCAGGGGGGAGATACCTGAGGTATAAGAGAAATCAAGCCTGTTAAGTATAACCACCCTTGAAACCTGTCTTCTTTCCACAACTTGTGACTTGAGAAATGCATTGCCATACAGGGTGTTTAAAACTATTTTGTGATAAAATGGCTCTGGGGCCGGCCCCCTTTGAAAACGTCAAGCTCGTGCCATAGTAGGATATTCTGGGGATCATTTTTTGAAACGTTAACTTCAAAGCGGCTCATTTTTCCTCCCAAATTATGGACTGTGTCAGATCCCTAAATACTTTGAAGGGTAAGACAGGCCACCGTGTAAATGTTTAAAAATATACAAAATGAAAATACATAGATATCACCAGAAACAAATTGAGGAAGAATTATTTTATGAGTAGAAAGATACAGAGTAAATCTTAGCTGCAAACAGTAAAACAATTATGATGGTGCCCATAGTTCATTTACAAGTTTGAGGCCAATAAAACGACCTAGTACTAAAGCATTGGAACGTCTGAAGGTGCCAAGAGAACTGAAGACCATTTCCCCGATGTGCTTTCGATGAATTCTCTGATACCAACGTAAAGAAAAGTAAGAACGGTATTTGAGTACGTCGGTGTGATCCTGCAAGAGACTTCTTACTTCTCAGAAACACTGCGGTGGACTTCACAAAGATTTTAGTGAGCGCTTTTAAACCTTCAGGTTTTCCCGTTGGTAGGAGCATGTTCCTAGAAACAGAAACAACAGAGTCTAATCGGAGCCATTATCTCTCATATGATCTTCAAAGTCCAGAAATATTTAATAGGAAGTGTTCGTTATTCATTATACTCTCATTTGTTGTTTGCATTATTAAAATATGACAATCAATGCCGTCATAGATTTCTTCAACTTAAGTGAAGTCCTGGAGAAGTTCTGTTTCCCAAATTACCCCAAGAAGGCTCAAGAAGAACATGAGGTTCACTTATGTGGAGTCTTGGGCAAGCTGGGAGTCAGGGCACATGATTTCTCTACTGGTTTTACTGCCGACTACGTGATTTGGGGCAATTCTGTGCTGCCTTTTTGTATGCCAACAGCTCTCAAACGCAGAATCACCAGGGGGACTTGTTAAAACACAAATTAGTGCTCTAATTTAGTAGGTTGGGTGGGTCCCAAGAATCTGCATCTCCTACCAAGTCCCTAGGTGTTCCTAATGCTTCCGGTATGGGACAGGTTTTGAGAACCACACCAATGCACACATCTCTCACTCTGTTCCTCTTTACCGAGGAGGGAAGCAGAGGGGTGACAAGGGAAGTCTGCCTGGCAGAACGCGTTATGGTCTTTAGATGATGCTGTGGGAGGAGTGTGCTTTTATGGGAATGGAGGGAGGAAGAAGCACACGTTTATTTATCTTTTTAAGTTTCATTAACAAGAAGATGAGCCTAGCACTTGCAGGCAAAAAACCCAGAGTACTCTAGGGGAAGAGTGAAGAAAGTACCAGAAAATCCCAAGTGATTCTCTAGCTCTAGCTCTCTAGCTCTCTAGCTTTGGCATCAAAAATCCCAAATCCAAAATTAGGGGCGCCTGGGTGGCTCAGTCAGTTGAGCATCTGACTCTTGATTTCAGCTCAGGTCATGGTCCCAGGGTTGTGGGATCAAGCCCCGCATCGGGCTCCGTGCTGAGCATGGAGCCTGCTTGAGATTCTCTCTCTCTCTCTCTCTCTCTCTCTGTCTCTTTTTCTCTCTCTCTCCCCCTGCTTGCATGCTCTCTCTCTCTCTCAAAAAAAAAAAAAAATCCAAAATTATACAGAAATGTGAAGGGGCAAAAACTGACCTGAAGTTATCCTACTGGTAGGAATATACTCTTTTTCTGCATAAAAAGTGACAACTCTCAACAGCTTTGTATTAGAAAAGAACAAGGTTGGATATATTTAAAAAAATTTTTTTTTTTTCAACGTTTATTTATTTTTGGGACAGAGAGAGACAGAGCATGAACGGGGGAGGGGCAGAGAGAGAGGGAGACACAGAATCGGAAACAGGCTCCAGGCTCTGAGCCATCAGCCCAGAGCCTGACGCGGGGCTCGAACTCCCGGACCGCGAGATTGTGACCTGGCTGAAGTCGGACGCTTAACCGACTGCGCCACCCAGGCGCCCCAGGATATATTTTTTTAAATAAAGACTATGAAAAATCATTATGCTTTAACTAGAGTATTTTTAAATTTAAACATGAGTAGATGTTCTTTGTGAAACATATGGATAAATACATTTGTATGGCTAAATATGGCATGACACATTGATGAAAAACGTTTTCCAGTAGGAACACCAAAATACAAAACAAGATTTATTTAGCACATAAACTTGCAATGAATAGCAAGATAGAGCTTCCTTTGTCTTTTCTGGAGCTCAAATCCCATTGCAACTATTGCCATAAAATAAAAATATGTGAAAAGAATGTTTTTCTACACTGTAACTGGTGTACTCCTTATTACATGCAGCACTACATACAATAAAATGCCGGTATAAAAATTGCCAGGTGTATTAACAAACTTCCTGCAATAAGATTTGTCTTGTAAAAGCTATTTTCTTTTAAAGAGATGAGCCGGCATGCTTTCTTATTTGCACATCATTCTCTGCCTAGAACACGCCTTTGTCGCTACAATTCATTGCCTCTTCATGGAGTTACCAGACAGTTCGGCATATTTATGGTGGCATGAATTACATTGCTGGAATAAATATTACAATGCTTCTGTAATCACAGGACATCATGAACAGGAACATAATGAGACATCTGCTCTCTCTGAAGAGAATTACACGAGCACTCTGTAATTTTCAATGGGAGAAAGAACAATCTGTGAACATAGGGCCAGTCTGTGTCATTTACCATAAAAGTCATTCAAATTCACGCCGAGTCAAGGCCAGACGCAAAACTGTCCAGATACAAAGCTGCCCATATCGCTGAATATATTTTGCAAACTGAAAAGGTTCAGGGAAGTAAGACCTGAAACTTTAACGATTAATTCGCTCCCTGTGTTTTGGATCCTCTCACTGACTGGTCATGGGTTGCAAAATTCATATAAAACATTCAGACAATGAAGGCTTGTAGTATTATTTTTTTCAGCCTATAATTTTGAAACAGCGCAATAATTTATAAGGAAAATAATTTATATGAGTTTCCACTATAAAAATTTTATCCTTTTCATCCCATTGAAGTGTGAAACGAAGTTATTTACAGATTTTTTGAAGGAAAACAGGTACACGTATTTTCAATGAATAAAATCAAGAAAAGTGAAAATATTCAATTTCTAAAATATTTATTAGGTGCACAGATTTAGCATATGTTTTTACATATGATATTAATGCATTAAAAAAAAAATTTTTTTTAATTTATTTATTTTTGGGGCGCCTGGGTGGCACAGTCGGTTAAGCGTCCGACTTCAGCCAGGTCACGATCTCGCGGTCCGTGAGTTCGAGCCCTGCGTCAGGCTCTGGGCTGATGGCTCAGAAACTGGAGCCTGTTTCCGATTCTGTGTCTCCCTCTCTCTCTGCCCCTCCCCCGTTCATGCTCTGTCTCTCTCTGTCCCCAAAATAAATAAACGTTGAAAAAAAAATTAAAAAAAAAACGTTGAAAAAAAAATTTATTTATTTTTGAGACAGAGAGAGACAGAGCATGAACGGCGGAGGAGCAGAGAGAGAGGGAGACACAGAATCGGAAGCAGGCTCCAGGCTCTGGGCCATCAGCCCAGAGCTCGACTTGGGGCTCCTCAGGGACCGTGGGATCGTGACCTGAGCTGAAGTCGGACGCTTAACTGACTGAACCACCCAGGCGCCCCGACATTAATGCATTTTTAAGGTCCATTAAGCAAAAGAAAAATCAGGAATCTGAATGATATGTATCCATATTCTTGAAGAAGGAATATTATTACATCATATTGGATTTTGTTTTCCTCTAGAGAACATATATTCAAGTTTTTCATCCTGTTAATGGTGACAAAGGTAGTACAAAATAATGTAATGGAACAGATTCTCAAGAATTTTTCCATCAAAATAATAAATCTTATCACTAAAAAGTGAACATTCTTCAGAACATATGGGCAGGATATAAAAGTAGAGAAAAATAGCACACTAAAACTTGCAGTAAACATTGTTTTTTTTAATGCTTGGGAAATCTTTGCAATTCTTGCATTGTTCTAGAGACTAGGAAAGAGAATGGTTGAGTGTGACTATTCAGAATTGTGTTCATAATTTCATTTTCCAATTTGCAACTTAAAAAGAAATAAAAGTTAGTGTGACAAATCAAACCCGTCTTCTCCAAATTCAGGGCCACTGTCCTGAACAAAAAAATGTACTGAATTTTCTCCTTTATTCCTTGAAAGTAAAAACGTACAATGTCCCAAGTTAAAAGATATGTAGGAAAAGATACTTTTTTTTAAAGTAGGAAATTGTGAATGTGCTTATTACGGATTTAAGTCATTTTATGAAAGAAAAAGATGACAGCAGAGTAAATTAATAAGCAAATATAGGAAACTAGTACTTGAACAAAGTAAACATCTATTACTCTACAAAATCTTTTCTATAAGCCTATGTCTTTTGTTAAAATACTATTTCTCGGATTTGATTAATGATTTATGTCTTTATTTGAATATTGTTTTTTTAAAGTTGTTATATATTCAGGAGCTATACTTGAAACATATCCAAAAGTGTATCTGCTGATTGAGAAACATATACTTGAACGTTTTTATTGTAGCTATACAGTCTAACCATGCACAGGTCACATGTGGCTATTGAGCACTTGAAATATGGGTAGTTTGACTGAAGAATTGGCTTTTTAATTTTACTTTTAACAAATGTTGGGGCACCTGGGTGGCTCACTTGGTTGAACATCTGACTCTTGATTTTGGTTCAGGTAATGTCTCAGGGTCGTGGGACCCAGCCCCTTGCCAGGCTCTAAGCTAAGAGTGGAGCCTGCTTAAGATTCTCTCTCTGTCTCCCTCTGCCCCTCTCCCTCACTCGTGCTCTCTCTCTCTTAAAAAAAAAACACATTAACTATACTTGGGACAACTTTGTCAACCATAAATTTTATGAAATCTAAGTACAGATGAAGTATTTCTGATGAAAATCAAATCCTTTGAAGTGATTTAAGTGCAAAATATACACTGGGTTTCAAAAACAGCATGGAAAAAACGAAAAAAAACAAAGCAGTAATTTTTTATATTGTTCACGTGTTAGATTAATAATATTTAGGATATAGTGCATTAAATAAAATACATTACTGAAATTTTTTAAATTTACCAGTTTTAATATTTTTATGTGGCTGCCAGAAATTTCTGAAGTACAAACATGGCTCACATTACATTTTCAATGGAACAACGCTGATCTACATTGTCAATAGCAATTAAAACTTAACAATCTTTGCAGTTTACAGAATTTGTGGCATATCCAATAAATCTGTCACTAATTATTATGCACGTATTTTTTATTATATGCATTTCATATAGTTACAACGAATATAACCACATGGGGCATGAGTTTCTCCATGTGAGATGATTTCAACTGTTAGTAAGTGTTCAGAGCCTATGTAAGGCTTTTTTGTTTTTGTTTTAGTAGGCTCTATGCCCAACTTGGGGCTTGAACTCATGACCCCAGGATCAAGAGTCCCATGCTTTAGCAACTCAGCCAGTCAGGTGTCCCTAAGGTTAATATTTTTAGTGAAAACTTGAATTTGTAAAGCACATCTGCTGAGTCACATGTATTGTCATAAAGGTTGTTCACAAAACAAGGTCTCCTAAGTACAAGATCCAGCCCACAATCACCCACCAAGCAATGGCGCTGGCAATGACCTGCGTTTGTCTGGAAAACGGGGCTCCTTTCTAAATGGCACAAAGATAGCATCTGGGCAAGCTAACTCTGTATTTACATCAAGATGCAACATGTAATATTACAAAATGCATCCTCAGAGAATTGTTTTCTGCTCGAATCATCTAGGTAGATGCAGTAAGAATTCTGTTATCACCTCACATTTGCCAAAGGTTTTATTATTTTCCCAACTTTCACACATATTTTATCAGTATTCTTGAAGGAGACACATAAAGATAAGTATG
Source organism: Prionailurus bengalensis (assembly GCF_016509475.1). NCBI lineage: Eukaryota > Metazoa > Chordata > Mammalia > Carnivora > Felidae > Prionailurus > Prionailurus bengalensis. The sequence continues at coordinate 15,122,607 of NC_057359.1, forward strand.
CATTGTGCTCATTTCCCAGCAAAGACATGGAACTGAATTTCCTCATTTTCCCCTTGCAAATAAAATTGCAACCTCTATAACTCATGAGGCAGCCCCATAGATATAAACGTTGCAGCTAAAATGAATGTAACATTTATAGATTAAGAACATATTGTAACAAAAGGACACAACTCAATCACCATTTTGTTTGCAAAATTCAATCAGAATTTTGATTTCTCATAAAAATATTTAATCATATTTTGTCATTTAACTTGTATTAAAATGTAAATGGCAATGTTGTGGGCCCCCCCTGCAAATCTAATTTATTTACTGCATTACTTACTACAATTTTGGTTTTGTACAATTTAGCTAAGTGAGCCCACGACAAAAGTTCTCCCTTGAAAATATTCTGACTATAACAGCTACCTTTGAGAAACAAGTTTACATTACAGTCAATTAAAATCTATTTTTAGTGAATAGGAACTACTGTTTTCATGCTATATATTTTATTTAAAGATGAGAACAAAACAAGTTAGCTAATACTTTTATGAATCTACAGGACTCTGAGGAGAATATCTGTAAGATAATTCCTTAATATCCCTTTTGAAAGAGTATTAAGTAGTTTCTTATTCAATGTAGATTTCTTAAGTAGCTGACATTTATTTTGTTTCCCTGCCACCTGATCTTGGTACCTTAAAACCTGTTTTTCATTTGTTTTACATTTATTCATGTTCTAATGGCTCCCAGTGATTTTCAACTAGAATTTTCTTAAGGAGTGGGTTTTAGATCTTTCTACAGATACAACAAATGTTGTTGGAACTTATGGTTTTTTTAAAAACCTCAGTTTGGTAAACATTAATAACCCATTCAGACTGATTATATTCTTAACAGTTACTATTTTTTAACCATTGAACTGGAGGCTTAGAGTTCACTTGAATACAATAAATGCTATGTATATATAATAATACCAAATATTATGCTCTCTTTTGATGTTTTGATAGCCTATTCATTCATTGAAATTCAGATTAGGATGAAACCACGTAGATTTTGAAGAATGCAATGTATATAACCTTTACAGCAAAAGTTGGCCTTGCAACCTATGCTCGAAATCAAAGTTCCCTTTTGGGGTATCAAACCACACCACAACCACCAGACTGACTACCAGTTGGAGGTGATGGACCCACAACATTGTATATTTGTTTAATTCCCATGTCTATCAGGTCACTGTGGTCATCAAGAGAGATTATTCCAACATAGACTTTTTTTTTTTTTCATAATGAATTGAAGGGGGGGGTGTTGATAAAACATGACAAAAATATAATTTATTTTAAAAGTAAAAGCATGAATTTACCCAAAGCCATCACCATCTATCATTCTGTGAATCATGTAATGATCATTGTCATTTTGACATGTACAACATTTCTCTTCTCCCATCACCTTTGCATTAATTGGATTGTAAGGGGTAGGGCAAGGCCACAAGAGACAGGGTGTGGAATGCCCAGTGTCTCCATTGCTATTTGTATCACTGAAACATTTTGATGTCAGGTAGATATTAACCTAATAAGGAAGCCCCACTGGCTTTCTGTCTCCTCCAGACAATAAAACAGAATAATTATGTCTGTGCCTGTCTTTTCAGTTGTTCGACTATAACACAGGTTGAGAACTAACTACAGATTCTAATTAACTCAAATTAGACTGATGAGAGAGATTACTACTACAACATGAAGATTAGGAAATTAATCCTAATGGTAAACCTCAAAGACATTGGGTACAAAGGGAATAAACGTTAAGGGGACAAATTGGGCCACTAACTACTTCAAAGATGTTAGAAGTGAGTGCTAACCTGAGCAGTGGCTTCAACCCATTTGAATGCAAGTTCCTGACTTTCTGCAAGGAGAGATTTCAGCACTTGAAGGAGAATAGCCCATATTTCAAAATGGCATTAAACCTTCTTTTGCACTTCTTGGACTTGATTCCATATTTTTCATTAGCTTGGGGGTGGGAAGGGTGGAAGTCATGGCGATAGAAAAACCCTCTAATGATTTAAAAAAATATTATTGATTTAAAAACTTGCTTAAGCAAACTTTCAAATTAGAAAGACTGGGTATGACAGCATACATTAAAGACATTTGTAAAAGACGTATACTGAGAACAGTTATTCTAATATTGTTTGAGGAAACCATTTATTAATTATAGATACACATTGATGAAATTTCTTATTGAAAATGCACACACTTTCTATTTTTTCATGGTTTACAACTCTGAAAATTTACTTTCATACTGTTGCTTCTAATGCTCATTAATTTCTCTGAATTCTCAATTGCTTACTCCGAAAAAATAGGGTTGGAAGACAAATAGATCGCTAACCAACACAGGAAAATATGTTCATTATCACTTACAAATCTAAGCTACAAGATATCACCTCACACGTATTAACATTAGCTAAAATCAATAACGTAAGACCAACAGGTTTTGGCAAGGAGGTGGAGAAAAAGGAACCCCCCCTGCACTGTGGTTGGGAATACAAACTGGTACAGCCACTGTGGAAACAGTATGGGGTTTCCTCAAAAAGCTAAAAAATAGAACTACCCTATGATCCAACAATTACATTACTGGGTGTTTACCCAAAGAATATGAAAACACTAATTCAAAGGGATACATGTACCCCTATGTTTATAGTAGCATTACTTCCAATAGTCAAGATATGGAGCAGCCCAATGTCTAATTATAGATGAACCGATAAAGAAGATGTGGTGTATATCCACAATGGAATACTATTCAGCCATAAAAAAGAATGAAATCTTGCCATTTCCAATGACATGGATGGAGCTAGAGAATTTTATGCTGAGTGAAATAAGTCAGAGAAAGACAAATACCATCTGATTTCATTCATATGTGCAATTTAGAAAGCAAAACAATTGAACAAAGGGGAAAAAAGAGGGAGAGAGAAAGAGATAGAGAGAGAGAGAGAGAGAGAGAGAGAGAGAAACCAAGAAGCAGGCTCTTCTCTATAGAGAACAAACTGATGGTTACCAGAGCGGAGGTGATGGGGATTAAGGAGTGATGAGCACCGGGTGACGTATGGAATCCTTGAATGACTATATTACACACCTGAAAATAATATGATATTATATTTTGACCAACTGGAATTAAAAAGAGAAAGAGAGAGAGAGAGAGAAAATAGGCTTGTAGAGAAAGGTCATCTTTTTCATGCTGCAAGATTCTCCTATATAAGTCATGTTGTTTGAAATCCATATCATATGATAAGTTCACTTGTAAGTATATGTTTGTAATTCAAATCCATGCAATAGGAAGAATGTAAGATAAAAAATAAAATAACACCCCAGTGTAATTATAAAATACAGAACAATTTGACTCAAATTTAAAAAAGCAAAACCATATCAAGGGGGAAGACTAAAATTAAACCCAAAGGACATATAATGAAGTATCAGACTTAAAATTTTCAGTAAACTAGAGAAAAAAGGGAGATAAAATAGGCTATATGACTATTATTATTTTAAAAGATAGAATCAGGGGCACCTGGGTGGCTCAGTCAGTTAAGCGTCCAACTTCAGCTCAGGGTCATGATCTCACGGTTTGTGTGTTTGAGCCCCGCATCGGGATCCGTGCTGACTGTTCAGAGCCTGGAGCCTGTTTCGGATTCTGTGTCTCCCTCTCTCTCTGGCCCCCCTCTCTCATGCTCTGTCTCTCTCTCAAAATTAAATAAACATTAAAAAAAGATGGAGTCACACTAGTTTCTCAGAAGAAACACTATTTTCAAGAAATATATTCCTGGAAGACTTTCAAAGAAGAACTTACATGGTGGCATACAAAGTAATAGTCTCTTCCATAAGTCTGCTATTTATAGTAGGTAGGTGTTTGCTACATTTGTAAGAAAAGTTTGGATTGATATCCCAAATAATACTAAAAAGAGAGTTTTGGTAAAGTGGCTTAAGCCAATTTGCCCATTCTCAATTGTTCCGCTCGTTTTTGTTGGCTTCTAGTTCCTGTCCTTCTCTCCCTGTCTCCTCACACTTGAGGTGGTGATGAGTTGTGGTTCCCTCTCCCAGGTACCAAGTGGGATGTTATTACAGAAGCAAGTCTCAGGTACGAGTCCACACCACAGATTTATCACCAACAAGGGACAAAACGTTCCAACAACCTATCCCCCAGACTATGTGGATTATCCTCAGTTGTCCCTAGTTGTCCACCAGGACTTGCATGAATGCTTCTCTGTAGGGAGGCCCATCTGGCAAGTCTTGAGAACCAGCTAGTCATCTAGCGGGGATGAGGTGTGGTTTCTGTCATGCCCACGTGCCATGGGAAGGAACAGGACTCCTAGGACTAGGCCACTGCTTTGAAGAACATGACGGGCCTGGCTCACCAGGTTCTCATATCATTTTTACCATGGAAAAAAGTGTTTCAGGCATCTCTTCTGTCCTGTTGCAGGTGGAGATGGGGATATTAGAGGCCATTATTATTGGAAACAATACAACCATGATTAGCAACTTTGAAATGATTTCTAGTTATCCTAACTAGAATACTTTAAGTGCTAATAATCTACTCTAGTATGAAGATTATAGTTGAGTTAGCCTACCTATCTCTCATACTATCTATGTTGAAGTATTTAAAATAAACTACAGGCGGGGTGCCTGGGTGTCTCTGTCGGTTAAGCGTCCGACTTCAGTTCAGGTCATGATCTCACAGTCCGTGGGTTCGAGCCCCACGTCGGGTTCTGTGCCGACAGCTCAGAGCCTGGAGCCTGCTTCAGAGTCTGTGCCTCTCTTTCTTTCTTCCTTCTCCCTCTCGTGCTCTGTCTCTGTCTCTCTCTCTCAAAAATAAATAAACATTAATTTTTTTTTAAATAAAGTAAAATAAAATAAACTACAGGCAACACAACAGGAATTGTTATAATCTGCCCATGAGAAGACCTAGGGTATTCCTAAGGTGTTTATCTATATCAACTCGTTCTCTGGAATAGCTGCCCTTATAAATATTCTTCTTTATTAATATACACAAAATACTTGATTTGTAATAATAAATAAAAGCATTCTTTTTTAGTACCTTATGCATAGTATTTTATGTGTCAATTTATTTCCCATGTATTATTTGTCTACCAAAACCTTATATATTGGAACACCATCATGACTGTTTTCTCCATTATACAAAAGGAAAGAGAAGGCCTCACCCTGATGACTCAAAGTGTCCGGGACTACACCACAAACTTTGTCAGAGCAGACATTTCTCGTCTCCCGGTTTTCCATTCGGTAAGTTTTCTTAGTGATCTTTTGTGAGGTCGCTCCTGCTGTCTTTCCAGGAAAGTCTACAAGAGGAATGCATTTGTATTCTTTTGTTTTACTTCCCCTAATTGTTGATTTAAAAAATTTTTTTTTTCAACGTTTATTTATTTTTGGGACAGAGAGAGACAGAGCATGAACGGGGGAGGGGCAGAGAGAGAGGGAGACACAGAATCGGAAACAGGCTCCAGGCTCTGAGCCATCAGCCCAGAGCCCGACGCGGGGCTTGAACTCACAGACCGCGAGATCGTGACCTGGCTGAAGTCGGACGCTTAACCGACTGCGCCACCCAGGCGCCCCTAATTGTTGATTTTAAAACATCCTCTTTGGCTGGGTAGGAGTATGTTTTTAAGGTCTCTGATGATCCCCCCCCCGCCCCCCAAAAAGAAAGGAAAGTTCTTCAGTATGGAATTTAACTATAAATTAAACTCTCTTCTTGTTTAGTGAAGTTTGAGCGGTAGCCTATACTTTGCAAAAACTACAAAACATTTACTGCATAATAAGCCTAGTTTAACAAATAAATGGACACTTGTCCACTTATTTTGTATGGTGGAGTTAGAATATTGGGAGTATTTCAGAAAAATTCTCATACTTATTTTTGTTCTCTGGCTTCTAAGGACATTAAATTATCTCCATTTTATAATTCACTTCTTCTCTACTATCAATGCTTTCTTCAAATCAGAAGTAGCCCCTCCTGAGGAAATAATACTGTTTCATAAAAAAAAAAATCATTAAATATGAGTCAGACAGCATGAGTTTGCCTTGTCCCTTTTTTTCCAGTTATTTGCTAACCAACGTTGCCTCATTCCTAACTGCATTAAACCTGGATTCAAACCGCTGCAGAGGCAATAATATTAATGAGAACCCCATAGGGTTTTAGGGGAGTGTAGCCAGAATAGGGGCGGAATATGCCAGGGTGTTTTGTTTTCCTGGTAAACTCTTCTTCATGCTTCACTCGGGCACTACCTTCTTGGAACACGTGGGCCTTGCGTGCAGCCACTTATCTTACTTTCTCGGATACGCTCTCCTTTGTTCTTCTTTGCTGATCTGTTACATTCACTCTGCGCCATATCGGCCTAATTTATATGGCTCTCCCATAAAACAGCACTTTATTACTCTCTGCAGCTCCACTCCAAGAACAGTGCCAGATACAGAGTACTCTGAGTCCTGACAAAGAAGTTTGTTGAGTGAATACACGGATGGATAGCGAAGGGAATGCCATGGAACGGGAAGACCTATTTACCCGTCTGTCTCCCAAGGTTGTTGTGAAAACCGGTCACGTGTGTTAAACTTCCAAAGCTCAGGCGCCTCGGAGTTCCCCTCAGAAGTTGAGTTAAGCCAAACTAAAACTTAAGAATAATTTACCACGATTTTGTGCCTACCCGTATGCGTCCATCAGTGCTGACCTTTGCGGGTTAAATCCAAAAGGCCTTGCGTGAAATGGTGTAGCCCACGGCTGGCCCTCCCTGGGGTCGAGGTAGGTGTCTCAGACTGCCAAAGCATAAGGGGAGATGACAGGTAACCAAATGGGAAAGGGCCGCCGCCTTGGGCTCCCTGAGACTGGCCTCTAACAAGGCCGACTTGTCCCCGGGCCCTTTGGAGAGGAAATGAAGCGATGAACCAATGCTTGGCATAGGAGGCGCCGGGTCCTGACAGGCTAAGGTGTGACCAGCTGAATCCTAACCATCTCAGACATCTGCAGGAAAGCAAGGGAGCTGGGAGATGGCCAGGGGCAGGCGAGGCTGCGGGGGAAATGAGGTGTGTGCAGAGCCCGCAGAGAGGAGAAAAAGAAAGGGCAAGAGAGATTACTGGTCATCTGGTGTCTTAGATCCCACGCAAAGCAAACTCCAAGCACAACAGCAAACACAAGCTTTGAGTATTACTGTCTCCAAAGAGTATTTACCAAGCGCGGTCTGACTTGATCTCCCAGATTTGGTTAAATATGCATTTTGTGAACGTTGTGTTTCTGACTTTTCTTTGCTTTCCCTTTTTGTTATTGTTGTTGTTCTTCCTTCCTTTCTTTCTTCTTTTTTTAATTTTATTTTAACACCTGACACGCTTTAGCACTGTAATTCCGACACTGAGCAAATGGAGAAATAAGAGGAGTGAGGAAAGGAGAGGAAAATCTGACAGAGTATTTTAAAACAGCTTTTCTAATCGAAAAACATTTATGTATTCTTAAACATACTATGAAATATATCTAATTTTAATCATTTTATTAGATCTAATATATACCTGTGATTCCATGTATGTTTTTCTCCACTTTAAAACCCTCATATTTAGAATTAGCAGGCAATTCATTTAGCTCACACCATTTTTATAAACTCCCTTTTCTCAAAATGATCAATAGTAACATTTTATTTGGTGGTTAAAGACACATCAGCATATCAAAGCATTTATACATACCATTGCACTTTATTATGTTAAGAGGCAGTGGAAAAATGGAAAGTTATAAATGAAGTGAACATTTTTATTTGCTTTTATTGTGGCCACTGCATCACATTTTACCATTGTTCTTTGTTTATATGAGCAATGCTCCAACTGAATCCAAGATCTAGGGAAATGGGAAAGATACTTGGCTCACCCTTGAATTTTCAGTGGCTAGCAAAATACTTGGGGCAAAATACGTTGTTAATTTAAAATATTCAATGCATAGAAAAAAAGACCTCACACATATCACACTGTTTTAACAATACAGTTTTAGAATTGGGGCAATTGATTTTTTTTTTTTTAACATACAACACAGCTCTCTTTTTTCACGCATTGAAACTAGTGATGTATGTATAAAAGATATGAAAAGGTGGATTTTCTCATGGGTTCATCGCCAGCCATGGATATTTAATTGATCACATTATATTTTCCGCTCAATGAGAATTAGCAAGTAGCAAAGGAGAGTATTTATGTGAACATTCTACAAAAAATTGAAGAGTAGAAAGCACTCTATCTGAAATACATAATGAACTTTATCTTTATAGGATATGTATCTTTAAATCTATCTTGCTGGAAGACTTTTAATAAAAGTGGTTTAACTTGACTTAGAATAAGTTTTGGAATGTAATATCTATAACAAAATGGAAATTTTCACTCCTTTTGTTATCTACATTTTATTTGCACGTTGAAAAATCTTATTAATAGTTAGGGGCAGATCAACTAATAGAACACATACCCAGAAAACCCAATTCGTTGCTTCCCAAGGACAGACACAGTGTTCACCACTCAGGTAAGGAAATGATAGCAGGTAAAAATTTCTCTTGTATCCAGGCGGTACCTGCAAAGCTCCAACAGCCTCAGCTGCACATAACTCTGAAAGAAAGCCATCCTTCCTCCCTTCCCCAGATCTTGAGAAACCACTGCAAGGCTGGAGTCTCAGTCATGAGTATCACTCACCAAAGCAGCAACAGATAACAAAAAATTATCCTCTCTGGTATATGTCTCTCTACACTCTTTTCCATGCACGTAGAATCATATACAGATACATACAAATACACAGGGCACACATAAAACACATTTTGCTACTTTGTTTTACACAAATGCAATGTTGTGCAGATTTCTCTGCATCTTGCTCTTGTCCCTTTCATCATGAATATGTCTCCAGGGAAATATATAGAGATCTAGCTCATTCTTTTTGATGGTTAAGAAATATTATATGAAATTATCACCATACAGTATATTAAACTCCCCAAATGGTAGACATTCACTTGTTTCCAAAGGTGTCAAATACATCTTTGTTATTATACCCATATGCACTGATACTTTGATTTCTGTTTTAAAACATTTTTTAGTGTTTATTTATTTTTCAGAGAGAGAGAGAGACTGAGTGTAAGCCGGGGAGGGGCAGACAGAGAAGGAGACACAGAATCTGAAGCAGACTCCAGGCTCCGAGCTGTCAGCACAGAGCCCAATGCGGGGCTTGAACCCACAAGCTGAGATCATGACCTGAGCCAAAGTCAGACGCTTAACTGGTTGAGCCACTCAGGTGCCCCCTGATACTTTTATTTCAATGGGCTAGAATGTAATGAGTGGGATTACTGCATGAAAAGATATACGGATTATGAATTTTAGTATATAGTGTCAGAATATTCTCCCCCAAAGCTATGACTATGCTTCCATCAGTAATGCAGGAGAGTTTTCTTCCTCACTTGTTACCACTCACTCCAACGTTGGCCAGTCTGAGGGGGAGAGGTGATGGCCTTGTGTTCAATTCATTTACATTATGAATGAACTTCACTCTTAGTGAAGCTGGGCATTTGTTTTATATTAGCTATTCGTACTTTCGCCCTCCTGCTGTATTTTTTAGCACAGTATCACAAATACTTTGCAAGATCTCAAAGATCAATATAGCAACACCTTGGAAAATTAAAGTGCTCTCTGCCTGAAAGCCTTTTGGGGAAAATGTATACACACATAACACAGAATAGCGGTTTACTCCCCAAATGCAGAAAACCATTCTCTGAATTTATTTTAGGCTGGTGAACAAAGATAAAAATCATCATTTTCCTAGAGTAAAAACTAATGAAGCTATTCATCTCCATGTTTCATTATTTGGTTTTAATTACAGTTTTCAGAACCGTTTTCTTGGGATAAAATTTACATACTATAAAATAAATAAATAAATAAATAATAAATAAATAAAAATAAATAAATAAAATTTGCATACTATAAAATCCATTTTATGGTATGTGATTCAGTGGTTTTCAGCATATTTGCATTTGCTCCAGCATCACTACCCTCTGATACTGGAAGATTTCCAACAGTCCAAAAAGAACATACTCATTAGTGGTCAGCCCCCATTCCCTGCCCCACCAAGCCCTTGGCAACCACTAATCCATCTTCTGTCTATCCAGAGATGCCTATTAACTGTAGGCATTTCATATAAAGGGAATCATACACTATGTTGCCTTTTTTGTGTAGCTTCTTTTGCATAATGATTTCAAGGTTCATCCATGTTGTAGCATGTATGAATACTTCATTCGTTTTTATTGCCAACTAATATTCCATTGTATGGGTATATCACACTTTATCAAGTCATTGGTTAATGGACGTTTGGGTCAGTTCGATCTGGGTTCGAATCCAGATTTGACAGTTATTTCTCTTGTGACCATGGGTAAGTTAAGAGAAATGAAGCAGGAATAGGTGTCAGAGAAGGACACTGAAGGACAAATGAAGGCATCGCAACACCTTCTCATTTTTTGAGAAATTTTTTGAGAATTTTTTTTGAGTGTGGGTAGATGTAGTGGGTACATCTCTTCAAAGCACATCCACTTGATGATTAATCACTTGCCCAATCTTCCCACGTGATGGGTCATATAATACACAGTTTGTGAGGGACAGTTCAGGTCATGTGGTCATTTTGATGTCCGTGATTAGGAGTTCAGTCTCGACAAGAATCCAAAATCACTCCAGGACTGTTTCTCAAAAGAAGAAAAGAGTATGTTAAGGGGAACCTAGACTTGCTCCCACACCCCAAAGTTCTGCACTGTGATCCTCCTGTCGGGGCTTGCCGGAGACTCCCAAGGGGCAGCCCTGTCCACTCTTAGACTCTTTGAACCTGCAGCTGGGGGTCTGCAAGCGGAGAAGCAGCTTGCCCTGAAGCCTGAACTGGCTGAAGAACTTTCTCCGGTCTCCCCTCAAACATGGCGTGTTTAGAGGTGACTTGGTAAATGGTGGTAGGAACTGGGAGAGGACACTGACCACTTTATGCTGGTTCTACCAAAGGGATGTTCTGGGTGTGCAGGAAGAGGCTGGGGAGTGACATAAATTGTTGCTGCTGCTGCAGTGACAGGTCGTTAATGGGATGACATCCACAGAAACAAGGAAATGGAAAACATGTCTCTTCCTCTCGTTCTTGCCTTCCAGTCACGTACCCTTAATGGCCAAATATAACAAGAAACCTGCTGGAAAAGAGGAAGATTATTTACAGCCTCAGCATCACAAAGCAGCGCATAGAAGAGTGTGTTTGGAGATGACATACCCTAGCTTTGCGGCCAGCACAGTAATGACACAGTATGAAATTGATCATCAACTTTGTCCACCGCACGACACGTATAAACAACTTGAGTTGGTTTATGTGCCTTTTAAAGGTATTAGGTGTCTATGGAGAAAAATTGAGAAACATAAAAATCACCCATCATCATACCATTTTAAAAAATAGGGTACTCCTTGGGGCGCCTGGGTGGCTCAGTCGGCTGAGCGGCCGACTTCGGCTCAGGTCACGATCTCGCGGTCCGTGAGTTCGAGCCCCGCGTCGGGCTCTGTGCTGACAGCTTGGAGCCTGGAGCCTGTTTAGGATTCTGTGTCTCCCTCTCTCTCTGACCCTTCCCCATTCATGCTCTGTCTCTCTCTGTCTCAAAAATAAATAAACAGTAAAAAAAAAAATAGGGTACTCCCCTTATTACACATGTACACACATCTTTATATTTGCAAAATAATAGGATCATGTACCACATGCAAATTTTGAAACCAACTTTTAACTTAATAATCCAATACGCTGTTGCCATCTTTCTCGTTAAAACAGCCACAACATTGGGGCGCTTGGGTGTCTCCGTCGCTTAAGCATCTGACTTGATTTCAGCTCAGGTCATGATCTCCAGGTTTGTGGGTTCGAGCCCTGCATCAGGCTCCGTGCTGACAAGTGCGGAACCTGCTTGGGATTCTCCTTCTCTCCCCCTCTCTCTGCCCCTCTCCTGCTCACACTGTCTCTCTGTCTCTCAAAATAAATAGGTAAACTTTAAATAAATAAATAATCCACAACATTAATGTTATTATCCACATAGGATATTGAGTATATCTCTCTATTGTATATGCTATTATAAATCATTTGCTCATGTCTGGATGTATAAATAATTTGTTTTAATAAGTTATATTTTGATGTTTATGTATTTTTTGAGAGAGAGAGAGAGAGAGAGAGAGAGAGAGAGGCGGGGAGGGGGAGGTGGGGATGGACAGAGAGGGAGACACAGAATCAGAAGCAAGCTCCAGGCTCTGAGCTGTCAGCACAGAGCCCCATGTGAGGCTCAAACTCACCAACTGTAAGATCATGACCTGAGCCGAAGTCAGATGCTTAACTGACTGAGCCACCCAGGCGCCCCAAGTTATATTTTGATAAATATCTTTTAAATTCTTTACAAATACTTATTGACTTGTTAAATTTTGGAGAAATGTTCACTCACTCTTCTTACATTTTGTTTGAATCTTAACAATATTTACTCTGTATATAAATCCCTTTGAAAGTAATGTGTCTCAGGGTGCCTGGCTGGCTCAGTTGGTGGCATGAGCAACTCTTAGTCTCAAGGTTGTGAGTTCGAGCCCCATATTGGGTGTACAGATTACTTAGAAATAAAATGTATTAAAAAAAAGAAAGTCATATTTGTTGCATGTAGTAAAGCAGTTTCTTTAATGGCAGTTCAAATGCAAACTCACTTCCTTCCTTCCTTCCATCCATCCTTCCTTCTTTCGTTCCTCCCTTCCTTCCTTCCTCTCTCCCTCCCTCCCTCCCTTCCTTCCTTCTTTCCTTTCATCTCTCCCTCTTTCTTTTTTACCAATCATGATACGATGTTAGGCTGAGGCATTACTGGGATTACCGCACATTCCTTTCTAGAGAAGAAATTAAGACCACAAACGCATAGAGACAGAAATTTTTTTGAGTGTGGGTAGTGATGAGAACAGCTGGGGTGGAGACTGAGGGAAATGGCAAGACATCTCACATGGATATAAATGGAATTGCTTAGCACAAAAACTTAGAATTTCTTGTGCTAGGAGAATAAATTAGAATTGAACACTTTTCTCCTTGCAAATATTAAATGCTAACTCTTAAAACCATCTGTGCTCTTTCTGAAAGTTTAAAATTTGAATTTAGGTAAGTCAAAATGAAAAGGTCTAGGTGGGGGCTGTTGTGTTGCCAAGCAACATCACTTATCTTAGATCTCACAATCAAGTGCCATAAAAAATTTGGCCATGATAAAGTGTGTCCCCAAAGCAAGTGAATCAGCGTCAGCTATTTCCGGAGGAGTTTGTAGGAAGCCCCCAAAAGAAGTCCCCAGTGAGGATGAAATTGTTTTCAGGCGGTTTTGTCTTTCTCTTGCAATGCAAACCTTTATGCCTCCATTCACTGGTCCCCAAATCAGATACAATCAAGGATCTAACATCTACTCTCTGGCATCCTGTGAAGGTTTTCACAATGAAAGCAGATCACTTCTGTATGCAGAAGCTAGGAAACCATTCTCGTATTCAGAGGACAGAAGCGCATGACTACAGCTGACTAGCTGGAAAGTGGGAGTCCTGTCTGGATCTCCTTATCAGACTGAAGGACAAGAAGAACATGGAAAAGCGTGACCGTGCTCTAGTTCCTGGAAGTGCTCCATTTAAATTCAAATGATCTCTTTTGCTTCCTGCCCCACCATTGGTTCCACCTGTAATTTTTTTTTTTTTTTTGGCTGTTTGTTTGTCTCCCCTCTCCCTCAAACTGCTTTGAAATGGAGTTTGTTGAAGATAAGGATTTGTCATTTTCTATAGCGTGAGTTTGGTCAAGTGAAACTTCCGAGAATTTTCAGGAAATGATTCAAAATTGTTAGTTGGGGTTCTTCCTCACCTATGAAGAGCTATGCTTATTTAAGGACCAAAGAAAAGTAAGCCTTGATTTCCTGTGAGATTAAGAAGAAGCATTGGTGAAGATAAATGACCTAGAAGGAAGTTCTCTTCGCTGGCATAAAACTCTGGCAAGAATGAGAAGCCCAGCATGGGTAATGATATTTACATATATGCATTGATTTATAATATTTTTTTCTGAGATGCATGTACATTTTCTAGCTGTCCCTGCGTGAAGATGACAGAACCTATAATTGCTGGCCTGGAAATCTGTGATTGGATTTAAACCCAGCTAGAGAAGCTCTGTCACTCACCAAAAATATTTAGCTAAGTTCGGTTAGAGTGGACAATACATGGGGGTTTTAGTCTTTGAGAAGGTGGGTCCCTCTGATGCTAATGATCTTTCTTTTGTTACAATATCTATAACTGTTAACGTGAATAAGTTATGTTATTTGGGATAGTTATAATAAGCAGGGGTATGTACATTGCTTATATAGATGAGGTGAGTTTTTATGACCTGTTACTCTTAGTTTTCATTGGTAGGTCACATTATAGATGATGCCACACTCTGGTGATTCTTTAGTGTACCATTGGAGATATGAGTTGATACATATTTTTTAAATTTTATAGAAATGTTTCAATAAAGGCACTATAAATTCATCATTAATGTTCCTGAGGTGCTGAGCTGATCACTGCTATTTAAGGCTAAACTAACTACTAACCTTGAAATTATAAAAGTTACGGTTGTCAGGCCATACAGGAGATGTATTTACTATTTTCAGTTGCTAATCCTCTCAAATAAATCATTATTCCCTTTATTATTTTTGTAGCAGAAGTTTGTAACACTTTAAAGATTTAAATGTAGTTGCAGCTGATTCTAGAAGATATGGAACCACAAAGAACACGTAAGAAGAGGGAAAAATCCTTCTGCATGCTTATCATTCAATGGTTAATTTCCTTCCAGTTTTTAACTCTCTCTTTTTATCCTTACAAAATGTCCTTTTTCCCCCTGTAGTGGCAGTTTTTGATATCTCCTTTCTTTTATATTCTGTGATTACTGTATATTTCTATGCCAGAAATGTATATAAGATACTGAACAAATTTATCTCTTTGGATAAAAAAACTAGTCTTTTTTTTTTTAATTTAAAGAAGCAGTAATTCGTGTCCTCATGTTATACCAATGCCTCATTAGTAGGTCCGCTTGATGATTCAGAAAGTCTTAAACAATGAAATATGTATTCCGGTGGCTGTGATGTATTTTATCTTGTTGTGAATGGATTCATCTACAAACCGGGATCTAAAGATAGCTCTTAAGGCTCCATGCACATACTCAGTTCAACAGTGGTTTATAATCGTAGTTGCTGTTGTTAACACTTGTTTATTTTCCTTTGGAAAATATTACTTTTGTTTCGTGATAAGTTGTAGTCAAGAATATGAGGAAGATTCCAAGTTTTGTCTTGAAATTTGCACTTAATCACATCTTGTTTTCTTTTGAGATATGGAATTAATACTCTGTAGAAAATAAAATAAATTATATTTTTCTAAAGAAGGTTATGTCTGAAGAGGCATCATCACCTGTTTTTTGATAAAATAGTCATTCCTGGTTTGGAAAGTTTGTTTTGGCAACCATGCCTTTAAATATCAGAATGCTTCTATAAATCCATGGGTATTTTTTACTAATATGCAATATATATTGCATCTTGAGGAGACCATTTAAAGAACATTATTGAAGAAGTGTAAAACATGGCTGTAATTCTCAAAAAATTTACCTTAATTAATGATCATTGTGTTCCCAAGAGAAATTATAGACTCTGAGAATCAAGTATTTCTTAAATGTACTTCTTAATTCGCCCAGTATGATTCACTAAAACCTAGATTGTGTTCTCACGTGGTTTATCCAAGAGTATAAACCTGGAACTTGGATAGATAAGTATATGAATAAATCATGCCTTAAATTATATTATCCTGTAATGAAATATGTATCTTCTGAGATTCTTTAATCACCCATAAGCATTTACCGAGTAATCGAACATAATACCTGTAAGCACTGACTGTGAACCAGACTGACTGTGTTCAAATTCTGGCTTTGCCATTTACAAACCCAGTGGCTTTAGGCAAGTCACTAAGTTTCTTTGTGCTTCAATGTCTCATGTATAAAATGCAAATAACAGCATCAGCTACTATCGTAAGAATGAAAAGAAGTAATATATTTACAGCACAAAGAACAGTGCTTGGCACATAGAAAGTGCTGTGTAAATAGAAGCTACTTTTTTTTGCCACTATTAATTTAGCATCCTTCTATGATCTATGGGTACTTTTAAAGTGCTTGCTTTCAAAACTTAAAATGCAATAAAAGGATAAGAATTATACATAGGACACAATAGTGACAAAATAAAATGAGTACAATCCTTCCACTTTTAGGATGACATTATTTTACACATAGTTCCCATCTGAAATACAGTTATAGTCTTTGTAACTTCTTACTTAACCTTCAGCAAGTCTTTACGAACTCTGTGACTTTGGGAAAGTTACATACCCACTCCGTGCCTCAGTTTTCTCATCTGTAAAGTGGGAGAGTATCAATGGTACCTATCAGAGGATTATTGTAAGGAATAAATGAGTTAAACATGCAAGTCTTAGAACAGTGCCTGGCATTATAGTAAATGTTCCACAAATATTAGCTCTCATCATCAGCATCACCATTTATATTTCACATTTTACATAAGGTTATAGTCCTCACTCGTTCAATCCAGTGGTAACAAACTTACCAAATGCTTAAAATGAGTGAGGCATTACTAGAAAGAGTACAAGTTAAAATTAAAAAAAAACATACAGTTTCAAATAACATTCAGGCATAAATTTTTTTTAACTACCAGTATTAAGGTAATAAACCAGTTAGTTAACTTCAAGTACTGATTATGATATGAAGAAACTTAAAGAGGAGTGGAAAACCGAGTGGTGGCGTGGAAGGTCTCAGCCAAGTTAGACAAGTCCTTTCTGGGAAGATGACGTTTGAATTGAGACCTGAAGACTAGAAAATATAAGAAAATGAGAAAATACAAGAAAATATCTAAAGAACTTTCAAAACTGAGCAAAGAATACAGATCATATATAGATAGGTCCACAGGCTATGTAATATAAAAGGATAGAACTCAGACTAAATATATCAATTATAATAACATATAAATAGGCTTCTTTTACCCATTAAAGATAAAATTTTGAAAATCATTGTTATTCTTGTTTCACAAAACAAACTTGAAAATTTTCCTTACTTTTCTAAGGTCTGACACAGTTTAATACCATTGGAATTAGCTTTTCTTTAAGGTCAGTGAAATTTTCATCTAAGCACTGTCTTAACTGCATCTCATAGATGAGGTGTCTTGGTTATCATTTTTAATTTAATTCTTATTTTCATTTGATTATCATTGCTTTTTAGCTAAGTTGCAAATTTGTTTGTATTTCCCCTTGAACTCAATTTCATGGAAGTTCCTATTCCCATGTTGTGTTAAGACAGAGACACGTGCGAGAAACAGGGTGATACAAGGGAGTCTGAGAGGGAATCTGCGGCTGTCTGTCCAATGGACCAAGTGTTGCTATGTGACTTCCAAAGCTTGGTCATGAAGTTTCCACTGGGCTCTCTCTCTCTCTCAGGGTGCTTGCCTTTGGAACCCAGCCACCATGTTGTGAAGAAGGGAAAGGCCACATGTAAGGGTTCCAGTGAAGAGTCCCAGCTAAAATCTCACTGACAGGCATCATCAACCTCCAGACATGTGCATGAACAAGGCTTCCAATGATTCCAACCCTTAGCCTTGAGCGTTCCAGACATCGTGGAGCAGAGATAGGCTGTGAGCATTCAGTCCTGACCAACTTCCTGACAAACAGAAACCAAAGGAGATAATAAGTTATTCTTGTTTTAAACCACTGAGTTTTGGAATAATTTGCTATGCAATTATAACCTACACATAAATGGTGATCTGGGTCAAAATGGTGTCCAAGGAATAATTGGTAGAGGAGAAAAATGTCAGTGGGTCGATGAGTAAATGGGTATTTAAACGGGAGAGGCAATGAGTTTAGGTAACTCATTTTTTTTTTTTGTTAGGGAGACAAGATATCTCTACATCTTGTTTCCCAAATGGAGAATAACTAATAAAAATATGGCTCTTAAAAATATGGCTCTTGGAAGGCATTTCTTTGTAATAAGAGAGACTTGATCATATTGTGTGTTGAAATAAAACAGCTTATAGACAGGAGGAAACATTGAAGTGTGTGTGTGTGAGAGAGAGAGAGAGACAGACAGACAGACAGAGAGAGACAGTGAGAGAGAGAGGGAGAATTTATGAGAAAGGTCCCTTGAGGAGGTGGGGAGATGAGGAATTTGTAACACACTAGAAGCATTTACCGTGGACAGAAGGGACTCCTTACCAAGAGAGGGCGTATATCTCTGGCTGCAGACCTGTTTATTGTAGGTGAGTTGAGTAATCATCCCTGGTGATTTTAGTGTGTGAAATTCAGGGTCAGCATATTTGCTAAAAAAAAGAAAATATTAGAACTCAAGAAAAGTGGCGAATATGGGGGGGATGGGATAAGGACCTTGTTAAGGACAGATAAAGAATTAAAAGTAGTGTGAATGCTAGAGATGTCATATATTCCTGAGGTCTCATTTTAAATCCTTTTATTTCTGAGTAGTTTTCTCTCAGGACCCATGTAGTTTTTTAGTTTTTTAATTTTTTTTTTTTTTTGAGACAGAAAGCAAGGGCTGGGGAGGGGCAGGGAGAGAGGGAGACAGAAACCAAAGTGAGTTCCGCGCTGACAGCAGAGAGCTCGATGTGGGGCTCAAACTCACGAGCCATGAGATCATGACTTGAGTTGAAGCCAGACCCAGGTGCCCCAGGAACCATATTTCCAATGTTCTCTCTTCTGGATAATCATGCACATGCTAATATTTACACACTTGTAGGTTAGTTTATGCAATTAAATGATAAATAATAATAATGTTAATATGCATTCACTATATGTGTGTGGTACTTGAAATTCACAAAGTTTTTTTTTCACATTCAACACCACCTCCTCCAGCCAAGAAGCGAAGTCTAATGGCCTCAGTATTGTCCTGGTGACCAGTGACTTACTTGGCATAGCCTCAAATAGGATCAAGTCTCCTCTAAAAAATACGTACTGAACAGAGACTTCCAGAACTCATGCTTTACTGATTCCAGGGGGATTTGGGTAAATGAGGTGCTTTTCCTTTCTACCTCCCGATGCATGTTTATGTAACTTTTTACAAATATATTTATTTATGTTTGGGAGAACGTGAACAAGGGAGGGGCAAAGACAGGGGGACAGAGGAGCTGAAGCAGTCTCTGAGCTCACAGGCTGACAGCAGTGAACCAGATGTGGGGCTTGAACTCACAAACCCTGAGGTCATGACCCAAGCCAAAGTCCGATGCTCAACTGACTGAACACCCAGGTGCCCCAAGTTTATGTAACTCTTGTGTCAATGGACTATTTAATAGTAATATGATTCTGCCTCCAGAATGCAGACCCTTTCTTACTACAGTCCTCAGGCTCTGCCTTACACGTGACCTCTCATAAATCCTTTGGACATGCCATACTTGTGGGCAGCGGCTACAGCCATTAATCAGTGCTAGCAGATTGGCACTTTTCCAAAATTCAGTTGTTTGCCTTCTCAGTTGATAACGTACAGATGATCTTGGCAAAATTACTCAAGAGATTTTTTTTTTTTATATAGAGTGAGAGTGTGGAGGGGTCAGAGGAAGAATGAGAGAGAGAGAGAGAGAGAGAGAGAGAGAGAGAAACACAGAGAGAGAAAGAATCTTAAGCAGGCTCCACACTCAGCACAGAGCCAATGCGGGGCTTGATCCCATGACCCTGGGACCATGATCTGAGCTGAAACCAAGAGTCTGACCCTCAAATGACTGAGTCACGCAGGCAATCCAAGATATATTTTTTTTAATTATATACTGGGGGAGATTATTGAGGGCTGTTGTATTTATCTTATCTGTGTGATACTAGTGAGCACAGGCCAAAGAATGCCATGCGGTTTTCAAGAAGTGGGGAATTTTATCTATCTAACTTCATAACTTAATGTGACTTTTTAACTAGGACAAAATGAAAAACGATAAACAAAAGTATTCACCCTTGAAATTCTATTACATGTTGGCCAAGGTTAGCCTGCCTGGATCCAGACCACCAGACACAGAACTAAGCACAGAGAAGCTTTGTGTGTTTGGGCATCCTTCATGGGCACCCACTCTTCCCTGAGAGGACCCATTCTGAGGAAAAGAACAGCAACCCTGAAAATCAGGAGCTGCCACTATGCTAAGACCTTCATGCTACAGGGATCAGGCCTGCCACTCACAGGTAGGCCATGGTATTCTACTGAACATAAACAAGTTCAGAGAATAACAAAACAAAACAAGGCTATTCTGTAACCTTCCCGGATCAAAGCAAAAACAAGGACCTTTTGTAATCATGTCTTGAGTACATAAAAAGAGAAACATTTGTCCAAATGATTAAAAAGACCCAAGATACCTGATCTGGCTAATATCACTGCCACTGTCTTTTTACCAATCTCAGCATTAGCTGTGCCGCATTCTTCCCTACCTCCTAGAAAGTAAGTAAGAAGCCCGCCGATCAAAGAATTATTCTCACTTCTTGCTAGCAGCAACCAATCCAGAGCAAAAGCCCTGCTTCCTTGAACTCTACCTTCAAATTACCAAACATTTCCCCCAATCTTCTACATCCTTTTTTACCACCCTTCTACTGAGATGTTCCTATGGCTTTTCATTGTGCACGTTCTCTCGCATTGCAACACATGAATAAAAGCAACCGTGTTCTACTACAAATGTGTTCCAGGAGGCTGGAGAGATTCGACCAATCTGTGGCATGAGTGTCTGGGAGCCAAAGGTAGAACACTCACCAGAGAAGACAGACGTGTGCGAAGGACATGGAGGTATATTCACAGCAATAGAAAGTCCTCCAACGATGCAGGAAGAGGGAGATTGATATGGAAAGACGGAGAGAGAAACATCACTAGAAACATTTTATGAAGAGAAGGCTAGAGAATAGAGGCACAGGTTACAACAGGACGTTGGAGGCTGCTAGTGGTGGAGTGGGGACAATTCACCCATGATTCATTCATGTGTTCAGTCAGTCAACAAGAATTTAGATGGTGCCAACTATGTAGTAGGCATTAGGGCCAGGGAATGCGATGATAAACAAAAGAAAGACACTATTCCTGGGGTGCCTGGGTGGCTCAGTTGGTTAAGCATCAGACTCTTGATCACGGCTCAGGTCGTGATGTCACAGTTCGTGAGTTCAAGCCTCGCGTCTGGCTCTGTGCTACCAATCCCTGCTTGAGATTCTGTCTCTCCCTTTCTCTCTGCCCCTCCCCTGCTCACGCATTCACACGTTCTCTTTTTCTCTCTCTTAAATAAACATTTCAAAAAAATAATAACATAAAAGCATGAAGGAAGTGAATTGGAGTGGCATTGGTGGTGGCAGAGAGGTAAATAAGGTTGTGATATGCAGAATATTCTAGGGCAGGGGTTGGCAAACGATAGCCTATGAGTCAAACTCAGCCCATCACTTGGATTTATATGTAAACTCTTATTTGACTACAGCCACCTATCTGTTTGCATATTGTGCATAGTTGTTTGATCATTACCGTAACTGTTGAAAAGTTATAACAAAGAAATTATAGCCCAGAAAACTTAAAACATTATTATCTAGCCCCTTAGAGGGAAAAGTTTGCTCACTCCTACCGCTTTCTGTGCCAGGAGTTTTGTCTATTAAAAGAGAAATAAAATGCCATCGATGGCATGGAAAAGACGCTGCTGGCCATAACATGGTGAGCTCATTGAACAGAGACCAGAGAACATGTGGGCAGACCAATTATGAGGCAATGGCAGTAATTCAGGTGAAGGATGAGGGTGTTTTAGAATAAGGTGGAGGGGATAGAGATGGAGAGAAGTGTAATGCATTGGATATGTGAAACAAAGAAGAAAGAGGTTAGGGAAGACTTCTGGTTTCTGGCTTGTACAACTAGAAATAAGCTAATGTCATTTGCTATGACAGAGGATACCCAAAAGGGACTTACTATTTTGCTAATTTATTTGCACCCAAGGGAGAAAATTATGAGTTAGCTTTGAGTGTGCCAACTTTTTTAGGTTATTTTGAGATGCCCCAAGAGAAAATACATATTAGACACTTGGACATGTAGTTCTCGAGCTTACCAAGTACACGCACATCTCTTCCTATGGGTCATAAACAACTTAGAGATAACCCAAGGAGATAAATGAGGATCAAAGTCCAAAATCAGGATTATTCTGATAATACTGGATTTGGGTACATTGTGGGTCTTCCTTTCATTAGGATTTGATCCCCCGAATCTAAGGTGGAGAAAGTAGAGAATGGCAGACAAGTGGGCACTGAAGAGCAGCAGAATGAAAGCATGTTCCACTTGAGAACAGAACGATCCAAGAGAAAAAGAACAATAGACGAGGTGCAAGGCCATTCATGGACAAGAACTTCAACACGAAACATCTCAGCCAATGGAGAAACCTGGCACTGAAGAAGGCCAGATTCTCACTGAATTCACCAATCAGATAAGCCATTCCTTCAGCCAAGGGAGAAATGGCCAGGGAGAGAAAGGGATTAGAAATGTTTATTTTAGAAGCGCCTGGGTGGCTCAGTCGGTTAAGTGTCCAACTCTTGATTTCAGCTCAGGTGATGATCTCATAGTTCTTGGGCTCATACCAGGCTCCCCACTGACAGCACAGAGCTTGCATGGGATTCTCTCTCTCCCTCTCTCTCTGCCCCTCTCCTGTTTTCATGCATTCTCTCTCTCTCTTCCAGAATAAAAAAAAAATTAAAAAAGAGTGCATTCTTTAAAAGCAAGAAGTATTATTTTAAATTTTTTTTTTCTCAACGTTTTTATTTATTTTTGGGACAGAGAGAGACAGAGCATGAACGGGGGAGGGGCAGAGAGAGAGGGAGACACAGAATCGGAAACAGGATCCAGGCTCCGAGCCATCAGCCCAGAGCCTGACGCGGGGCTCGAACTCACTGACCGCGAGATCATGACCTGGCTGAAGTCGGACGCTTAACCGACTGCGCCACCCAGGCGCCCCAAGAAGTATTATTTTAATACCTTTCTAAGTTGGAGGTTGAGACTCAATACCATTTTCCTTATGGCAATGTGAGGAGTCAGGAGAGGAGTGGGATAAATGTTCCTTTAATAAAACATATGAATATTACATAAAGGACATGAAATATATAAAGGGTTCAAAAGTATTTCTTATGTTCTAATTTTAGGAAAGGAGAAACTATAGAGCTCAATTTAGATAAAAGAAACTCATTAATATAATTACATTTTTATAAGCAAAGCTAACAGGGGATTCGTGGACATAAGAAGACACTAGTCAGAAGTTTATAGAAAGCTTCCTAGTAGTAACTTCCCAGGGTTTGGCCATTCTTTTAGGCCAAGTATTGGAGGATGAAACACCTCTGTGCCTGAACTTTGAGCAGTAAAAAAGCCTAGATGTCTTTATCTCTTCTGGATATCCACTGTGGTGAATAGTAGACGTACTTGTAGTTGACGTACACAGACATAGCTCGTGAGAATTTTTTAACCCCTCTGCAAAAAAAGTCCATTCTTTGTTAGTCATAATTCGATTCACTGTAAGTCACCACTAGGCCTGTATCTTGAGTTCTTAGTATTGTGTTGGTTAGTCACTGACTGTATTTTCAGTAGGAAAATAACAGATGTCTTTGTTTTTTCATCAAGTTCAAGGGCCTTTCATAAAAGTACCATTTTCTTCCCCTAATAATGTTCCTGTGGTGTTTCCTTTTATGGTTTTGATTTTTGCCTCTTAAAGGGTCATAAATTCAGAAGTCATGCATGTTTGTTGCAAAACCTCAAACAGTAGGGAAGTAAGCACAGTGTAAATTGAAAGCCTCCTTGGAAGGCATTTCACCTCCTCCTTTTTCTTTCCTGTCTAGAATATCACGGTGAGCAGTTTTGAGTGTACATACTTCCAGAATCTTACCCGTGCGCTGACATACACAGTTTTCTTTATATAAACAGAAGTCATCCTTATGGGGTATTACTCTTATTTCCATTGTCTTCATTATTATTGTTTGACTTGCTTCCTTCACTCAGTCTGCATCTCAAATCAGCACAGATAGACCTACTTCAATTAACATAGATAGTATTATGTGTGGGTATAAGATGCGTTGAAGTATTCGGAACTCAAAGCAACATTTTTATAATGATTATCAGCAGAATATTGCAAGACTTGTGAGAATACTAGTTTAGTTCAGATTTTGCCTCTTGATCCCAAGAGAGGTGGCATGGCCTCATGGGAAGAACAATGCACATAAACGAGTTCCTGAACCACCAACATCATCTGACACTCTGTGATTTAACGCCTTTATTGGCCAACTGGAAACTTTGAGTTCAGATTGTTTCTAATCTTCCTGCCAGCCTGTATATACGTACAGTACTGGAACCCCCAGTTTTAGTAAAGAACTTTTCCTATTTGGCAAGTATCCAACACCTAACTGCATTTGATAATTCAGGTAAACTGAGGGACAAAAATATGCTACCTGCCGTCCATGTAAGCTGCTGACTGAAAGGCCATTTCCGGTTTCCCCTTGAATTGTTATTTGCACCAATAAATATTCTCCACAAGCTCTGGTGCCATTTTAGATATCCAGATCTTTAAAAACAGAGAATTAAGAATCTGGTAGAAATAGTGGCTAGAGGAATAGAGTCAAGCAAACTCTAAGGTGCTATACATAAGGTGAAGAAGGAATTTCCCTTTTGTTGTGGGGAAGACATGCAGGAGATTAAAAGAAAACAAAAACAAAAACAAAAAACCAAGAATAGAAAAATTCATGGGAACCAAGCATGGAGGAGCTAAACTATCTGGGCGGCAAGTGTGGAATGGAATTATGGTCTTAAGTCCCGGAGAAGACTTGCTCCCCCTTGTGGTAGGTGTAGAAAGCTACCTCCTGATGGAGCAAAGCATTTCATCCCAGACACAAAATGCTACAGGACGGGCTTGGATTACTGTGACATACTGCTTTGCAGGCGAACATAAAGGCACATTCAAGCGGACTCTTCAAGTGATGATTCTGTCTCAGGTATAGACTCAGCGTCACCAAGAGAAAAACACAGTTTAATCTGGCAGCTATAAGTGATAAGTTCCCTTTAATTGCATAGGAATGTAAACATTAAAAGAATTATTTTTTTTAAAAAGTTGTACCTCTGTGTTGCATCACTACCGATTCTCTTACTCTGCTTTTCTTTATATAATTTATTACCCTTTGGCATTGTATGATTATGTATGTGTTTGTGCATTTGCTGGCTACACATTGCATGAGGGTAGACACTCACTTTTGCTCACTGCTCAACCCTTAACTCCTAAGAGAGTGGTGAACATTTGACAAATATTTGTTGGCATTATGAATAAATCTATATTGGAAGTCAAGAGACTTGAGTCAAGAAGAGCAATTAAGTGTTTATCAAGATAACAAAACGTGACCTCCAAGAGAGGAAGGAAAGAGAAAAGAGACATTCACTATTTTGAGGAATGAACAAGACCTGGCAACTCGTGGAATGTGCCTGTCAGGAGAGGAGGAACCTACACTTGCTGAGATGTCAAGGTTATGCGGATGGGAGGCAAATGGTAAGAGTTACAGAAAACTGGGTGGTCAACTGGAAAGTACTTTCTGACTAGACAATGTGTTAAGCTCTTGACATAGTCCGAGTTGCTAAGGGACAGTTAGAGATTTCCAGTTACAGTCCAGGAGGCAGGCTAAGCTTTTCAACCCAGCCTTAAGGTAGACATGGTAGTTAAGCCATAGGCTTGGATAAGCCATGGGCTTGGATGCAGTGAGGAAGAGAGCAGAGGACTAACCCTTATAACTATTTCAACCCTCCTCGAAATTGACCTTAAGGACTGTCTGTGGCCCATTGATAATTTATGCATTCTTCTGCACATGGCTGCTGAGTCCCAGCTATAAAGAAAACATGCTAGGATGACTCGGGGGGACTCACAACCCGGTAGGGAAGACTAGCAAGAAGAAAACACACACACACGACCCACTGAAATCAGTCAGCCACTCCAGGTCCAGCCAACTCTGAACCTAGTGTTGCCAGATTTTATGATCTTTTAAGACAAGCTGAGCTTTTATGTGAGAATTTCTAATACCTAAATATAGGACATTGATTGAAATGTGTGGACCAAACAAAACACTTTTCCTAGCCAGATATAACTGGCACCCAGGTCTACTATAATCTCAACCAAGAAGAGGTTCTTCTGTTTCCTTTATCTCTTACAGTCTCAGTCAAGGATGCTTTTGGTCCTGTGAGGATCAGATTAAATAATTTGGTAGGGAGGGATGATTTGGGAAGGTCATCATACAGTGGAAGGTAGGATCACTCTTGCTAGTGGGTCTGCACTCATCCATTTATGTATTTAACAGATGCTTATAGAGCTCATACTATGGGGTAGGAGCTCAGCATATAATGGTGAGTAAATTAGATAATCTACATCTTGTTTAGGAAAATTGTATCAAGTAGGAAAGGAATTAGAATCATCACCAATGGAAGGAAGAACTCTAACAGCTAAAGTAAATAACTACAGGATTACTCAAAAACCAGCGTTAGAAACAGATCACCGAAAATATATTTGTAAGCAGAGCACAAATGAAAATAATTAAAATCCTAATAAGATGTCCGCACAATTAAATGTTCACTGGTCATTCCACCATTTGCAGCCTTGTCCTTTCAGCTCAGGATTCCTCCCCAGGGAGGTGAACTGAAGACGATCTCGATTTCTAAAAGAGAGGGGTTTAAACAAAATGTTTTTAAGAAATTGATTTAGGTCATAGACGTCTTAAGCAAGCCACTGTATAGTTTTAAACAATGAGAGTAAATATTTTTTGGAGATTCTTCTCTGTTCACCAAATAGCTTAATGTGTAGAAAGCATGGCCACTCAAACAGCCACCAAGAAAGGCTCTTGTAAGATATAAGTTTTTTCCCCCCTTAGGGATAATTTCTCTCTTTGAGAGACATTTTGTCCCACTTACTTGAAGACATTAATGTACCAGGGGAAATGACAAATTGAATAAACTGACTTCCTGTTTAAACTGGCACGATTCCCCTGACAGATAGGGGCACATTTCTCTTTCAGACACACACATTATAGAAACAGACTATATTCTTTCCTAAGTAGGAAGAAAAAGGGGGAATACATTTTATAAAGAGCCTATTGTTAAACACAGGCAATTTGAACCAGGAATAGTATTATTAAGAAGTAGAATAGATTCTTTTCAATCAAAGTCTTAGAAAAGTGAATATAGAATAATAAAGAGCCACCTTCTGCGAATGGGTGAGTCCTTCTTAGAACAAACGGACGAGATATCTTCTTGAGTTTGTTTTCAACCCTTTAAATGGGTTTGTTCCCTGAAGTAAATCCAGTCAAGTCAGGTCTCAGGT
This sequence comes from Prionailurus bengalensis, assembly GCF_016509475.1. Taxonomy (NCBI): domain Eukaryota; kingdom Metazoa; phylum Chordata; class Mammalia; order Carnivora; family Felidae; genus Prionailurus; species Prionailurus bengalensis. The sequence goes on from NC_057359.1 coordinate 15,149,992, forward strand.
CAAATCCAGACCTATTAATACAGTCATACTAATTACTCTGGTGGGTCAAGTACTCTTTAAAATGATTTTTACAAAGAAAGAGCAGCTTTTATATTTCTTTAAGAAAATTTCAAGTATTCAATCACTGCAATTTTAAAATAAAGGGTAAAAAAAAGAATGCCAGCTAACTAGTTCTGAAATGTTTTAGCAAGAATACAAAAATAAAGGCTTAAACTAAAAAAAGAATTTTAATCAGTAAGAGGGGATACTTGGAAGAAAATCTAGACCACATTTTCCTTAACTGAAGTATAGATAACGTATAATCTTATATTAGTTTCAGATATACAACATAGTGATTCAACAATTTTATGTATTACGAAATGCTCACTAGGATCAATGTAGCTACCATCTGTCACTCTTCATTTGTTACAGTCTTGAGTATATTCCCTATGCTGCACTTTTTATTCCTAATTTATTTTCTAACTGGAAATTTGTACCTCTCACCCCCTTCACCTATTTTCTCCATCCCCCCTCCCCCATTCCCTGCGGCAACCGCCATTTTGTTTTCTGTATTTATGCACCTGTTTCTGGTTTTCTTGGTTTTTTGGTTTATGTTTTTTACAAGGTTTTTTAAAAAAATCATACCGTGGTATAAGCTGAATGAGAAACACATAATAAATAAGTGGAAACTGTATTATGATACTATGAACTGAAAAAGAAGCTCAGTGTGTCGAGAACTATTTTTTTCACTTGAGAATGTCAAACACGGTGCTTTTTTTTATTGTGGTAAAATACATATAACATAAAATTTACCACTTTAACCATTTCCAAGCATACACTTCAGTGGTATTAAGTACATTCCACATTGTTGTTCAATCTTCACAACTATGATTCTCCAGAACTTTCTGATTTTGACAAACTGAAACTAATTTTTGTAAACTATGCATAATCAGCAAATAATAACTCCTCATTTTCCCCATCCCCCAGCCCCCTGGAAACCATCATTCTACTTTTCATCTCTACAAATCTGACGTCTCCAGGCACCTCGTATAAGTGAAACTATGCACTATTTGTCTTTTTGTGGCTGGCTTATTTCACTTAGTATAATGTCTTCAACATTCATTCATATTGTGGCATAGAAATTAGAATTTTCTTCTTTTTCAAGGCGGAGTAATATTCCATTACATGTATATATCATATCTTGTTTACCCATTTGCCCACCAGTGGAAACTTGAGTTGCTTCCATGTTTTGGTGTATAGTGAGAATAATACTGCTATGAACATGAGTTACAGATATCTGTACAAATACCCACTTTTGGTTATTTGGGTATAAACCCAGAAGTGAATTTTTGGATCATGTTAAAGATAAAATTATTCTGGCACTTGTTAGGCCGGTAAGAAAGACTTTATTCAGGATTATTGCAGGATGGGTCAAGACTGTCACAATAGGGGAGAGAGATAGGGTTCAACTCGGAACACATCAAGGACAGATAGAGATTTATGGCCATTGAGCAGATTGAGAGGGTCAGTGGATGGAAAAACACATCAAGGGTAGGGGAATTCATGCTAAATTGACTTAGGACTCTTGTTGAAGACTGACCAGTTACCAACAGAGTGGGATGAAGAACTTTAACAGATATCAAGGGTAAAAGATTCTGTCTTACCTGAGTTAGCAGGATTCTTGCTGCAAGTGTACTATGCTAAATGAAGACAGGGCTGAGGACAAGGCCCAGTCAAAAAGAAGGTTCAGAGAAGATGTGAAGAACATTTGTGCACTGTTTATGGAAATGCATACTGGTGCAGCTACTTTCAAAAACAGCGTGGAGGTTCTTCAAAAACTAAAAAGGAACCTATCATATGAACCAGTAATTCCACTATGAGGGATTTATTTACCCAAAGAGTATGAAAACACATCATTTGGAATGATATCTGCACCCCTATGTTTCATTGCAGTACTATTTATCGCAGACAAATTGTGGAATCGACCCAAGTGTCCATGGATGGATGACTAGATAAAGAAGATGTGGTATATATCCCAGTGGAATATTATTCATCCACAAAAAGAATGAAATCTTACCATTTGCAACAACATGTTGCAAAGCTAGAGGGTGTAACGCTAAGCAAAGTAAGTCAGAGACAAATATCCCATGATTTCACTCAAAGTCGAATTTCATGAGAAGCAAAACAAAGGAACAAAAGAAAAAGGAGACAAACCAGAACACAGAGTCTTAATACAGAGAACAAGCTGACAGTTACCAGAGGGGGGTGTGGGGGGATGGGTGAAACAGGTGCAGGGGATCAAGAGCACAGGTATCACTGTGAGCACTGTGTAATGTACAGACTTGTTGAATCACTACATTGCTGAAACGAACATAACATTGTATGTCAACGACACCAGAATTAATGTTTTCAATTTAATAGTAAAAAGAGAGAGAAGGTTCAGAGGAGACTAATTATCGTTTGGTCAAGGAGCGTCTTTCAATCATATGCTCAATTTCTTTAGGAACTGCTATTCTGTCCTCCACAGCTGCTGGCGCTGTTTCATATTCCCACCAGTGATGCACAGGAAGTTCCAATTTCCCCACAACCTTGACCACAGGTGTCATTTCCTGGGATTTTTTGTTCTGCACTTGTAACAGCAGCCCTAATGGGTGTGAAGTGATACCATACTGTTGTTTTGATTTTCATGTCTCTGACAATTAATGCTGTTGAGGATGTCTCTCCTGCTTTTTGGCCATTTGTGTGTCTTCTTTGGAGAAAGGTCTATCCAAGTCCTTTGTCCATCTTTTTCTCTTGGATTGTTGTTTTTGTTGAGTTGTAGACGTTTTTTAAATATATTCTGGATATTAATTCCTTGTCAGGCATGTGATTTGCAAGTATTTTCTCCCTTTAGTGAGTCCCATATAGTTAATTAGCTTCTCCCATACAGTTAATCAAAGTACTAAATTAACCAGAAAGTCACATTTCTAAACTACCTGAGAGATCATTGTATGTTAATATCTGTATTCTGGAGTTTTGAATATCAGATTCTAAAGTTTATCTGATGTGAACAGCTTCATATTGAATATTGCTGTGATGATGAAAACTTACTAGCCGATTGATTTTATTTCTTTGCCATGGTACCGCATGTTAGATATAGGATATATTAGGCTAATAAACAACATCACAGGCCAATATGTGTGATTGCAATTTATTTGTCAAGTCTGAAATGAGAAATTAAAAAGAAACTCATTAGGGCAGCCTTCATTTTCAACGTGTACAATTTTTATATGTAATTTTTTACCCTGGTAATATGAAATGTATCAGAATGAAAAATATTTTGCAGTGTTTGAAGGCAAATGCTTGTGCTTTGTGGAAATTGAGACCAAGGAAAAAGTTTATCCCACAGTGTGGGTGCAGAATATCCCACAGACCAAGCGTTGTCTATCTGAGGGCAAAATTAATTGTTCAATTCCTGCACAGAAAATTGGATTTTCTAGGAATGAAGTAGGTGCTGTTAAATTAAAATTTATATTTTATTACATTCTAGTGAAATATAGAAGAAAAAGTTCTTCCTTTCAGGGTGAATCATTATGAGTAAAGAAGTGTAGGAATTTGGTAATACTTGATGTTTTTAAGAAAAGAAAAGTTTCTTGTGTTGTGGGATAAGAACCCTCCTTTCTCCTTTCTATAAATCATCCGTTTTAAATGGATACATGATAAAATTCAACACATGATTTTATTTCTTTTTTAAAAAGTTATTTATTTATTTTGAGAGAGTGAGAGAGAGAGAGAGAGAGAGAAAGAGAGAGAGAGGGAGAGAGAGAGGGAGAGAGATTATGAGTGGGGAAGGGGAAGAGAGATTGGGAGAGAGAGAATCCCAAGCAGGCTCCATGCTGTCAGCACAGAGCCTGATGCGGGGCTCGAACTCAGGAACCATGAGATCATGAACTGAGCCAAAAAGAGTCTGACGCTTAACTGACTGAGCCACCCAGGTGCCCCTCAGCATGTGATTTTCAATACTGCATTTCTTCATGGCAACACTGTGAGAGTAGTCACAGTATTACTCATAATAGCAATCACAGCTATCATCAGTTAGAAGCTTACTATAAACCAGGCACGTGACACACACTTTTCTAATTACCGTAGCAAACTGTATATGAGAAAAGAAATGTAGGTTCAGGGGCGCCTGGGTGGCTCAGTCGGCTGAGCGTCCGACTTCGGCTCAGGTCATGATCTCACCATTTGGGAGTTCGAGCCCCGCGTCAGGCTCTGTGCTGACAGCTCGGAGCCTGGAGCCTGCTTTGGATTCTATGTCTCCCCCTCTCTCTGCCCCTCCCCTGCTCATGCTCTGTCTCTCTCTATCTCTCAATAATGAATAAACGTTTAAAAACATTAAAAAAAAAAGAAATGTAGGTTCAGAAAGGACAGGTGAGTTACTCAGCTAGGACCATGCTCTATTCCCTCGTCTCTAGCCTTTGACATTAGAAATCTTTTATTTCTTTTTGATGTCAGCATGTCTCCCACCTGTGCATAACTGGACAATTCCTTGATTACGTTTGCGCGTTCCCCTCCAGGACTTATGCCCTCAAAGACAAGGGATCCACTTTCCTCCCTGCTGCTGGGAGGTCATGTCAGAGTAGCTAGCTGGCCATGTCAGGGTTCATGCTACGTGTATCAGCCCCGTTTTCTGGGAAGGTTTGCAACCCACCAACTTGGTATCTTCGAGTAATGTTGAGGATTGTATCATTAGCAATCAGAATAACGCAAATAGGAGTAAAGCAGGCAAAAACAAGTAAATAAGTAGAGTAAGTACAGAAATGCACATACAGATTATAAAAGGTGACGTGTAAAAACATTATTAACAAATCAAAAGTAGATTTTGACATTTTGAAATTAACAGAATGACATACACACGCTGTAAACAAGTTTGATCAATGCAGCGAAGTATGAAGAAGTAAATATTTTCTCCAATTCCTTTAGGAACAGGTAAGAATATGCTTCCAGATACCATGTCTTTGTGAATATGTGTGCGTGCTTGGTTGTGTATGTATAATTTTATAGAGATAATTTCTTCCTAGTGCATGTGGTGTGGTGTCCAGTTTTGTACTAAGCAATATGGTGTAAACCTCTTCCATGGTTATAAATATTGAGTTACTACTACACCTTCTAGGGATGCAAAGTAGTCCTCATATGGAATGTTATACTGAAGGAAATTTAGGTGATTTCAGAATTTTCCCTGTCATCATGTGATTAGCATCTTTGTGCACACATTTTAAGTCCTTGGCTGATTATCTCTTTATGACAAATCCAAAGAAGTTGGCTGTCTGGGTCCAAGGATCGAAGCGTGATGTCGCAGTATGCAACCAGAAGCCACTCTGTTAGAAAAGTAGAAATGCGTTATTAGCTGCTTTGACTGCTTTGCCAAACTTTATACTCAAATACTTGTAATAAGTGATATATAAGCCCACTTTTGTATTTTCCTGTGGTACCTTATTGAATCGGTATAGGGTTTTAGTGAACAAAATGAGGCTCTCCTAAGGCTACACGGTCCTTTTTTGCTGATGACACTCGGTTGTCTAACACAGGCACCAACTACAACTGCTTTTGTGAGCCACAGCCATCAACTGGCCTCAGAGGTCCCCGATAGGCGTCCAGTCATCTACCAACAGGCTGCAAATACGTGCTCAACTAGGGCATCTCAGACTCTAAGAGGGATTGTTGGCTAATAAAATGATCTGCGGAATCCTTAGCTTCTGATCGCGGACTCAGTCAGATTGAAATACCAGGTTTTGGCACTACTAATATCCCATGTACGTCTCTCTAAGAAGGTGTCGTTCCAAGGAGTCTGGACTGGGTATCAAAATAGAAGTGTAGAGCTCATATTTTACTGCTTCTTTTTCCTATATCTGGTAGCCCTCAAATGGTTATCATGAAGTTAATTTTTCATCATTTCCTGTGCTGTTTCTTACCAGCAAGGAAACGGTTGGATCGTGGCAGAAGCAAAGAAACTCAAGCAGGCACCATCTGCTATATTTCATCCACAGATGGTTACCTTTAGTGTATCCACCAAATTCCATTGCATTTATCAAAATGGGTAGCAAGTCAATTTTATTCTATATTATATGTGCACCTAGAAAAGAGATTTAAGCTACTTTTCTGAGAAAGTGCCAATGTAGGTGGCCTATATTTGAGACTTCTTGGATACCTCATACTCACTGTCAAGAACACTGCTTGTGTGTGTGTAGGAGGGTATTTACGTGCATAGTGGCCGTGGGGTGGGCTTGGGTGCACGAAGGTGTGATCAGATGGAGGGACAATGTTAAAAAGTAATGTAAGTCTTCTGTATCGATACAGACATTTGTGCCTGTAGGATTGTGGCTTTTATGATTGTAATTTTGATAAGACAAAAAAAGAAGCCTTAAAGTTTCTAGTTTTTTAAGGAAGTTTTTAAATGTCACTTTCTCTAGAAAATATCTTCCTATTTTAAACTTTGAATGCGAGATGCGTAATCCTCCTGGGATGGTAGGAGTCCAGACCTGCCCAGCAGAGTTGACTTTAGGAAACAGTCACTTTATAAAAATGCTAAATATCCCTACATGGCCAGGACTGACCAAAAGATGATATGCTATTTGTCACAAATTCCCATGTAGTGGTTTTCGATTGGCTTCCCTGGAAAGATTTTGAATGGAAATTTCTACATAGAAGTCTTGCTGAGGAGAACTGCCCGAAGATGCATTTGCAAGGAAGGGAGGAAAAACAGATTCGGGCAGAAGAGGAGCTTGAATCATAATGTATGTGCAGCTGAACCAACGTCTCAGTGGATCCTCCTGGGAGTGATGGAGTAGGAATGAGACTTTGCAGCTGTCCTGAGCGAGTCAAAGCAGTAGGGTGTCTGTTTCTCGACACCAGTCAGTCACTAGCTGCAGCCTCCTGGAAGAGAGGGAAGCCCAGAGTTAGGGGATTTCCTGAAACCAAGGGCGAAATTGTCTGGAGAGCTATCATCCGCAGAAATTCCCCAGTGACTGCTGAGATGTGTGTGTTGACCCCGAAGAGCAGATCTGGGTGATACGGTAGCCACTACAACAATCAAGAAAGAGAAAAGAGAGCAAGCCAGAGCAGGTCTCATAGAATCAAGTGAGCCCTGAAGATTAAAGTGGCATTTTTCAGGTCCACAATGTGGAGCTTAAGGACGTACCAGGCCAAGGAAATGGTAAAAACTGGAGAGACAGGGGTAAACCTTTGGATGTGTGAAGAATTCTCTCATTCACACCACACATAGGTGTTGAGCCTCTCCTATCTTCTAGACAAAATCCTAACAGACAAAGAGAAAGCAGACATAACACGAAACGTAAGGGAGTAAACAGCAAAAGATGACACTGGAAAGACAGATGAAGTCACAGGTGGTATTGAAGGGCATGCACTCTGCAGGCCGACTGGAAGTTAAGGAAATAATACGATCACATTCATCTATCTGGAAGCTGATTGGACCATTGGAGTGGGACCTGGTTGGGGAGAGACTGGAGACAAGACCACTCCTCGTGAGTGAATTATACTCCCAGCCTGCTCTCCTTTTTTACAGCTGAGCCTTCTTTTCTGCGCAGTGAAATTATGGAGAGCCAAATATTTACCGTCTCAGCTTCTCTTATAGTAACGAGACTTAAGCAGATGTCTGCTTGTGGTTTCTGAGAAACTTACTGTTTCTTAAATGTTAGAATTGTACAGGTGTGGCTGACATGGTGGTTCTCCTTGTCGTTTTGAATATGGATGTGATGGCTACAGCTGCAGTAGCCTTATAGCAACCAAAAGAAAAAGACCAGAGTGGTAGAGATATCACCCCAACTCTCATGGAGTTGTTGAACCAGTGGAAGCAGCCACTTACCTTTAGGCAACTTGTTATATCAGAAATATAAATCCTCTTTATTTAAGCCATTCTAAAGTTCCTGTTGTTGTACTGGCTGCTAACTGCGGTCTTGGCTAATATAGAAAGCTGTCATAATAGTTGACAAGGATTGGGGCACCTGGGTGGCTCAATCGGTTGAGCATCCAACTTTGGCTCAGGTCATGACCTCACAGTTCCTGAGTTCGAGCCCTGCATCGGGCTCCATGCTGACAACTCGGAGCCTGGAGCCTGCTTCAGATTCTGTGTCTCCCTCTCTCGCTCCTCCTCCCCTGGCTCGTGCTCTCTCTCTCTCTCTCAAAAATAAATAAACATTAAAAAATAGTTGACAAAAGATTAAAAGGGACCAGATCTAGTTAATGGCAATTGGGAATAAAGATGCCAGGACAGTGAGAAATATATAGGTGGCCAAATTTGTAAGGCCAGGCCACTAGTTGTGGGGTATGAGAGAGTAAAGATTTAGGAATCATTTGGAGGTTCTGGCTTAGGAAGCCAGGTTCTAGGCTTACCTTCCACCATTTTATATCTCACTTCATTTCTTAACCATGCCAAGTTCTGTTAAATATCTCTACTTTTCAAATGTTTTTCTCTGCTTAGCATCTCTTCCCATTTATGCTTTAAATTTATGTCAAATATCACCATTTCCATGTGAAAGGGCGGGCCTACGCCAGCCGACTCCATCTTGTTCTGTGTCCTTCACCTTGACCACACCTCCTCCCCTTGAGTAAACCCTCCCTCACCTGCCGGACCCTTCCCCAGGACCCCTCCCCAGCCAATCGGCTGAGGCCATAGCCATTACCTCACCAACTGCCCCCAGGCCCCAATAAAACCTTTGTCCTTTTGAAACTCGCTCTTTCCCTGGTATCTCAGCGCTGCGTCGGTGCAGGTAGGGGATTGAGCTCGAGCTAGCTCGAATAAAGGCTCTTTGCTTTTGCATCGGACTCGGCTCCCTAGTGGTCTTTGGGGATCACAAATTCTGGGCATAACACATGAAGCGCCCCCTCCTCGTAATACCTAAGGGTATAACATTCCTTTTCTGTGAATAGAAGCTACCGTTTTCTGAATGATGACTGCGTACCAAGTATTAAGTGTTTTGCAGCTATTAAATACTTTTTATTCTTTTGACAAACCTCTAAGGGAAGTACTGTTTGAAGTCCTCATTTCACTGATAAGGGCTACTGAGGTAGAGAGAGATTTTTTAAGTGTTCCCATTTATGAGCCCATGAGATAACAGAGCTTGTATTTGAACCCCAGAAATACGGATTCAGAGACTCTGCTAAGCTGCTTCTCATAGGGAACATAATAAAAATAAATAGAATCTGAATGGCCTGATTATAATTCTTTGATCGTGGGGCAACGGTAATGATTGTGATATCGCATCGGCGGTGGGTTGACTAGTGGCCTTCACAGAGATATGTCCATACCCTAGAACTTGTGAATGTGACGTCATTTGGAAAAATGATCTTTGTAAATGTCATTAAGGATCTCAAGTTGAAATCACTCTGGTTATTCACCTGAGCCCTAAATCCAATGACAAGTGTCCTTGTAAAAGACACACAGAGGAAAAACTGAGAAAAACAGGGCCATGCAAAGACAGAGGCAGAGATTGGAGTGATGCAGCTATAAACCAAGGAGTACCTGGAGCCACCAGAAGCTGGACGAGGCGAAGCGAAATTCCCTCTTAGAGCCTTTAGGAGGAGCCAAGTCCTACTAACACATTGATTTCAGACACGTGGGCTCCAGACTACGCATTAACAAATATCTGTTGCTGTAAACCATCACATGTGTGGAAATTTGTGACAGGATTCCCAGGAAACTAACACACAACCCATGGCCATTTAGGGCAAGGGTGGATCTGATATCCTACAGCCTAATTTGGAGGAGAAGCCCTAGTATCCTAAGGGGTTTCCTCTTGCATTAGGAAGTCATAGCGGTAAAGGTTGGTGTCGTTAGCGGTAGAAGCGTCAGATTTCAGCTGTAGATTTCTCCAGGATAAGGTGGTATCATCAGAGGTAGGGGCACAAACACTAGAGCTGTACTAGTTGGGTTCAAATCTCTTTGTCCACCACTTGCACGCTGTTACCTTGAGCAAAGTTTGCAGCTTCTCTGTGCCTCAGCATTTGTCATCTGTCGAACAGAGAAAAAATAGCAGTTCCGCCTGATCTTGGTTATAAGAAGTAACTGAAATAATACAAAAAGATCTTTAAAATATCTATTTTTTTTGTAAGCTCACAAGGAACATTAACTGCCACAATTATTACTTTGGAATGGATTTTCCTCTCAACTAATGGAAATACAAGGTGATTCTCATTATCTTCTCCTAGCAAACCTTTCAATTAACACATTGTCAAGCAACTATTTTCAGTTGTCTATAATATGGGTACTTGCACAAGGAATTTGATACGACTACATAATATCTATACATTAATCCAATGTGGGGTTAATTATATTAGAGAAGATGATACTTCACAGAGAAACATTAGGAGCAAAAATATTTTGTTTTGTTTTTTCAGTAGCTAAGTATGAGATGATTAAAATCCAATTAATACAGCTTCTGCAAGAAGGTCAGAAAATTCGTATGGTTTGTTAGCCCTTGTCCAGTTATTTACTATATGACTTTTAGAGTTTAGATATTTAGAAATCTCTAATATTTTGTGAATGTCAATATGTAAGTCAGAGCCTGAAAGATACTCTTGAGGGAATATGTCAGGTTTAGCATTCAATTTGGGGGCTTGCTTTCTTCCCTGTGTGAGAAAGTACTGGCTACCAATGATCATTCTCGGACTTTTTTGTTAAAAGCTGACCTTGAGGGTCACCTGAGGTGACTCGGTTGAGCGTCTGACTTCGCCTCAGGTCGTGATCTCATGATTTGTGATATCGAGCCCACATCGAGCTCTGTGCTGACAGCTCAGAGCTTGGAGCCTGCTTCGGATTCTGTGTCTCCCTCTCTCTTTCTGCCTCTCCCCCACTCACTCTCTCTCTCTCTCTCTCTCTCTTTCTCAAAAATAAATAAACATTAAAAAACTGACCTCAAAAATAAGTGACCTTGAAACTTCTAATATTTACTTAGCCCAAAATTTCAAAGCTTAAAAAAAAAACTCTATTATGTATTAAGTTGCAGACATCTTGGCAGAAAGATGTCCCTAAACCACAGATTGTTTACCTTGTCACAGGTAGAAAAAGCAGGCTTTAGGTAGAAAAACTGGTCTTTATCCAGGTTCGGGAAAAATGCCTTAACAGGAATATTTTCTCCAACCAAAGTTACGAATATCATACTCATAAATTAACCGTTCTCGTTGTGGAAATACAAATCTGTCTGGTTGGTAAAGACTTCCAAGAGCCTTCCCAACCCACCTGAGAAAGAGAACCTACATTTCCTGGATTTTTTATTTCATTCATCTTCCCACCCTCACGATGGCACATTCTCCTGATTTCCAGAACCTCACAGCAAAGCAATGCTTCTGTTCCCTCCTCTTTCTTCCTCCCTGCCCCTTGCCTTTCTGCTACAAGTCTTCCAACCTACCCTGCTCATCACCAGCAATTTAAAAATGATTATTAGTCTTTCCATGCTCCCTGTCCTGCCCTGCTTTTTTCCAAGATTAATTTCTATCCTACCCTCTTACCAGAACCCATTGTTCCAGATGCAGCCCCTCTCCCATCACTTGCTGAACTTTCCAGGCTTCCGAGGCCCAAGTCTGCCTGCAGAGTCCTTCCCATCCCTCCCTCCCTCCAGCTCTCAAACGCCCTAATCCAGCTCTGGACCCCTCTCCACACAGGTCCACCCCTCACTCTCTCTTCCTGGAATGTTCTCCCCCAGGCTTTCCCAAGGCCTGGTGTTGTTGCTGTGACCAGAGTGTTCCTGTTTCCTAGGATACACCGGGTTTTCCTCAAAATCTTCTCTGTCTTTTGATTCCTCTGCCAGATACCTCACACTGATGGGCAAGATTTCTGGGCATAGGTGAGCCTTCGAAACTACACTGTAATTTGGCTGAATGGATTTGTTGATCTCCTTAGCGGGTTGTTTTCCCCTAAAAGAGGTCCTCAACCTAGAATGTCCTTTAGTCATCTTGAAGAGCTTTTTGGAATGCATCCACCCCAAGATGCATGGGACGTGGACATTGCTAGGGTTTAACAGCTCCTGAGGGAGGGCTCTTCTCTAAGGAGGTAGAGTTCACCTTGAACGTTTGATGGTGCAGTAGCCCAGCTTTAGGAGGCTTCACATCCCCTGTCCTCGTCCCTAGTTCACCCCAAAACAATAGGAACAGAATGTGCCTTCAGAGCTTTCCAAGAAAGTTGCAGGGAAAGTTGGCAATGTGTCTGGGCTTGGTAAACTGCTAAAAAGGACTTGATAAAAGAAACTAGAAGGGCCCAAGCTGAAAAAGAATTCAGGGTGATCACGGAACAGTTACTTACATTTTTCAATGAACTGTTAACTGCCCTGGAAACCGGCAACATAACATTGCTGGGCAGTTAACCCCGTGCATCACACCTGAACTTCTGCTCCCTCTTCCCTTCTAGCTTTGATTGCTGAAGGTTGGAGCTGGCCTTGGAAGCCTTCCAGTCCGAAGGGACCATTTTACAGATGAGAAAACTGAGGCCAAGAGAGATCATAATTTAACATGAGATTCACAGATCCATAAGGGAAGAAAGAGTGAAGAAACAGTCATCTTTCTGAGGGTCCAACGTTCTTCCAGGCACACCCACTTCTCACCATTTAGGAGTCTACTTTGGAAATGCTGCTGAAAATTGTCAAGGTAAGAAATTGCATTCGTAAAAAAAGCAAGTGCTAGAGGTAATCAGTGATTCACTGTTAAACTAAAAAAAAAAATGGGGAATAAATGGGAAAAGTGACTCTACCTCTCCAAGCCTCTCTGTAGCAGGATGATACATTACCTCCCAGAGGTACGAATTGGAAAAGACAGTGCGCATTTAGTACTTAGTTCCGGACCTGCCACAGGGAAAAGGACAATAAATGGTTGTAGAAACAGGAGAGGTTTTGCAAAATCAGCCCGTTGCAAAGCAGAAACACAATGAAGATCTCACTGCATTCTTTCTGAACGGAGACAAAAGGGGAGTTTTGCAAATTGTAGCTGCTGCATTGATTACAGACTCAGTTTTCTCTTCTTAGTTTAAACGCATATTTGGGTTCTTGTTCCCTCACCTCCACCCCCATTAAAAAGGAAGCTGATCTTGTGACGCCTGGATGGCTCAGTCAGTTAAGCATAGGATTCTTGATTTCAGCTCAGGTCACGATCTCACAGTTTGTGAGTTTGAGCCCCACACTGGGCTCCACACTGACAGCACGGAGCCTGCTTGAGAGTCTGTCTCTCCCTTTCTCTGCCCCTGCCCTGCTCATGCTCTCTCTCTCTCTCTCTCAAAATAAATACATAAAACTTATTTAAAAAATTAAAAAAAATAAGTTGAAGCGCGCCTGGGTTGCTCAATCGGTTGAGCGTCTGTCTTCAGCTCAGGTCATGATCTCACAATCTGAGTTTGAGCCCCGCGTTGGACTCTGTGCTGACAGCTCAGAGCCTGGAGCCTGGTTCAGATTCTGTGTCTCCCTCTCTCTCTGCCCCTCCCCCCACTCATGCTCTGTCTCTCTCACTATCAAAAAATGGATAAATGTTAAAAAAATTTTTTTTTAAAAAGAAGAAATCAAGTGCTGGCTTATTCAAAAATCGAAGAGAAATGGATATTAACACTGATCAGTGAGTATACTGCCCATCGGTGTTATTTGTCTCAGTAATTTGAGAAGTGTGAACAGTTTCACTGCTTTCTTTCCAGGGAAAGGGGGTTTGTATTCTCTAATTACCATAAAATGCAACAGCTAATTAGCCAATAAAAATATTCTGCATGTTGGAACGCCTGAGTGGCTCAGTCGGTTAAGCATCCAACTTCAGCTCAGGTCATGATTTGGTGGGTCATGATCAGGTTTGTGGGTTCGAGCCCCGCTTCCGGTGCTGTGCTGACAGCTCAGAGCCTGGAGCCTCCTTCAGCTTCTGTGTTTCCCTCTCTCTCTGCCGTTCCCCTCCTCACACTCTGCACCTCTCTCTGTCTCTCTCTCAAAAATAAATAAACATTAAAACAATATTCTGCATGTGTATGAAACTTTTCTTTCGTTAGGACTCTCTTGGTGGCAAATAACAGAAATCAATCTTAGCTGTTTAAGCAGGAAAGAATTGGACCCAAGGACAAGATCTTATGAAGGTACTAGAGGCAGGCAGTGGATGCAAGGTCATGAGGCCATTCGTGTTTTTAATTTTTCAGACCTGCTTTCACCAGTTTCTCAAAGCCTCCCAGTGGGTGAAAGGTCCCCAAATCTTATCTTTGGACTTGAAGTTTATAGATCTAGCTGCCCAAAGAGAGGGTGATCATTCACAGTGTCAGTTCCAAATTCCTAAGGAAAGTTCATCTTGGGTCAGTAGCCCATCCTTGGATCAATCACCCTTGTCTATGTGGCAGGTCACGGAGCAGAAAGATAGCTTCAGAAAACCACCTTTACAAGCAGGCTGGGAAGTCCAAGGATGGGCTATCTAACAACCAATTAGATATTCACTACATGACTTATAATTCACCAAGTACATTTTAATAATAATTTAATTTGGTTCTCAAAGGATGACAGATTCGCTCTGTATGAAATTCTCGATATCACTTTCCACTTCATCATTTTATTTTTGTTGATCTAATGAAATTTGGTTTTATATTTTTAGTGCCTGACCTGGAGTGGGAGAGGTTCAGTAAATGGTTGTTCAAAGAAAGTATGACTCATTCTGCGGGATACTTAGATGAGAAAACTGAGACACCCTTAGGTTAAGTGACAAGACAAAGGTCCCCCAGTCAATGAGTCAGCTCCTATAGTCTCCATCCCGTTCCCAATGACCGCACTGCCTTGTACATTGAATCGTCCTCTTCTTCTCTCATGTCAGTGACTGACATGGAAAGGTTCAGGCTGGTGGTGAGAAGAGGGACAAAGACGTAGCACATTTTACAAGAATTTGATTTTGCTCTCTTAGTGCATCAGTTAAGAATGTCTTTCAATGAACTACAAAGAGTCTGTACTCTTCCTTTAAATGTTTCAAGAAAGAAAGACTACTTAGTCTCTGCTTAGGATAGAAAAACTTAGGTTTATGCTCTTAACTCTTTAGTGCTTTCTTTCTGAAAATGATATCCAAGTGACATGGCAATCACTCCTGGGGAGGTGGCTACTTGTACCATAACTTTGGCAATGGTTTTGTTTTTGTAAGACCACCAGGGAGCAAGGGGAGAAAGCAGGTGTCTCCTCCTGGATCATGGTCCTTTCCCATCATAGGGAATCTTCTGCAGTATGGAAACTATCCTTACTTTACATTCATGGAAATGAGAAAGAAATATGGAGATGTCTTTCTCATCAAACTTGGCCTGGTGCCTGTCCTGGTAGTGAATGGGATGAAAATGGTGAGGCAGGCACTACCTCAAGGATGGACCGTGTTTTGCAGACCAACCCAACATGCATGCATGTTCTTTGCTGGCAGAAAGACAGAGTCTTTCATTTTCAATTATGGAGAGAGTTGGAGGCTTTATTAGAAAGTTGCCCCTAATGCTTTCTGAACTTTTACTAAAACAGAAAAAAAAAAAAAGTCCTCCACTGTCTTTGCTTACCCGAGGATCGGGTCATCAAGAAGTTTCTGAGCTGGTAAAAGTCTTTGCAGAGTTGACTTCCAAGAATGGCAGCTTTGCCCCCAGAAGTATTATCACACGTGCGGGGCCAATGTTCTCCGTGCCCTTTGCTTTGGCAGGAGATGTGACAGCAGTGATGTGATGAGGAGTTTCTTAGAATAGATAAAATGATCACTTACTCAAGATCTGCAGTGAAGTTAATCCTGCTGATTTCGTACGTTTCCATTACCTTCCACTATGAATTATAAATGCACCTCAGGAGGTTTATCAGGCCCTGGATCAGTCTATGGTACCACATGATCATCTTATTACATATGATAATGTAAGGATTTAAATTCATGCCAGGATGAGGGTTTTGGTGAAAAGTAAATGATAATGGTGAGATACACTGAGTACCCAGAAAGTTGTATGTATTCTTCCTTGGTTCTTCCACTATAATTTTTCTAAAGTGAACCTTACCCAAACTAGGAGTAAATGCGAGGTTTGGTCAGTGAGATCATAGGGGAGTATTACTTGGTTCTCATGTAGGGACCCTAAGAAGAGCTCTGAATTCTTTGAGAACTCAGAAAATTTTCCCAGTTGGGTGTATAAGGCGGAGACTTGAATTGTGAATCTATAATTGGCTGATAAATGATGCCCAACAATGGAGATGAGTTCCTTGGAGAAATGAAGTAATGATTTAGTTTCTCCCATTTTACATCTGAAACTATGAGGTCTCAGGGGCACCTGGGTGGCGCAGTCGGTTAAGTGTCCGACTTCAGCCAGGTCACGATCTCGCGGTCTGTGAGTTCGAGCCCCGCGTCAGGCTCTGGGCTGATGGCTCAGAGCCTGGAGCCTGTTTCCGATTCTGTGTCTCCCTCTCTCTCTGCCCCTCCCCCGTTCATGCTCTGTCTCTCTCTGTCCCAAAAATAAATAAACGTTGAAAAAAAAAATTAAAAAAAAAAACTATGAGGTCTCAGACTTAAAGTTATCAGCGTATTATTTCAGAAGGTGATTTAAATAGTCACAAAGATTATTCAACAGGAAGCTTCCAATTTACTCTTAAACCCTACTTGAGTTCCCTGACTACATACAAACAAATTTTGAGATTGTAATACAGGCAGAAGTGGATCTTTCTTATGAGCCAGTGAAATCTTTGTTGGCCCAATCTGATGGTCCACACAAGAGTAAGACATCTCTTAAAATACATATGCATTAGAAAGAATCCTAGTTCTCAGGGTCCGATTTGCTAAGATGAGGGCATCAGGGAAAAAAAAAAACATAAAAAGGCAGATAATTGAGTAAATGAAGAAGTGTGAAGAATAAAGTCCCCCTCCAGTTAAAAAAAGAGACAGAAAAAATAAATAACCAGAAAACAATCTGTTTCAAGGTACCAGCCGGAATTTTAGATCAGGTACAGTAAGTAAATGAATTTCTTAAGTTCATACATTTTTCTCTTCTTCCCTAATAGGCTTCAGCCCCATGTCTTTCTGTATGGTGATAACAGTTAACTCCTTACAATAAATAGATGTGAAAATCTCTTATTATAATTCATTGTCTAGCAATTTCTCTGAAGTAAGTTAACCTGTAATTTTTATAAGTGTGCTTCCAAACGTAGTACTTTTTAAAAAACTTTTTAAATGTTTTTATTTATTTTTGAGAGAGAGAGAAAGAGAGAGCACAAGTGGGGGAAGGGCAGAGAGAAAGCACAAGTGGAGGAGGGCCAGAGAGAGAGGGAGACACAGAATCCGAAGCAGGCTCCAGGCTCCGAGCTGTCACCACAGAGCTCCACGTTGGGCTCGAACTCACACACCGCGAGATCGTGACCTGAGCCGAAGTCGGATGCTTAACCAACTGAGCCACCCAGGCACCCCTGTTTTGTTTTTTGTAATGACTGAAATACGCTTCCAGGAGAAAATGGAGTTTGGTAACTTTTCTATTTTATACTCTCAAGATTGAGCGCTACCATTGACCAGCAAAATTGGTTGCAGGCCTAAAATGATGTACTTATATTCCTTATATTTCCTAAGCTAATTAGGTTCATTCAAGTTCTGTGGTGCTATCACCCTTCATGGGTGATGTGGAATGTAGTTGGAGGTAAATAATCATGCTAAGGTTTGACCCCTCAGGACGACATCCAAGCCATTGCCGATGCCCTGGTTAACGCATGCCACAATGACTGTGCTACCACCGAAACAGCCATCTTAACTGATGCTGAAATCATAAGCACTGTGAATGAGCTCTTTGGAGCTGCTAGGTAGGAGCATTTGTCAATATGGAAGGCAAATAAAGATTAATTGCGATTTTTTTGTCAACCACTGTTCACGGTTCAGAGCCCTTTTTCGATACTGGCCATTTCATATAGCTGATCTCACTGTGTAAACCATTTGGTATTATGCCTTTTTCCCAAGTCATTCAGAAAACTACGTGTTCTACTCAAGAGTAGAGACTTGAGTTAACATAATCCCCAGTTCTAGTGCATTATATCGTTCAGGCAACGCCTGGCTGTGTTTTCTGGTTGGTTATCTCATTTCCCCACCCCCCACTTCCAGGACTTTCCCCAACCCACTGGCATTTATTCTTAACCTGTGTAAAACGTTGTTTTTGTTTGTTTTACGCATTGTTTTATTTTTTGTAACGTTTATTCATTTTTGAGAGACAGAGAGTGCAAGTGGGGGAGGGGCAGAGAGAGACACACACACAGAGAATCTGAAGCAGGCTCCAGGCTCTGAGCTGTCAGACAAAGCCTGACGCGGGGCTTGAACTCGAAGTAAGGGCCAGCGGACTGAGCCACCCAGGCGCCCTGTTTTATGCATTCTTGTAGAATAGGCTTTCTATTGCCATGTATTACCATCTATTCTTATATTATCGTGACCTTTAATTTATGTAAGTGCCCTTTTATTTACATCTCAATCTATTTCTAACTTTTTCATGAAGCCCTATATTTCTGAGAGCCAATTATGATTGCCAGGTGTATTTCTCATGTGTTGTTTCTAATGGTTACATAATATTCCATGGCATGCACCCCCCACATTTTCTCCATCTGCTGTTTTGGGGATGGATACCTGCATCGTTTGCAAATTTCAGCCTGCACAGATAATGCTGATATTGAATATCTTGCTAATGCTAAAATGACCATCTTTATACATCAGTTTTTGCCTCCTTTTGAATTATAGCCTTATGCTAAGAAGCAAACTTTCTGGCTCATCTAATAAAATGAGTCTTGAGTTTTTTTATACAGAGTACCAAAATCCTTTTCAGAAGGATTGTACTAGTCTACACTGTTACCATACTACTATCATTCCTACATTTCATAGTTAGTTTTTAAAATCATTCTTACCTATCAAATTTCTTATAAGTTCTATTAGGTATTAGACTGCAGGAAGCAAATTCTCTTAACATTACAACAAAGAATACTAAAGATGTTTTAGCCGTTTAATTAAAAAAAATTTTAATGTTTATTTATTTTTGAGAGGGGGGAGAGGGGCAGCGAGAGAGGGAGACACAGAATCCGAAGCAGGCTCCAGGCTCTGAACTGTCAGCACAGAGCCCGATGAGGGGCTTGAACCCACAAACTGTGAGATCATGACCTGAGCCAAAGGGGGATACTTAACCAACTGAGCCACTCAGGCGCCCCTTAGCAGTTTAATTTTAGATGTAATATTCTTCAAATTCATTTCTTCCTTTCTTCTTTCTACCATACTTACTGGCAATTTGGTTTATTTTTTTCTAGGGTCTACACAATTATGTTCCTAAATATTCTTTGCAAACAGAAGCATTTGTTTTGATATGCATTATTTTTCATCATGCAAAGAGACTAGCTCCTCTTCCCCATATATATATACATATATATATATGTGTATATATATACACACACATATATATATACACACATATATATACATATATATGTGTATATATGTGTATAATTGTGTATACATATACATATATATACATATATATGTATGTATGTATATATAATTTTGATCTTGATTTAAATTTGATGGGTATATATGTATATACATATATATTTGATGGCTATATATATATATATATATATATACATGTGATCATGCTGTGCTTAGCATTTCTTCCGCTATCTGATGTTAAATATTAATGTTAGCATTTGTGAGGTCATAGCAATGCCTTCAACATATTAAATGCTCAATATGTTGCACAGGTACAAGAAAAAGAATAAATTACTAACTTGACAACAAGTGGAAGATGTATCAATCGATGAAAGAATGAAGATTTATAAAGAAGTCATATTATTATTACAGTAAGAAAAAGACATTAAACATTGTGAGTTGTGGGAGGCAGCTTAGGGGTGGGCTGTTTGAATTTATGGGATGTGTTGCAATGTTGTATTTTGCTTTCCTGTAGTACTAAGTGGATGCTGCTATGAATGGTTACTTCATCCCCAGGAAAACTTGCACCTTTGTCACGTAAGTCGTGACGAATAAGTCGCCAAAATTATTTCTTGGGATAAGATTTTTTTGGTTGTGCCTTTCCTAGGTATTAGTCTGGGGACAATGTACATTCTTTCTAATGACACTTCATTCCTTCTGTTTCTCTTGAAAAAAACTGGAAAGAAACTCAGTTTTTTCTCCTCCCTCCTAATGGGAAAGATGGAATATTAATATAAATTCATTCAGGGCAATCCGATTTCAAAACTGGGCTCACTAGGTGAGGTGTGAACCAAAGATGTCATGGGTTCATCCTCTGCATGGATATGACCAGATGATATTTCAAAATGCAGCCTAAATCCCCTCCCCGCCCCCTGCCCCAGAACATAGGTCATTATATGCAGGGATTTTTCTTCTCTCGGTTTTTGCTTGCTTTTTGTCTACCCCAGTATCAGGATCAATTCCTGGCACATAGTAGGCACTCAATAAATAGTCGTGAATAAAATGCAGTAGGAGGCTCACCCACATCAACTATTAATGGGCAGGCTGAGCTGAAGGTGCCTCACATGGTGTGAGAATGATGACGGGGTGCATGGACCCCTACTGTGTGCTGGGCACCGAATTGCAAAGTACCTCCTCTGAGTCTCAACAATAACTTTCAACCAAGCTAAACAAATTGCTTCCGATCATGTGTTCAGCAGATAGCAGAAGCAGGACTCACGTCCAACTGCTTAACTCTTGTTTAATGGACCTCAGATGCTCCATTTGGTCTGGGTTTGATGTTTCCAGTAAACTAGTAGAGATGCCTTCTTATGCATTCAGCGGGCTATATACACAGTGCCCTGTACAGCTTCTCCTTCTTCATGCAAGATCTCATCTCACTAACATCTCATGCCCAGAGCTGTTAGAGAGGCAGGTGATTTTATCCTGTGTACCTAAGTGCATCTTCACAATCTCTGTAACCAGCAAAACAGCAGAATATACATTGCATGGACTGTCCCGATGCAAAACTTATCACCAGTGAGATTGACACATCCATTCTGCAGACCCAGTGATCATACTGAATAAAACTAAGGATTTTACAAGTTAGTATAAGAAGACATACAGTCAGTATAAATTTAATGGCATTTATTCTCAGCACAACCTCAAGTATCCCAAGGGTTCTAGTATCCAAGCATTTATGACTATATTGAATATTAAGTAATGTTCAAACAAACTGAGTTAACACACAGGTGCTAATAAAGAAATACTGTTTGCAAGGAGGCACTTGTTTAAGCTAAATAAGTATGTAACTTAAGACTTGATATTAAGGGGAAAGTATTCATGTTTAAAGTAAAACAGAGGCCACAAACTCAAGCACCTACTGAGCAGTGGAAAACGCCCCAAATGAGAGATTTGCACTGGTTGAAGCATGGGGAAGAGGCCATCTGTTCTGTCTAATCCAGCCAGTAAATCATTGTTCCTATATTGCCTGCCCCTTTCATTACAAAACAGAACATGGAAATGCAGATTTTCATGTGGAATCTTCTGATTTTTTAAATGTTAGCAATAATGAATTGCATTTAAAGGATTATCAGAGCAAAAAGAAATTTATTGGAGGACTGAGTACGATTTGTAGGTCTCCAGATCTGTGGCCTCTGGTGCAGAGAGAAAACAATTGTTTTTCTCCTAGACAGAGGGGTGACATCTATGCAAAAAGAGGCCCATTACTTTGTAAAGTCAGGTGGGTCCCTCATCTATGGCTTAGGATGTATTGGGAAACATGCTAAAATTAGTTGTCGTAGACAAGCCAAATATGGTGCCTGGTAAGAAAAGGTAGAGGGAGGAGGGAGAACCATATACACAACAGTTTGGGAGCTTTGGGGGACCTCCTCACTCAGGGATGCTTTGGGAGACCTGACTCCCCTCTGTGATGATGTACGAAGGCCACATCCTAAACACGTTTGCACCCCAGTGAGAGAAATGGCTCACGGTCTCATCACTCTGGCTCATTTTTCTGAAAGCAAAGGAGATTGAGTGATAATTACTTTTTATTTATACCACAATTTTGGAATATTCTTGTGAGAATTTTGTGGAAGTCTTGACATAAAATTTTTAAAAATTGAAGTGAATGTTCAAATATTTTATTCACTAAGGACTCAAAAGTCATTTCAGTGAAAATTAAGCATAATTATACTAAATCTTCATGACAACTAAACTTCTCAATATACTAAAAGAAAAAAAAGACATTTATATCCATAATAATTATGTATTATATAATAATTATATATGTATAATTATGTATCTCCATAATTATATACATATTACACATGCATATATTATGTACATATACATAATGTGTATATAGAGAGATTATATAGCGAGATTATATACATTATATAAATTATATATATAGATAGATTACATACATACATATAGGTTTTTATATATATATATATACACACACACACACACACACACATATATATATAATCTATAAAGGATATGCCAAAACAAAACATTTCATGCAAAACAAAATTATTGTGGAGAAGTTGGCAGCAAAGGTAAAAGTTATAAAATGACTTCCTTTAAAATTTTTTTAAATGTTTGTTTATTTTTGAGAGAGACCAAGACAGAGTGCAAGTCGGGGAGGGGCACAGAGAGAGGGAGACACAGAATCCGAAGCAGGCTCCAGGCTCCGAGCTGTCAGCACAGAGCCCGATCCGGGACTCGAACCCACAAACCGTGAGATCATGACCTGAACCAAAGTCGGATGCTTAACCGACTGAGCCATCCAGGTGCCCCTAAAATGACTGCCTTCTAAAATTTTACTTTTGTCTATTTTATACAGAACTATTTGGGGTGATCCCAACTTATTTAGACCTCAAAGATTTCTAAAAACAAAAACAAAAACAAAGAATGACAGTCTTAAGGACAAAATGTTGATATTTGGAACAGAACTCTTGAGGCGTCTCAGAGAAAGTATTGCAGGAAATATTCATTTTTATTCATCGTTGCAATTTTATTCATCATTCATGCAATTCATCATTGCAGGGGATATTCCTTTTTACCACTAACGTTCTGCAGTGGCTTGAGCTGAAGAAATACCCTGGAGCTGAACTTGACTGGTCACCCAGGTGCAACTTAGCCATGAAGCCAAAACGTACCAACTCTAAATAGAATCTCATTTGGTTTGTGTTCTTAGGTTCTGAGACCGGGCGAAAGATTTCTTGTTGAGCTCAGAAAAATTGATGGGGTTCATATTCATTTGACAAGCAACTGAAAGATCGTCTCCAGCTAAACCATATGATTAGTTCCTGTTCTTGTCTATTATCCTAATGTAGGAAGTGGTTTTGTAAAGTGTGTGGCACAGCCTTGGTTCTAATAGAAGAGGTTTGTTTCATAAGAATAGGCTAAGAAAATAAGGAAGTGTATGTGATTCAGGGGTTCTTAAGCCCATGTCTCATGTGGTGTCCCACATGTCACCGAGTCACTGAGCAGGAAAGAAGGAAAAGATGAGTGGTGGGTTGAACGAATCTATCTTCTTTTATACCACAGCTTCCAACAGAGAAGTAGACTTATATATGTTTTAAATATAGGGTTCGAGTAAAGAGGTTCCTCAAAAAGGTAAAAATAGAACTGCCCTATGATCCAGCAATTGCCCTACTAACTATTTACCCAAAGGATACAAAAATACAGGTTCGCAGACGTACATGCGCCCCAATGTTCATAGCAGCATTATCAACAATAGCCAAGCTATGGAGAGAGCCCCAACGTCCACTGATTGATGACTGGATAAAGATGTGGTATATAAACTCAATGGAATATTACTCAGTCATCAAAAAGCATGAAATCGTGCCATTCGCAATGACATGGATGGAGCTAGAGTGTGTTATGCTAAGCGACATAAGTCAGTCAGAGAAAGAAAAATATCATCTGATATTCACATGTGGAATTTAAGAAACAAAACAGATGAACAAAAGGGAGAGGGAAAAAAGCCCTGAGAGACTCTTAAAGATAGAGAACAAACTGAGGGTTGCTGGAGGGGAGGTGGGGGGGGAATGGGTTAAATGGGTGATGGACATTAAGAAGGGCACTTGTTGTGATGAGCACTGGGTGCTGTGTGTAAGTGATGATTCACTGAATTCTACTCCTGAAGCCAATATAGGACTATATTTTAGCTAACTAGAATTTAAATGGAAACTTGAAAAATAAATAAATAAATGCAGGGTTCAGAATAAGAACAAGGTTCTGGTATTAAATACATTTGTTTTCAGTGGTCTAGGAAATAGATGCTTAAGAGGTCCAGAGAACGGAGCTAGAGTCACCTAGAACAGCAAAGAACATTTCATAGTGGTAACAAATGAGCTGTACTCTATTTAGAAAGGTAGTTGAGGCACCTGGGAGACTCAGTCAGTTAAGTGTCCAACTTTGGCTCAGGTCATGATCTTCCGGTTTCTGAGTTCGAGCGCCACGTCAGGCTCTGTGCTGACAGCTCGGAGCCCGGAGCCTGCTTTGGATTCTGTGTCTCCCTCTGTCTGCCCCTCCCCCTCTGACACTCGGTCTGTCTCTCTCTCTCAAAGATAAACAAAATTTTTAAAAATTAAAAAAAAAAGGTAAAGAAAAGGGTATTGGCTCTTATGACACTTCCATTCTGAGATGTGGGGAGTTGGGACTTCAACCTATGAATCAGGTGGGTGGGGGGAACATAACATGTTATGAGAAGAAAAAAAACGGAGAGCAATTAAAAAAATACTTTTTCAGTGTAGTATCCAGCTCTAAGTATGTGTCCCTTGAATTGAATTCGTTAGTGAGTTAAGGCATATAAGGAACACAAAACAGATAGTTTGAAAGACCATGTATTTCAGATTGAAGCTTTAAGGAGAGTTGTATTATAAAGGACTTGGAATCAAAGCTGAGAGATAAGAGCATATCTGAGGTCTAATGGAGATGGGGAGGGCCATGGGGAGGGGTGACTCTAGATAATGACCTCTCAGACCAGGACATAGCAATGGAAGCCGAGAAGTTAAAGAATTCAGAGACATTGAGAATTAGTGTCAGGACTGGGGCTTTCTTTCCAAATATACATAAATTCAGCATTATCCTTGGAAATAAACAAATCGGATTGCTTGTCCTATCTTGTAAAAGCTTTTGAAACTATTTATATTATCCCCATGACAGCGTGTCAAACCGAAACTATTCTTACATTTTTTTCAGTTAAAAAACTGTCAAATCTTCCTTATACTCAACAGTAATGGGTCTGACTACAACACTACAGGAATCTGTTTATCTGGCATTTTCATTAAAGAATTGTGTTTTTCTACCCTCATGTCTTTGCTGGTTTTTCTAAGCAGTAAGCAAATACGATTCTATAGGATTCTATACTTTTAACACATCATATTGTAAAAGGTTAATTCACTTTTACTGTGCTCCTAAGATGTAAGTAAATACTATTAATACTGTTACACTAAGGTATAATTAATACTATTAAGTTTTTGTATAATTCAGAAGTTTACATTTTATGTATTTTTAGAAACATACATAAAACAGGGAGAAGAAAGTTTAAAAGCAAAATAAGAATAACTTTTCTTGGTCATTTAATGTAAAGTAAATGAGTTACTTTTAATTATATGTATTTATCTGGAAGTAATAATACATTTTATGTAATGCAATCAGAAGTGACACAGTGTACCAAAATATTATATGAAATAACTTATATTAACATAAAGACTTTAAATAATTATCTGGAAACTACACATGGAATTCTTTATGACCATGGAGCAGTTGATAGTATAGGGATGTATTCATCCAAGATGAGCGAGGCCCCAAAAGTCATTATACAAAGTAAAAAGGCAGAATTATAAGAATTATATATCCAGCTACACAAAAATATATACAGATAACTTTGTGCCTTTCTTGTAGCCCCTTGGGGCTGTTTGTAACATTATGAAAATGAAGATCAGCCTGGAAACATTAGCCACTGCATAATGCAAGAGAGCATAGAATGTGTCTAGTTCCAAGTGGTTTTCAAAGGAGAAATCTTGCACCAAAGTTTATCAAGCCATTTATATGTTCCCGCATTACAATTCTTTAATTTTGTCCCCGTTAAGCCCATAATCAAGGTGTAATAGTAATCCACAAGTTAAGAAATCAGAACCATTTTGAGAGGCAGAAGGGTATTTTACTATCTACATAATTCTTTTTTTATTATTTTTAATGTTTATTTATTTTTGAGAGAGAGAGAGAGAGACAGAGCGTGAGTGGGGGAGGAGCAGAGAGAGAAGGAGACACAGAATCAGAAGCAGGCTCCAGGCTCCGAGCTGCCAGCACAGAGCCTGACGTGGGGCCTGAACCCACAAACTGTGAGATCATGACCTGAGCCGAAGCCGGATGCTCAACCGACTGAGCCACCCAGGCACCCCTATTATCTGCGTAATTCTTAATTGGGCTGTGAAATCTACAGGTGTTTCTGGGCCTCCAGCTATGTGGATACATGACTTGGTATTTCAAATTCACACAGGACTTCCCCCACAAACCCAAGATTCATACTTACCGACAAACATAAAAGCACCATACTATATACACCTTAAATCAGAAATGGCCAACAGAAGTTGTTTAATGGCCTAACAGGCTATGAAACAAATTTTCTGTAGGGAGTACACCATTGACTTTCTCTTAAGATAAGAATAAAAATGCAGGATGCAGGCAATTGATTTTCTATCGTATACATTTTTAACACTGAGAGAGCCAAAATAAATAAAAATCATAAAACTTTATAGGTCTTCTTCTTTGCTTCAAGCTGTTTATAGAGAATAGTTCACCTCAATTCAATATGACTATCTAAAGCCCCACCACACATACATATACAACATCCCATGACCTTTAGCCATTACCCCTGTGGACGAAAGCATGCTCAACAAATGAGTTTTCCAGCTAGGTGAGATGACCAAGTTCCAAAAGGTGTATTTTAATGAATCTTAATAAAAGTCTTTCTGGGTTTCTGATGTCTTAAAATGCATTTACTAAACAAACTTTATGTTTCCAGACTTTATAGTGACATTTATTTCTATAAGGTACTTACTGCCCCGGGCTGAAATCCTTTTATGCTGTCTTGGTCATATTTCCACCCTTGCCCCAATACCTGGTTTTACTCACCATCTAAAAAAAATTTTTTTCTTAGGTTTATTTTGTTTTTGAGAGAGAGAGAGAGAGAGAGAGAGAGAGTGAGAGAGAGTGTGTGAGTGGAAGGGAGGCGGGAAGAGAGAGGAAGACTCTGAGCTGTCAGCACAGAGCAGGGCCTGAACTCAGGAATGGTGAGATCATGACGTAGGCTGAAGTCGGAGGCTTAACCAGTTGATCCACCCAGGTGCCCCTATTCATCATTTTAATGCCAATCTCCCCAGCAAGTTCCACAAAACAAGTCTGCTTGTCTCCCCATTGTATCCACAGTGTCCAACTCTATTTTAGGCACTTAGTAGACAATCTGTACATGGTTTGCTCGATGAATGGCCCTTGCTAAAGTTCCTTTCAGTGAAAGGAAATGTCTGATATTTTCTACTATGGATATTATTTCTGGCTCCTCTGCTCATAGTTCGCTTCCACCCATAGCCTACGTCTCCTCCGTCTGGAAATCTGTTCAACCTTGTCACACTTGTTTAAGCTCTAAGATGCAGGTCTCATCAATTAAGTCCTTTTTTTCTTACATTTCTATGGCCATAGACTCCAGCTGGAAATTAGCCCCCTATCTCTTTCCCCAGAACCAGTGTCAAAGTATGTCCTACACATTTAGGAAACTCTCCAAGAGTAACAACTCAAATCTGTTCCAAAAAGTCACCGTGTTTCTTTCACTCTAACCTCTTTGTCTTGTCAATGCACATGGGTCTCAGCAGCTATGTCATTGACTTACCAGAAACATAGGTTTTCTAATGGCGTCTGTCACATCTCCTGCACACTCTGATGGAGAGAAGCTGTCACTACTTTCTCCCTGTCATGTTTACACCCAAGGATGAGTGTTGGGATTTACCTAATTTTCAGTGGCACAACTGAGAGTTACTGGTATTTTTAAAGCTTACTTGAAGGTTTGGGGATATTGGAAAGGCCTACCCTCCCCCCACCCAAAATCATGTCCTGTCACCTGTTGCCTAAGCCCAGTCTGTGCCCAGGATCTCATCCTGAACCAATTTCCTGTTCTCTTTGCTTACCATGGACAGGTGCCATTCCATTCTCCCTTAGCCCAACCCCCTTTAGACTGTTCACTCCAGCTTTTGCACACTCTGAGGCTCGTATAAAAGAAGCAAACTAGCCTTCTCTCAGTCCTAGAGAGAGGGGCTTTATCTTCTGAAGCTTGCCCCAGGCATAATTTCTGAATCTACACTTCCTACCCTAGGATTAACCCCTGCCAAGGATGACTAAAGTGCCATGTTTATTTCACTCAGGGCCTATCTTAGGTGCCGCAGAAGAAAGCTGGTCATATGATCTCAAGAGATAGTCACATTGCTGCTCTCCAAAACCTGAGGTATTTATTCTCATTTTTGCTATCATGTTTTGCCAAAATTAGTGAAACGAGCATTCATCTTGATTGTTTCTACTTCTCTCAAGCTCCTGCTGTTTCACTGCCAAGGCAAATGTTTTAACAGTCTTTGAACATTTGTACTGGGCAATGTAGTAGTCATTTTTAAATTATCAATTTAACACAAACCATGGAATAGGCATTGATAGTATCTTTTTGCAGAAAATGAGGCTCAGAAAGATGAAGTCGTATATTTAAGATCGTTCTGCTGGTAAGAATTTAATCCAAGATGAAAATCTATACCAAACTCAATTCAAAGCTTGCATAGTTTCCATGGTGGTAGTAGTTTCAAGAGAACACTCCTTAATTCACGTGAAATCTTGGCAGCTCTTAATATATAAAATTGTTTCTAGTTGAAAAAGGATCACGAGCTTAGAACTTGGCCTCTTTGTCTCCCATCGTACCCCTCTTAGTGCCAGAAATCTAGGGGCGATATATATCAGCAGGATGGATCTAGGGAAATCGTCTAAGTACATTTGAAATAATTGAAATACATTCCAAAGTTACATCGTTCAGAAAATCCATTTCAGGGAGATCAAAGTCCTAAACGCAAACAAAACAAGCCACACGCTGAAGTGTTTAGAAGAAAGTATTTTTATAAAAATAAGAAAAACATTCTTAAACCAGGTACAGAAAATGCAATCCATAAGAAAATGATTACTTCATTTACTACATTGAAATTTAGAATTTCTGCTCCACAAACGCTCAATAAACAAAAAGTAATAACAAAACAAACAAACAAACAAACAAACAAACAAAAAACAAGCCACAGAGTGGGAAATAATATCAGCAACACATGTAACAGACAGGCGATTAGTATCCAGAATCAAAAAGAATGTATTCAAATCAATATGAAAAAGATCATCAGTACCCCCCCACCCCCCAAAAATGAGCAAACCAAATGAGTAGGAGGAAAAGAAAAATGGAAAAGGAAAAGCCAAGAAGCATGAGAAATCAAGAATCTCCGTAATAATCGGTAAAGTGCACATTAAAGGACCCTAAACTACCATTTCTCGCTTAGTAGACAGGTCACAATTTACAAGCCTGACAGTATAAAACAGTGGATCTTGGAGAAATGAGGACTGGCATTCCTTCTTGTGTGGGGTGTGAGGGTACAACCAATATGAAATCTGGAAGTTTTTAATAGACTTGAAGTTGCACTTACTCGATATTCAGCAATTTCATTAGAGCAACGGTCACACACACCCACGTACCGGCCACCCCAGCTTGCTTTCTTCTGTTACTGAAAAACTGGAAACAACTTAATGCTTATTAATGAGATGCTTGACAAATGTACTTAGGTTGTCGTCATATAATGGAAACAATAGTATAAACCTGCATACTCGTGTTCCATGAATCGTGCGTGGGGATAATAAACACAAAATTCGGTACCTTGTGGATTGTGTGTGTACGTTTTTATTGATTGTGTTGTTTGTTGTTATATGGGGAGAGTAAGATGTGATGTAGATCGAATGCTAAGAAAAATCATATTTTTTTTTCCTATTTCAGCTTAGGCTCATGCTCTGGGTAGAGTATCACATTTATTTGAGATTTTAAATTCTCTCTACTTCTGTGAACTCATGTAAAGAGTGAAGAAAGGTTTAAAGATGGCAGATATGTATCATAAAATTCATGGATTTGCTCTGGAGAGTGGGGGACTTTTCAGACTCTCCGACTAGACAAATGAACTTTGAGTTACAACACAAGATTATAGAAGTTTGGCATTAATTAAATTTAAAAAAATCTGGCAACTGAGAATAAGGAAATAAACAAAAAACTGTCCATATAAAACCTTACAAGTCAAGGATCATTCCACTGATTGATTAAGAAGCTCTCCATACCTACAGAACACTTTGGTTTGTTTTTAATGAGTGTTTTCAGGTGCCTATTCTAAGCCAGGCACTTTAGATGCCAGGCATAAAACAGATGACTAAAATACATTCCCGACTTCCCAAAACTCTTTAAGGTAGAGTCAAGTATTGATAATCATGTAGATATGTGTGCATAAACACAGTTATATATACATATTTCAATTGTTCTAAGACTGGTCATAAAAATTCAAGCTTCCTCTTCTCCCTTCTCATGCAAATAAGTTGGGTGTGTGTTTAAAAATTCCTTTGCAATTTTCTTTTTGTAAAAAGTCCATGACAAGATGAATGTTCTTTTCCGATCAAATGCATTTGTACAGTTTGGTCAATTTACTTCTTTGCACAGCTGGTCACTCTCCTAAGGAGTCTTTACTCTTTCGTACCTCTGCACTAACTTGACCTATTTTCTACTATATTTTCTAGCATCCCAGACTTTGTGGTCCTCACTGGGTCTCAGGGTGTCTCTAAGTGTTCTGCTTCTGTTTTGACCTCCATCTATCTGTTGAGAGTTGCCAAGACGTTTTGCCATCTCAGAGGAGGTGAGACCAGGCGGCTTAGAATCCAGTACCTCGGGAAGAGAGTTTTGACACCTTTGGAAGGCAGAACTTTGGCTATCATCTTAGCAGTGCTTAGCTTAGTGTCTGGAATGTAAAGTCATTTAGCATGTACTCAGATGAATCATTCCCAAAGTATTTATTGGCTATACACTTCATTGGGCCTTCATAGGCTATGGGGAAGTATTGTGTGAGAAGGCTTTCCAAAATTAAAATTGCTCTGGGCAGTGAAGTGATTTATAAGGTGATCTCTCTTTAGTTAACAATAATCTTACTCTATGTATTTCAGAAAACTGAGACATGGAGCCTAGTATGTGAAAACTATTCTTTGGAGCAGGAACAGTAATTGTCTTTAATTTTGAATTAAGAATTGTTTTTCTCAAGCTATTGGGCAAGATAATGTGAGTCCAATTACTATATACCTGGGAAGCTCCTGTTTGTGTTTTTGGTTAAAAATGTTTATAGGGGCCACTGGGTGGCTCAGTCGGTTAAGTGTCCGACTTTGGCTCAGGTCATGATCTCGCGGTCTATGAGTTCAAGCCCTGCCTCGGGCTCTGTGCTGACAGCTCAGAGCCTGGAACCTGCTTTGGATTCTGTGTCTCCCTCTCTCTCTTTCCCTCCCCTGCTCATGCTCTGTCTCTCTCTGTCTCTCACTAATAAATAAACACTAAAAAAAATTTAAAAATGTTATAAACTAGTCCTTCCATTTAAAGAAAGTGCACTCGCTCTGTTCTCTTCCTCCCCGTTTTCTGCTCTATACTACAAACACGAATTTGCTGGGAAACTTTTTACTAAACTATAACATACATACAGAAAAGCACACTAAGGATAAATTTAAGGTTTGATGAGTGTTTAAAAACTGACCACCACCAGCATCTCAGAGCCCTCCATCATTTCATGCCTCCTCTTACAGGTTCCGATCTCTGTACCCCAATGGTAACCATTATCCCAGCCTCAAACGGGATTGTTTGGTTTGTCTGTTTTTTACTTATAAATAGGGGAATCAAACAGCATGTACTTTTTTGGGCTTGACTTCTTTGTATCACCCTGTGCTTTCAAGACTTACCCAAGTAGTGCATAGTTTTATTCTACTCACTCTTATTGTTATAGTGTTCCATTAGGTGAATACACCATACCTGACGAATTTTTTTCTGCTCATAGGAGCCACTTGGGTAGTTTTTAGTTTGACTTTATTATGATCAGTGCTGCTATGAACATTTTAGTGTACATTTTTTGGTGAACATATGTATACCTTTCTGTTGGCAACACAGATGTAGAACTGGAATTGCTGAGTCATAAAACCTTCATGTGTTTGCCTCTGGAACTTCCAACCAGGTTTTCGGCTTGATTGTTGTCAATCTGTACCTCCGCCAGCAAGGTGAAAGAGTTCTCTGATTTTTCCACATCCTCTTCAACAATTGCTGTTTTCTGTATTTTTGTTTTAGCCACAGTGATGGCAAACATACCCTAATTAAAGAGGCAGATGGTCAGAACCATCCCTGGTCTGTTACCTTAAATGAACTTGATTTTGGCAATGTGAGCTGGTCCATTCTCTCTTAATGAAATGAATCTAGGGCAGATTGAGTGCATTCATCCACTGAAGTCCTTCAAAAGTGAATGATCTTCCAACCCTCTGCTACCTCCCCTCAAATACAAATGATCTGGGGTCACCGTTACCATGGCCTCCTGAGAAAGTAGTTTTTGCCAACACTACCTTTTTCTAGTTTCCTTGGAAAGAGATGTTACAGGATTTATGCCACTAATAAAAAAAAAAAATCTCTGCCTTCAAAATATATCTCAGCTATTGCAATGTCTGTGTTTTGTTCATAATTCCAGGATAGTGTGGAACTAGTTATTTGTACCTGTCGATCTTGTGGAATAAGTCTTTTATATTTTTCGGAATGTTACTTTTCACCTCAAAAGTTGGGACCGAAAAACAAAATGTTCTCTCTATTGATTCACATTTCTAAAACTCCTTCTTGGTCAAAAGTATAAGTCTGTTGTCCTTCCAAACTTTTGTCTTTCAGAAAGGAAAAGAAAATCAAGGAGAGAACGTTTTCAGATCCTACTAATTATTTTTCATGGCCTCTGTGCTTCTTTTGCTCTATTTCACCCCATATATTTTCCTGTTTAGCATGCACTTATTTTCTAACGTTTATTTATTTTTGAGATAGAGAGAGAGACAGAGCATGAACGGGGGAGGAGCAGAGAGAGAGGGAGACACAGAATCGGAAGCAGGCTCCAGGCTCTGAGCCATCAGCCCAGAGCCCGACGCGGGGCTCAAACTCACGGACCGCGAGATCGCGAGATTGTGACCTGAGCTGAAGTCGGACGCTTAACCGACTGAGCCACCCAGGCGCCCCACATGCACTTATTTTCAAGTAAAGACTTGGATTCGTTTTCATATTTTTCCTGAAAGTACCATTTCATTAGAAATGTATTCTTTTGGTGATAGAAGCTTAAGTCTTAACTCGGAAATTCTTCCAATAATTTGTTTGAGAAAGTTTGAAATTTCTTTTTCTGTCACATAGACAATGAGGGGACCCTATGAATTCCACAGTGAATTTTAAATGTAATGTTCCTTCAATAACTAGTCTCTGAAGACAATAGAAACTTTTCCACACATGATTTATAAATAGATCTTTGAATCCTCTCTTCATTTTGTTTATGGTATCTCTTACCATAAAAATGTGTAATTTTTAAATAGCCAAATATATCTAGCATTTCCTTTATGATTTTTGAGATTCCTGTCATACTTAGGAAAGCCTAAATTCCCCACCTCAAATTTATATAAATAGCCTCCTACAGATCCTCCCAATATTAAAAAAAAAAAAAAAGAAAAAAAAGGGCTCTAGTTCTGTTTCTTTCTGGATAATCAATCACATTAGCACCATTTATGAGATTAGCCACTCCTTTCTAAGTTAGATAAAACCACATATATATTCATCTTTCTGAGGATGCTCAACCATACGTGACTAATATATTTATGTATTTCTATGCCAGTATCATACACTGTTGACTTCAGTGACTTTATAGGTATCCTAGTATCCAGAAGTCTTCCACTTTGCTTTCTTAAATTTTTTTTAACGTTTATTTATTTTTGAGACAGAGAGAGACAGCGAATGAACGGGGGAGGGTCAGAGAGAGAGGGAGACACAGAATCCAAAACAGGCTCCAGGCCCTGAGCCATCAGTGCAGAGCCCAACAGGGAGCTCGAACTCATGGACCTCGAGATCATGACCTGGGCCAAAGTCAGACGCTTAACCGACTGAGCCAGCCAGGTGCCCCCACTTTGCTTTCTTAATTGTTCTTATTCGATATTCATAAATTTCTTGACTACTTTTACAGATCTATTCTTCTACATATATCCCAGAAGCATTCCATGTGATTCCATAGAAAATCTCATTGAGATTCTAATTTGAACTACATAGCATTTATCTATTAATTTCGGAAGTACTGACATTTCTATAGCTCATTGTTATTCAGGTTATTTTATGTACCTCATTTGGATTTCACAATTTAGGTTTTATGTCTTATACTATTCTTGCTATATTTAGGTCTAAGAATGCCATTGTTTTGTCTCCATTGTAAATGGGTATATTTTTTTCCACTTTAGTTTCAAACATTATTGTTAAGACAGAGAAAAAGCTAGTGATTTTCATAAAGTGTCCAATTAGAGTCAATCTCAGGACTCTTTCAGGAGCTACTGGGAAGTGGTCCTCACTTTCCCTCCTGAGCAAGAGATTTTGACAAAACATCTTGTCTTAATAAACCTAAAAATCAACTCATCATGTGGGCAAACAGAATGTAGAGACGGAGGCATAGTAGACCCTAGGTCTATTATTTGATTTTCTGGAACAAGCAATATCTGAAGCCATTATCCTTGGTCCTTTTCAATTACTCAACCCAATAAACTTCCCCTATTTCCATTTGGTTTTAGCAGGGTTAAGTGGGTCTTATTTACCTTTGCTTATCAAATACAGTGGATACGGAAATTTGAACTTGACCTCTTCCAGAAAACTCTGATGTTGGAATCTTCAGGAAAATACCAAGCTACACTCTACTGCTACCATGAGAAAAATAACTTAATGGAGTAGAGTCGAACAAAACACAGTTGCTGAAATCTCATTCAAGATGTATAGGATAAAACCAAAATTGCTTCATTAGAAAGTTGAGTTTTAAGAGATAGAGATACAGTCAAAGGTATGAAGGGCTGCCAAATACAAAACTGTAAAAATAAAGCAAATTGGTTGTATGGAAGGATGATGAAGGGCACTTATATTCTAGTACCTGTGTGATATAAATTTGTATATGAATATTTTGTAATTAATGGAGAGGTGAGAAATTCACTTGACCATATCTACTTCATTCAAGGCAATTTAATTAATTTAAAAAACCAAACACTAATTATAATATGAATAGCATAATTAAGTTCTTTCATTCAAAGAAAATACAGCTTGAACCCACAATGATGTTATGGAGTTTCTTTTACATCCATCTTGTTTATCCAGCTGACTGGTTTCTTCATTATTGGCCTTCTGACAAATCATTGCACAACTCTGATTTTGTTTGTTGTTTCAGCTTTAAAGGAACATTCAGACTAACCAACGGCTTTCAAATATTTGATCACATTTGATCACTTTGCTTCCTGTTAGAAACAGGTTGAGACTCCAATAGGATTGAAACTGACCATTTATGACTCAGGGTTTCAAAACATAATTTCTTTATCATTTGCTAAGTTACCTCTGTGTTATTTCATTTCCCTCCACACATTGATTTGGGTGTGATTATGACCCACCCATGGCAGGAGCATCACAGGAAAAAAAAAAAAAATCTAGACAAAGATCTTGCTTTCATGAAACTTAGATTTCAAAAAAGAAAGAACAAATCAACAAATATGCAAATAAAATAAATATGTAAATAAGCCATATAAAGTATGTCAAGGAGTGGTGAGCCCTGCGAAGTAATGCAGGGGAAGGAGGATAGAGAAAGGGTGGGGATGCCCTTCCACGTGACAGTGAGGGAAGCCCCCTCTTATGAGGTGACTTTAATGCAGAGGGTTGTAGGGAACTAGGGACTCAATGGATATCTTGGGGATGCACATTCCAGACAAGTAAAGAAACCCTGAGTCAAGAATATGCTCAGGTGTATAAAGGAGTAGTGAGAATGCCTGGAGGGAGGGAACAGTGTGAGGATGCCCGAGAGACAGAAGACAGGTGCTAAGGGCTCGATCACGTGGGACACATTTGTTTTTAAAAGTTTGTTCTGTTTCTGCATAAGAGACTGTAGAAGGTGAAGTGTAAAGGGCTATTACATACTTGTGGTGTCTTTCCTGATTGGATCGGGGCCCCCAAATGTGGGGCGACCATCTGGTGAAAGCCAGTAGCACAGTCAGTGAATTCACCTGAGGCAGGACAAAAGAAATAAAAGCTTATTGAACACATCCCAAGGGAGCGGGAGGGTGGCTGGGCAGTGTAGCAAAGGAGAGACTGCGACAAGGGGCAGTGAATGGGGCTGCATTTAAAGGGAGAAGGTGCGGAGGTATGGCAAGGTATGGAATTTTCCCTTTCTTGGTAACTGTGCCTGGTGGTAAATAGCCCATTGGTCAGTTAGGGCCTGTGGATTTTTTTTTTTAATTTTTTTTCAACGTTTTTATTTATTTTTGAGGCAGAGAGAGACAGAGCTTGAACGGGGGAGGGGCAGAGAGAGAGGGAGACACAGAATCGGAAACAAGCTCCAGGCTCCGAGCCATCAGCCCAGAGCCTGACATGGGGCTCGAACTCCCGGACCGCGAGATCGTGACCTGGCTGAAGTCGGGCGCTTAACCTACTGTGCCACCCAGGCGCCCCAGGGCCTGTGGATATTTTGAGGTGGGGCACCTGATGGAGCCGTCTGTATTCAGCCGGGGGGTCGCCATGGATTCTTCTGCCTTGATCAAGTTTCTATCACTCAAGCCTGTTGTCTAAAAGCAGAGTCTCCAATACTTTCCAGATAGTAAGATGAGAAGTGACATTGAATTTTTGCTGTGTGGAGGTCATTAATTAGATGATTAGATTAGATTAGATTAGATTAGCATAGGCAAAATAAATTTTATGTTTTGACAGAAAATTATGCAATTACCATAGCATGTTCTTCTGGGTTTTCAGATTCTAGGGCAAAACCAGTGAAGTGGCTATTATAACACAGCATAGTTCCTGCGTGGATCAGGGAACTCCAAGTAGAAAGAGGTCAAACTCTGAATATATTTTGAAAATAGGTGCAGAGAATTTGCTGGATGTGAAACAGAGGGCTCTTATCACTCAGTGTTTCATCAGAAAAGATATGGCACATTAAAGTAAGATCATCAGAAGTGTGTTTAATAAAGGAATTATTTAGAAAGGTGTCAGCAGGGTGTAGGCGGACCCAAGGGATAGGTGCGAGCAAATAAAGAAAAGACATGGTTAATCAGTCTTGGAAGTTCAAAGTCCGGTATAAAAACCTATGTTAAGTGGAATTGTAACAAACCAACCAACCGTAAGGACAATACCCGGCCCAGAGCTGCCCCATACCAATATAGAGAAGGGAATCAATGCTTTCACCTAATGCTATCCCCTCCCTTCTATTTTCAGCAAAGGCTCCCCATTGATTGAAACCAATCATGGCAAAACACGGGGCAAGACATTGAGCGTCTTCTCATGTGCCCGTTGGCCATCTGGATGCCTTCTTTAGAAAAGTGTCTATTCATGTTTTCTGCCCATTTCTTCACTGGATTATTTGTTTTTCGGGTGTGGAGTTTGGTGAGTTCTTTATAGATTTTGGATACTAGCTCTTTGTCTGATATGTCATTTGCAAATATCTTTTCCCATTCCGTTGGTTGCCTTTTAGTTTTGTTCATTGTTTCCTTTGCAATGCGGAAGCTTTTTATCTTCATAAGGTCCCAATAGTTCATTTTTGCTTTTAATTCCCTTGCCTTTGGGATGTGTCAAGTAAGAAATTGCTGCAGCTGAGGTCAGAGAGGTTTTTTCCTGCTTTCTCCTCTAGGGTTTTGATGGTTTCCTGTTATGTTTTCACTCTTATGTGGATCCTGAAAAACTTAACAGAAGACCATGGGGGAGGGGAAGGAAAAAAAAAAGTTAGAGAGGGAGAGAGCCAAAGCATAAGAGACTCCTAAAACCTGAGAATAAACTAAGGGTTGATGGGGGGTGGAGGGGAGGGTGGGTGATGGGCATTGAGGAGGGCACCTGTTGGGATGAGCACTGGGTGTTGTATGGAAACCAATTTGACACACACACACACACACACACACACGTAGGGCAAGAGAGAACTTTGATTTAGTTCCTACAGGTCAGCTTTCATTGTCATGAATCAGGGTGTTGAAGGGTGGAGAATGAGCCTGGCAGGCACATGGGAGACACGTGAATGACTGCAGACTTGGCTAGAGGGCCTAGAACTGCATGATGATGGAGTGTGTGTGTGTGTGTGTGTGTGTGTGTGTGCATGTGTTTTGAAAAGGGGTTAGATTAAAAGAAATCAAAGTTCAGTTTCAGTTAACACAGTTTTATTTGGCAATTTGACAGTAGATGTGAATTTTTAAAAATGTATGTCAGGAGTACCCAGGAGTAGATGGGACTGAAGGTATAATATTAGGAATTTTAAGAGTATAGTTGGTTTATAAACCCTTGGAACTGGATGAAGTCACCTAGGCAATGAGTATTGATGGAGAAGAGCTTATAAAAGCAAAGGTGACAGCAAATACATTTTTTTTTCAAAAAGGAGGGACTCATTAGTTATGTCAAAAGCTGTTCACAGTTGAAGTGGGATGATTACTGAACAGTGATATTAAATTTTTCCATGTAGAAGTCATTAATGACCTTGATAAGATTAGTGTAGAAAAAAATGTGTTTCCGAGGAACACTGGGCATTTTATGGCAACATTTCTGGGTGATCAGACCCTAGCTCAGTTCATTCTTTGGGCTATTTTTGTAACTCTTTGCAACCATAGGTAAGTGATAAGGAAATTCTGGCCAGTCTGATAGGGTTCAGTTGACATTTTCTGTCTGGTTTGCTGGTGACTTAATTGGCTGTGGAAAAACCACAGTTTGGTCTCCATTATGCAATTCATTTCAACATTACTTTACTCCATACAAATTTGTGCTGTTTTGACTTTTCCTTTGAACTGGCTATAACACCTGCCTGGTTCTCTCCTATTATACGAATAAAAGAAATTCTTTCGTGCATGTTCCTTTTATATCTGTGTGAGAGTCATAAGTTTACCTTCTTCTGAAAAGTATCTTGGAACGTTAGTTTTGCCGTAGCAATGTGGACCAAAGAAAATGAAAAACAGGGTCAAGATAGTTGGTTTGATATTTAACAAAATCTTCTTTGGTAAAGCACATTGACAATTTTCAACAGAATTCACCAATCAGCTTTTTGAAGTATGGTAGGAATATAGATACTTAAATAATAAGAAAGCAATCTAGAAGAGGGGTGAATGAGTACTCGGTGTGCCTTGGGACAGGAAGCAAAGCAGGGCACCAGAGGTGAATAGGAGGTAGGACCCTGAGGGGGACTGAGGACTCCCTCCAATAATGCTGGGATTCTTCAAAGAGCCAAATCTCAGGGGGGAATCTTGCCTTCCCTTAAAAACAGAGATAGTGAAAGTACTTGTCTATTTTGGCTCTAGCTCTAGTTGAGGCAGAATAAAAGAAGAAACATTACTGGGTGGCTCAGTTAAGCCTCCGACTTCAGCTCAAGTCATGATCTCACAGTTCATGAGTTCAAACCCCGCGTGGGGCTCTCCGCTGTCAGCATAGAACCCGGTTCAGATCCTCTTGTCCCCCCCTCTCTCTGCCCGTCTGCCACTCGTTCTCTCTCTCTCTCAAGATAAATAAATAAACTTTAAAAAAAGAAGAAGAAACATTACTCACTGAGAATTCCTAACCACAAGCTAGCATGCACCATGGATATTTGAGGAACTCAAATAAGGCAGATTTGGAGAGAACCTAGTGAGCTAAAGGAGTCAGCCGTGTGACCGAAGACAGATTCCTGTCTGGGTTCTTGCCTGTCGCCTCCTTGCTACCTTAACACAGAACATTGCAAAGGATGACTCCTCGATTTCACTGGATAACTCAGCTGTAAGGACGTCTCTCGATTCACCCTGGCTTACAAA
Organism: Prionailurus bengalensis; assembly: GCF_016509475.1. NCBI lineage: Eukaryota > Metazoa > Chordata > Mammalia > Carnivora > Felidae > Prionailurus > Prionailurus bengalensis. The sequence continues at coordinate 15,190,009 of NC_057359.1, forward strand.
AGCCCAAATATGATTGATTTGCTACAGTGCACGCAGACAGGTAACAAGGATATTACAACCTACAGATTCCGTCCTTCAGTTCACAAGATTTGGTTTGTTACATAATAATGACATTTACTTGAATTTTTACTTTGCCATTTGATCCTCAAATTAATCTTTACCCAGGCAAGCACAAACTAGTACCTCAGTTATATTATTTCCCAACTTCTACAAGAGTGCCCTTCCCTGGTAACCTGAAACACCCGATAAAGGAGGGCAAGGTCCGTCACTGACACACCATCCAATTGTGGGCGAGTGCTGGGAGTGCCCTAAGCCTCCATCAGTGGCCTGGACTTTATCATCTTACTACAATCATTATTTCATTACTTGATTCCCAAAATCTGAAACCAGAAGGAGGAAGGAAACTTAAATTACAAATGTCGCCACTCATTTATTTAGAAATCACATCATTCTACATATTCGGATGCTTTATGTTCTTTTGCAATCTTTCTAAACCCTTTATACTAGCTGCATCCTTTAGGGAGTTAACGAGATGAAATCCTCTCTTGCCTCTCATGGGCAGGTGAGAATAGGGTGAAAAGGTCTTGCCAGGTATAATAAGCAAATGAATGTCGCTTTGATAAGAAACCAATGGAGATATGTTTACTTTTTATAAATGCCTTGTCAAATATTCATATATGTTTAAATTAAAGATACTGTTGTCCTGAAAATGACAAGTAACCATTCCTCAGCAAGCCGGGAGCATCATGGGTCACAGACAGATGACAGTTTAATGAGCAGGTGTTTGTTGGAGACAAACCCGGGTCAGGGATGAAATGGCTATTAGTTTATCAGAAACCAAACTTTATTAGTTTCTTGGAAATGTATGACTGTGTTAATTGGTTGAGAAATTTTAAAGTTGTTTGTTTGTTTGTTTGCTTTTTACCTGTCAGGGTATTCTTACTTAACATCATGTTACAGGCATTTGGGAGGCTCAGTCGATTAAACCACTGGCTCTTTCTTGATTTTGGCCCACGTCATGGTTTCATGGTTTGTGAGTTCGAGCCCCATGTTGGGCTCTGCTCTGACGGTGGAGAGCCTGCTTGCAATTCTCTTTCTCCCTCTCTCTCTGCTGCTCCCTCTCTCCAAATAAATAAACTTAAAAAAATTAAAAATAATAAAATAAAATCTTCTCAAATTGACATTTTATTGTTTTCATTCTCTATTTCAGTCCGAGAAATAAGTTGAGACATAAGCATTTTTAGCCTCCTTCGCATTGCATTTATTACGTGCAACTGGGAATCTCTAAAGTTGCATTGACTTTGTATTTACAAAGTGGCCACGGGAAAAAAAAAAAAAAACACCCGAGAGGAAGAATACTGAATAGAAAGATTACCAGGCATATTGCATTCTAGCATTTCCTCACAACAGCACTCACCCCATTTCAAACAGTGCCCTTTTTCACGAAATGATTGAAAATATAATCTAGTTTAAAGCTAGCATCACTAACAAGTACTCAATGCTCGACCCCCGGTATTTGATCAGTCTTGGGTTTTTGTTTCGTTTTGTTTTGTTTTGTTTTGGTAAGCAGGAGGAAGGGGACCCAGCCAACTTTGACGGAGGTTGGAATAAGCATACTCTTGCGCCATCTACTGGCTGTTGGTTTACAGTACCCCAAATTATAAGAAACTAAAACCCCAAACCTGAATCTTTCCCCAAACCTTTCATTTACCTTCTTCCCTTTCCTCCTTCCTGTTGCTTTTCCATTCATTTCTCTTTATTTCCCTTTACCTATTAGAAATACTCTGACTTTCTCGGGGCTCCTGGGTGACTCAGCTGGTTGAGCGTCTGACTCTTGATGTCTGCTCAGGTGATGATCCCGTGGTTGTGGGATCCAGACCCCCATCCGGCTCTGTGCTGAGCATGCTTGGAATTCTTTGTCTTTTCCTCTCTCTCTGCCCACCCCTTCACTTGCACTCTCCTCTCTCTCTCTCTCTAAATAATAAACCTGAAAAAAAAGAAATATTCTGACTTTCTCAATATAATTCTCATACATGAGAGTCTAAAACAAGCACTTTTATGACATGTGGGCAGGCTGACGATGAGGAAAAAAGAGGTCCATGTCAGGTCATGTGTCTTCACCTTAAACCTGATGACTCATGGCTAATTGAATTCAGGAGGGAATTATTTTATATATAAAATATTATTAATATTTCATATGAATGTTAAGTATTTCCACACCTGGACCTCACTGAATCCCGACTTGTCCACTAATGAGCTGTGAGTCTGCACAGCTTCCCAAGTCCCTCTATTCTCACTTGGAAAAAGGCAGTGCGAATATCATACAACTCACAGTAATGCTGTGAGAACAGATGATACATAGGTACCTGAATTCTTTGGCAGAGCACTTTCTCATGCAGTAAATAGATGTGCAATAAATGCTTTCTGATATTATTACACCTCTGAGTACACAGTCTATGTTTTTATTCATCTCTAAAGCCTTAGTGGCAGAGAAGGGGGTTTACGCATGGTAGGAACTTAATAAATGCTTTTTTAATTAAACATTTAGAAAAAATTTAAATTAAAAATTTAGAAAAAATGAAGTTATTAGCAAATAAAGGATTACTATTTCCATTCTTCGAATTCAAATATTTTTTCTTAAAAAAGATGTTTGAAAATATTTAATCAGTATTTCCTGTCTCGATAGATGGCAAAAAATGCATTATATATATAATATAGTAGAAAAAAATCATTATTACCTATGTTTACAGTGTTTTCACCACAGTTCCAAGTTTATGATTTAAGAATAATGGTGATAGGGACACCTAGTTGGCTCGGTTGATTAAGCGTCTGACTTCGGCTCAGGTCATGGGCTCACAGTTGTTCATGAGTTCAAGCCCCACACTGGGCTCTGCGCTGACAGAGCAAGGCTTCTTTGGATCCTCTGTCTCCCTCTCTTTCTGCCCCTCCCCTGTGCACATGTGTTCTCTCCCTCTCAAAAATAAATAAACATTTTTAAAAATAATGGTCATAGCTAAGATGTATTGGGCATGCACTCTCAACCGGGCACACCCCTAAAATCTTTCCACTTGTCATCTTACGACAATCCTATGATGTAGGTACTCTTTTACCCTCATTCTAACAGGCAAATATTTTAACACACAGAAGTTAATTAACTCATTCAAAGTCACGGTTAGTTAGGTGGGCTATCTAGCTTTCAAATGCACGTTTTAGTTTTTTAAAGTTTATTTATATTGTAAGAGACAGAGAGAGTGCATGCATATGGGGGTTGGGGAGGGGCTGAGAGATGAAAGAGAGAATCTCAAGCAGGCTTTGTGCTGTCAGCACATATCCCAGAGCCCATCATGGGGTTCGATCTCACAAATTGTGAGATCATGATGTGAGCTGAAATCAAGAGTCTAACGCTTAACTGACCGAGCCACCCAGGCACCCCCAAATGCACATTTTAGATTCAGTTTGTGTATGTTTTTATTCCTATGGCATTATAATATCAAGATACTTGACAATTGAGATAACTGAAATCAAATTTCAACCACCCATTCATGTGCCCTTGACAATCCTTGAAGATCCTTCCAGTTCAGTTGGATAATCCTGCTTTGACTTCAAGTGTTGTTGGTTTCTTAGTTTTGTTTTCTTTTGTTTTACTTTATTTATTATGATAGCTCAGTTTGCCCATTAACTTTGTTTCATAGTCATCATAAAGGATAAAACATAAATATAATAAGACTTGGTTTTGTCTTTGCCTCAACTTGGATCAAATTTATAAAGTGCAGAAAGCGCCCTTGTGATGATGTTCCAGAGACTGGGAAGGATGGGGTATGCAGGGACCCCATCAAAATAAAAAGCTTCTAAAAGGCAAAGGAAACAATCAGCAAACTAAAAGGTAACCGACGGAATGGGAGAAGATAGTTGCAAATGACATATCAGATAAAGGGCTGCTATCCAAAAATCTATAAAGAACTTATCAAACTCAACGTCCAAAAAACAAATAATCCAGTGAAGAAATGGGCAAAAGACATGAATAGACACTTCTCCAAAGAAGACATCCAGATGGCCAACCAACACATGGAAAAAAAGGCTCAAAATCACTCATCATCAAGGAAATACAAATCAAAACCACCATGAGATACCACCTCACACCTGTCAGAATGGCTAACATTAACAACTCAGGCAACGACAGATGTTGGCGAGGATGTGGAGAAAGAGGATCTCTTTTGCACTGCTGGTGGGAATGCAAACTGGTACAGCCTCTCAGGAAAACAGAATGGAGGTTCTTCAAAAAATTAAAAATAGAACTACCCTACAACCCAGCAATTGCACTACTAGGTATTTATCCAAGGGATACAAGTATGCCGTTTTGAAGGGATACATGCACCCCAATATTTATAGTAGCACTATCAACAATAGCCAAAGTACGGAAAGAGCCCAAATGTCCACTGATGGATGAATGGATAAAGATGTGGTATGTATATATATATACACATATATATATATATATATACACACACACATATATATATATACACACACACACATATATATATATATATACACACATATATATATATATATAGTTACCATTTGCAACTACGTGGATGGAATTAGCGGGTATTATGCTAAGCGAAATTAGTCAGAGAAAGACAAATATCACATGACTTCACTCATATGAGAACTTCAAGATACAAAACAGATGAACATAAGGGAAGAGAAGCAAAAATAACATAAAAACAGGGAGGGGGACAAACATAAGAGACTCTTAAATATGGAGAACAAATAAAAGGTTACTAGAGGGGTTGTGGGAGGGGGGGATGGGCTAAATGGGTAAGGGGCATCAAGGAATTACTCCTGAAATCATTGTTGAACTATATGCTAACTAACTTGGATGTATATTTAAAAAAATAAATTAATTAAATTAAATGGTAAAAAATAATAAATAAATAAATAAACAAACAAACAAACATTAAAAAATGCTAGAAAGAAAGAAAGAAAGAAAGATCCTTCCCCCCTCAGTATTCAGCACAGAAAGTTACAAAATAGCATTTATTTCAGTGTTGAAGAGTTTGGGTGTTATATTCCAAATATCTAAAATTAACATCTGGCACAGCACTTAGAATTAGTTGAACAGATTAATGAAGCATTCCCAAATCTCCACCAAGCTGCAGAAGTTACTTGGGATATGTCTCTCGTGTCTGATGGTGACTCACCAGACATGCTTTTGAGTTTTATGTATATGCTTAACCCGATGTTATTAACAATTCTGCTTATTACGGACTACACCATCTCATTCTAGTCCAAATTAAGAAGAGTTTGACCTGGTTTACACTTAATATTGAGAGGGGGAATTCTTTACTGTTTTATCCTTCCAGTTTTCCATTAGCTCCTTTACTATTTCTTCTGCAGCTTTATGGGCCATCTATTTTGAGTGGTGTCTTTAGATATTTGTCCCATTCTAAAGGAGAACAGGATTAATGTAAGATATATCTAAGAGTATACTTAAACTCATTTAAATAACTTTCAGATGATGACTCAAAAGAAACAAACAAATCCAAAATCAAAGGCATTTAATGTCATAAAAAAAACCCTGTTATTATAGTCAGTAAATTACTCAGATTCAAAAAACAATATTTTTTTCCTCAAAGTGGCTATTTTGAAATGATTAAAGTAGACACTCTATAATAGAACAAAAACACATGTGGCATGATCCTTCTAGGGCAATGGAAGTTAAATCTTTCCCTTGTGTGGCAAAATTACTACTTTATTGTGCTCAGAAAAATAAACACTCAAGAGAAGTATAGAAATAGAGTCAATAAACTTGAATAAATCCAACGTATTGCCTTGTATGGTAGACTGGATTCTAAAATAACTCCTAAGATACCTGACCCTAAATATATGCCCTGTATAATTTCCTACGCTTGAGTGTAGGCAAGACTGTGAAAATAAGGTATCACTCCCATGATTATGTTACATTTTACAGCAAAAGGAGTTTTCAGATATAATTAAGGTCCATAATCAGGTGACTTTGAGTTGAGTAAGGGGGAGATTATCTTGTGTAAGCCAGCCCTAATGAGATGAACCATCCAAAAGATGGACTGGGGCTCTCCTAGGAATAAGAGAGATTCTTATATAGACCTTCAGGAAGCAGACTCCATATTGTGAAAGGTCTGTGAGAGGGTCACATGGGAAGTGACCAGCTTCTAGTAGTTGAGCTCAGCTCCCTGATAACAGCTGGCAAGAAAATAAGAGTGTCAGTCCTACAACCATAAAGAACCCGGATTTCTGCCAATAGCTACAGGGATTTGGAAGAGGATCCCAAACTCTAGAAAGGACCACATCCTGACCAACATCTTGATTACAACTATATTGGATCCTGGACAGAGATCCAACTAGGTTACACTCATGAATCATAGAAACAGACATTCACCGCTTGTTGTTTTAAGCCATTGAATTTGTAGTAATTTGTTTTAAAGCAATAGAAAATCAATATGCCTTGTATTTCAGTTCAATTTTTAAAAACCCAGGGTCTATGACTCTTCATGTAAACCCAATTAAGTTTGCATGTAAGTTTGATGAGAGAAGAAACCCTATTCTTTTTTCTCAGAACAGCATTGACCCAGCAATTCTACTCGTATGTATTTATTGAAAAGAAATAAGAACATATGTCTATACAAAGATATATTCATAAAAACCACTTTTAAATAATAGCCTAACAACAGGTGAATACAGAAACAAATTGTGGCCTATCCATACAGCCGAAACACTGTAGGATAGAAAGGAATGACCTGAAATTAAACAAATATGGGTGATTCTTCAAAATATCATGCTGAGTAAAAAAGGGAAAAATCTAAATATAAAATAGGAGCTACTGAATAATTCATTTACATGAAATTCCAGACTAGGCCTATATAACCACAAGATCAATGGTTCTTTGGAGAAGGGAATGGAATGATGAAATGTTTGTATCTTGATCTGGTATTTGTTACACAGCATATACATTTGTTAAAACTCAGTGAACTACACACTTAAAGGGGTCACTTGAATAGAAAAAAAGTTCATCTTACTGAAGAGTTCATTTTAGTGAAATTATACCACAAGAAAGCTGATTAACAAATCAGCATCTGGTACGTAGTAAAATATTCAACAAATATTTGTGAATTAACCTAAAGTCAGTTTTATTCTTTAAATAACTCACAACTTTAGGAAAAACCTATTTTTCATAAGAGTGCCACATGGGCCAGTTTGTAAACAGAGTCAGAACACATATTACGGAATTGGCTACTGCAGAATGAATACCACAAATCATTTTACCTGTCAGTAATTGTAGGACGCCTGCAACAGGGTGTTTAGGGAATTTGCCATTTTTTAAAAAAATTTTTTAATTAAAAAAAATATTTTTATTTATTTTTGAGACAGAGAGAGACAGAGCATGAGCAGGGAAGGGGCAGAGAGAGAGGGAGACACAGAATCTGAAACAGGCTCCAGGCTCTGAGCTGTCAGCACAGAGCCCGACGCGGGGCTCGAACTCACAGACTGTGAGATCATGACCTGACCTGAAGTCGGACGCTAAACCAACTGAGCCACCCAAGCACCTTGGGAGTTTGCTATTTCTAATATAATCCAGTGTTCATTTCTCTAGGTCTTGAGGAATCAACCAAGTTTTAGTCGTCATAAAATTTCTGAAAAGATGTGCCACGAATTCATCAACAGCACAGTTTAGAAAGTCATAAAGACTTTGAAGATCATAACAGTACATTTTCATATTGGAATTAATGCAATCCGAGTAACAGGTAACATCCCATTAAGTGAAACCGCTTTAAAAGTTTGGGGCCCAATTATTCCTTAGAAAATAATACTTTTGCGTCTTTAGATTTATTAGGATAGGGTGTTCCTTTACTAGTCATGAGCTTAAATTGTCAGATTTTTTAAAATCCCAACACTGAGTAAGTTAAGATTCAAAAATAAAATAAAATAAAATAAAATAAAATAAAATAAAATAAAATAAAATAAAAATAAAGTAAGATAGTTGTAGGAAACTTGGCAATGCATATTAAAAGGCAGAGGAATATCCTTGAGCTCTCACACTATTCGTCCTCTCTTTGCTTTGCTTTCAGATATCTCATGAAATATCTTCTTTATGCAAATGAAAGTCTTCTTTATGCAAATCTCCAGTGAGGTAGGATTTGTTAGAAGCTAGACTCCACATCAAAAGCAATCATTTTATCACCTAGAGAATGATATAAAAAATAAAATTCAGGAATTGTGTCTCATAAATTCATAACTCTTCAAAGTGTTTTCCATGATCCACTGGTCCATCCTTACAAAATCCTGATGAAACCAAGTGTTTTTCTACCTGCGAATATCTGTTTTCTTGTGCTCATATACCTCAGCATCATTTTGTGAGGGGATAACAGATTCTTTGCCGGGCATCTGAGACTTCACAGTATATAATGTGGACCTGCTACAACTGATTAGCTTGTTTTTGACAGAAGATTTGAAATGTCTGCTTAACCACTATTCAAATTCTCTTCCACCATCAGACACATGGATGAAGTTTAAATGGTCATTAGGCTGGGAAGTTATGAGAAGAATTCAAGAGTCAGGGAAATCATTGGATCAGATGTCATTTGAAGTTCATTATGACTCTGAGATTCAAGGCTTCTGTGACATTTTTATTCTCCCAGCCCAGGGTGCATGGAACACCGACTATGTTTTATAGTTACATGGCAGTTAAACGTCGGTTTGTAAATTTTAAAATAAATTCAAATAAGTGAGCTGGGACCATGTTTGTTTCATGCTACACTCCAGTGTTCGCATCTCTCAGTGCTGCAGAAACACCAGTTCAGCCCATGTAACTTGAGGGAACTTCTGCGTTTTGTTCTGATTTAGTTATGTACTGTTGTAACACAATTTTTATTCTCTGACTTATTTTTTAGCGAATTATTACTCGCATTTTGGAAATAGTCAAGATCGTTTCTCAAATTTTATGTTTCCGAGGTTCAAGGCTGAAAAAAAGTTTGCATGCTAAAACTGTCTGCATTTTCTGTTACGACATGAGTTTTGAAAATACATGTAGACATATGTTTTAACAAAAAAATTCCATTGTTTTATTCCAGCATATGCCTGCTGTTGAGATTTTTCATTAAATGTTTCATCATGGATGTTTTCTCTATGCTCCAACCATTTATTATTTTTTTAAGTTATTTATTTTGAGAGAGGGAGAGAGCATGCGCGTGTGTGAGTGGGTGAGGGGCAGAAAGACAGAGGGGGACAGAGGATCCAAAGTGGGCTCTGTGCTGACAGCAGAGAGCCCTGATGCAGAGCTCAAACTCACAAACTGTGAGATCATGTCCTGAGCCGAAACCGGATGCCTAATGGATTGAGCCACCCAGGAGGCCCCATGCTCCCACCATTTAAATTATTCAGATTCTAGACCTCACCACTCCTGTATTTAGGTAATCTGCGTAATATACAGCAACGCCTGAGAGCAAACTTCATCACTAACCTGGCACTAACCTGTTCAATTTTAATCTTTAACCACTGGGGCGGGGGGGAGGGGGGGGGAGGCAGGCACAAAATTCAAAACAGAATCACGACATTTAAATGTTTATTAAGACACTGATATTAACAGTAGGATCCTTTATACTTTAAAGATACAATTGATAGGGGCCATTATAACTCCACATCTGTTTTCAGTAAGTTGTCAAGATTTAAAGTAACAATCCATCAAAATTTTCTTGCCCTTAGCATTTGAAAGATAATTAGCTGCTTTAATTAAAGGCCAGTGAGGGATATACAGCATGCACCCCACACAGAAATCAAACCCGTGATTATCCCAATGTTCTAATCAACTGTGCTACACACATGAACTACAGCCTTGATGATGGTAAGGCACACAAGAGAAAGTCTATATTAAACTGTCACCATGTTACTTTACCAGGTACTGAGCATCTTTCAAATAAAGACATTAGCAATGCTTTACTCCTATGAAAGATAAGAAATATTCATATTTGATTCATTTTTTTCTTGCCATAAATTGAATTCAGGTTTGGGAAGGCAAACAGAGGGCTGCCTGCCTGCACATCTGTTAATGTTTCCTTGCAATACCTGTCTGTTCTGAAGAGATGGGCAGAAATAAGAGGTACCTGAAAAGCACCAGATGAGAAGTTCAGGGACTCCAGCTCAGCATTCACTAGCTATAAGTCACATAAACTCCTTGCTCCTAGAACAGAATGAGAGCGTTGTATAAACCGTGCCCTGGAGGGCTAGATTCTCCAGGATTTTCCAATATTTGTCCCTCTAGACTTCCAACTGCTCTATCCCAGCATCCACAAGCCATCTCTGTATTTTTCATCATAATTCTGAGACACTCTTCCACCATATTCTTTCCCTGGACTTTGACTATCCACAAATATCATGAAAGTAAAACACAGGCCACCCCGACCAACCACTAAGTTATCTGCTTGTCTTCTAAAGATAAAATTATTCTCCCATAAAGAAACATAACTAATTATGTTTAATTAATGATCTAAATGTTAGAGAAACATCACTATATCACCATTAATTTTAGTGGCATAGATTCTTAAATGTTCTACAACAGAAGATTGTCAGCCATTATTTTTGCAGCCAGTGGGGAGTCATATTTTTGTTTATCCTTTAAGTCACAATTTACCTTTACAGTTGATATTTTGTTCCAGTAAGATTAAATGATTTTAGCCAACTGTCCTCATGTTTAATTTGCTATGATGCTATTGAAACATCAGCGCTTTAAAGAAGTATGGAGTAAGAATATGGGTTTGGGGGGATAAAAGTATGTTAAAATAAAATTCATGTTTATAATTGCATACTTTAATGTAATTCTTGTCCTAAAATTAATTCTCTTCCAAGCTTTGCAAAGTCCAAAGTTAGGCGTTTCTCAGAACATTTTCATGAGTTTCTTGAGCTTTGAATTTAGTTTAGTAACTCTTTCATTTGAAGTCATCTTGAAATATTTCCTATGGAATCCCTGGTAATTCATCAGTCACTAGGAAGTTTAAGAATTAACAAATATTTAATCCATTTCAAGATGCATTTTGGGGATGCTGCATGCATTTTCAGAAATACTATTCTGTTCCAACGTGATTATTTTTCACAATACTTTTTCCTCTCTTAGAGTTATTTTCCTGTTCTCTCTTGTATCAGAGATAAGTACCCACAGTTCTGGGATTGGAAACATTCTTTCTCTGTAACATCCATGACAAATCTCTGCCACACTATTCATTCACTACCACATGAGGTCTTGGGAACCGAACAGTTAAGATCAGGAGGTTGGATACTGTTTACAGACAGGAATCTCGTAAACAATGAGGTAAATCAGAGGTCATGATGGTAAGACTAAAATAAACATTTGTTACATTGAAGTGAATTTAAAAATGTAAATATAGCAAGGGAATTAATGGCAGTCTGTGAAACAACGAATGATTCTATTGCACCACTGAAAATCAATAAGTAATTAGTAATTGAAGATTGGTTTATAATCCTTATAATTGAGGGAAAAAGGTTCTCATGAGGAAAAGATTGCAAGCGAATTGTCCTCCAGTTTTTCTGGACTCTTACAGGATAATCTTGATGAAAGAGGTGACCGTCTCTGGCTTGGCCTTCTCCATCATTCTGACTGTGTCCAGTGCAACCGGAAATAGAAATAATTGTGTGTTTCTTTTTCTTTTCTTTTTTTTTTAAGGCAAAATGCAGTGTTCTGTTTTTGAACAAGGCATCTTATTAAAATTTAAAAAAGGAGTTTTTTTTAAAGTTTTTTCTTTTTTAAAAAGATCTGTTTGAGCTATATGTTTCTTGCTTACTTGTTTACCAATTTTTTTCTAAATAAAAAAATGAGAGATGATATCTTTCATGTGAAACATGAACATGTTGTCTTAGTTTTAAAATGTTTTTTTAAATGTTTATTTATTTTTTGAGAGAGAGAGAGAGTGTGAGCGGGGGAGGGGCAGAGAGAGAGAGGGAAACACAGAATCCGAAGCAGGCTCCAGGCTCCGAGCTGTCAGCACAGAGCCTGATGCGGGGCTTGAACTCACAAGCTGTGAGATCATGACCTGAGCCTGTAAGCTACCAGCTATGGGAAAGAAAATAAAATCTAAAAAAAATAGTCCTGGGAAATGAAATCCTTATTTCTGCCTAGGAAAGCATGTGTGTTTCTGTGTGTGTGTGTATGTGTGTGTGTGGGTGGGTGTGCGTGTGCGTGGGTGTCAGTGTGCGTGGGATGGGGAACGTGGGCAGGTATTAGCTCAACCTGTGACAATGCAGCCTGAGGCAGGAGCAGTTTCTTACCCTCAGACGAAGAACATTCTAAGTGTTCTAAGCCAAGTGAGAAGCCAAAACCCAGTAAGAAAGAGGTGACAGGACTGATGGCTAAAATTGGCCAACCATGTGTGGAATTGCTTCAGGACTGGGTCTCTTCCAGGAAAAACAAATGTTAAGGACCCAGACATGGAGCCCGAGAGAGACGAGTAGAGGACTGTAACCTGTGAGTCAGCATCTGAGTGTGGCTTTTGCTGTCCGTAGTCAGTTATGACAGCCATAACTCAGCATGGGAGGGGGTGTCAGCCATGTCAAAAATCCAAAACAGCAGATTATTTATCTAAGAACGTGCATATATAAGAGGGGTGGTTGAGGAGTGAGTATCTATAAACTAACACAGTTGTTCCTTAACACACAAAATATAACATATATTATCTATCTATCTATCCATACGTATCACAAATACACACACTATTTTATGTGTGTGTGTAAAATTATTTTAGGTTTCAGAGTTGTTGCTTTTAAAATACTACTCGAAACTCTTATGAATATGATGATAGTCTTGTCTTATTTCTTTTAAAGTCTTTCCCTCTACAGTTTTGCCTTAAGTCAGGCCTAAAGCATTATCACCCAAGATGGGGTTTTGTCTAGTTATAACCAATGATTTGGTAAAACTCTAAATTGGAAGATACATGTCTGACTATTTCCCACAAAAGCCAGGAAGAACCGATCTCAGCTTTCAAACGTATGGAGTCACTTATCTTGGGAATGTGCTTTACCTTACAGGTAGAACCTATATCTCAACATGACATTGTGAAGTGATTTTTTAAAGAGCTTTCAGAGGGGAAAAAATAGACCTGTAAAAGAAAATGGCATGTATGCATTTGTGTATTCATGAAACAAATGCCTTCAAATATATTCCTCATGGATGTCAAGTAACATGATGGTTTCAGTTTTTTAATCTGCCTTCTTGTATTACAAATGCAAATATCAGAAGGATATTTACCCAAAGGGTGACCAGATTAACATGGCTAAAAATGATTTTAGTTATCCTAAAGCCATGAGAAAGGATTACATTTCCAAGCTTGTTTATACTCTCTCATTCTGCTTCTATAAGCAAAATCCCAGGATATTATCTTCCCTGGGGACACTGTTGCATTTGGATGGCCATGCGCAAGTTTCAAATTTTCCTGGACTTTTTCCAGCTCCACTATGATTTCTTGCAGTTCATTGGCAGCTGAAATAAGATGAAGAATATAAGCAATTATCACAAAAATATTCATTATCGCAATGAATGTTCCATTAATGAAGCATTCTAGAAAAATGCAATGGTGGTAGTGTCTGACCGTTTACATCCTAGTAAGGGGGAAGAGAAGCAAAACACCAAACATATACATTAACGTGGCTAAAGGTCGTAATAAACACCAGTAAAGAAGTAAATAGGGTGCTATGATAATGAATTACTGGGGATTTATGGTTCAAGAAGGGTGGGTTAGGGAAGACTTCTCAGAGGAGGTGTTTTTATTTTAAATTTGTAAAATTTTATTTTTTTTAATGTTTATTTTTGAGAGAGGGAGAGAGAGAGCACAAGCAGGGAACGGGCAGAGAGAGAGAGAGAGGATCCGAGTCCGATGCAGGGCTCGAACTCACGAACCTTGAGATTATGACCTGAGCGGGAGTCTGACGCTTAACTGACGGAGTCACCCACGTGCTTCCAGAGGAGAAGGTTTTTGAAGTGAATCTTGAAGAATGAGAAGCTGACCATGTTGAGCATGAGAAGCTTGGAGGTCCTGGTACACAAGGGGCTCCATCACTTTCTGTTCCTTAGTTCACGGTTTTCCTAGTCTGGCTTGGCTGCTCTACTATCCCACAGCATGACTCATACTTCTTATGCTCTAGTACTGAGCTCAGGCATTTATGTGCTAGGAAGTTATTCCTGAATCTGTTTTTGTTTTTCTTTTCCAAGATGTGCTAGGTCCCCTTTCTTGGTGCTTCCTTAAAAATCCACAAATACCTTTCTTTTTAAAAAAATTTTTTTAATTGTGTATTTATTCTTGAGACAGAGACAGAGAATGAACAGGGGAGGGGCAGAGAGAGAGGGGGACACAGAATCAGAAGCAGGCTCCAGACTCTGAGCTGTCAGCACAGAGCCCGATGCGGGGCTTGAACCCACGACCCGTGAGATCATGACCTGAGCCGAAGTCGGATGCCCAACCGACTGAGCCACCCAGGCACCCCAACAAATACCTTTCTTAACACACTTCCATTACTGCACTCAAATTATGTGTCCTTATGCCTACACCCTGCCTCATTCCTCTTTATAATCCCAGAAGCTAGCACTTTGCTTCATCAATTGCTGTTGGAAAAATAAGGAGTTATTATTCACTAAAACTGCAAATTAAACTTAAAAAATTTTTTTTAATGTTTTTTTTTTTATTTATTTTTGAAGGAGAGAGACAGAGACAGAGAATGAGTGGGGGAGGAGCAGAAGGAGAGGGAGACACAGACTCTGAAGCAGGCTCCAGGTTCTGAGCTGTCAGCACAGAGCCCGACATGGGGCTCGAACTCACAGACCATGAGATCATGACCTGAGCCGAAGTCAGATGCTCTACCGACTGAGCTCCCCAGGCGCCCCTGCAAATTAAACTTTTGAGCAAATTAGACTTTTGAGCCATAGCAAGGAGCCAATATACAAGCTTCTCACTGCAACTCTGCTGGCCTCACACCACGAATAGTAAAGTACGCTTTTTTTTAAACCTACCTTTTCTCTCTCCTATTTCTCTTGTTTGTTTGTTTGTTTGGGGAAGGGTATTTTTCTTTTCTTCCATAAGTTAGTCATTTTTGTTCCTCAGAGCCTACTTGCCTTGGAAGAAGGCCGAAGCAGAACAAGGATTTTTCATTGCTCAAACATTTTTGTTGTCTTTGTATATCTATGCAAATGATAGAGAAAGATACTTTAACATCGATTATGGGCTCAGAAATTTAAAATATTTTTAATGTTTATTTCTGAGACAGACAGAGAGAGAGCACGAGTGGGGCTGGGGCAGAGAGAGGGGGACAGAGGATCCAAAGCAGGCTCTGCACTGACATCACAGACCCCAGCCCAGGGCTCGAACCCGTGAACTGCGAGATCGTCACCTGAGGCGAAGTTGGACGCTCAACCAACTGAGCCACCCAGGGGCCCCATTCTCAGGAATTTGAAAGTGGATTTCTAGGGACTAATATTAATATCATGTCTGCATGCTAGAATATAAATTGAGTGAATTATTAACACAGGGATGAACAATTCAGATATAGCATTTGGTCCAATTAATAGTGACCAAAATGAGCTGTCAAATCACCCCATGATCTGGAGGTGAGGTTGAAGGTTTTAATTCAAGTGTGGCTATGTGGATATATAAATTTACCCTACACTATCAACTTTACATAAGTATTACTCACCCACTATCTCTGTGGTAGGCAGAATAAGGCATCCCAAACATGTTCTCCCACTGGATGTCTTAAACCCCAAAAACCTGTGAATAAGTTAAGGTTACATGGCAAAAGGAGACTGAAATTCCAGATAGAATTAAGGTTGCTAATCAGCTGATCGTAAATTAAGGGGATTCTTGTGGATTAGGGAGGTGGGTTTCATGTAATCACAAAGGTCCTTAAAAGTGGAAGAGGGAGACAGAACACAGTCAGGGACAGGGATGTGACAAGGAAGAGGCGTTGGAAAGATACTATGTTGCTGGCTTCAAAGCTGGAGGGAGAGGTCCACAAACCAAGGCATAGGAGCAGCTCTAGAAGCTGCCAAAGGTAGGACACAGAGTGTCCCCGAAAGCCTCTAGAAAGGATGCCAGTCTACTGACACTTTGATTTGAGCCAGTGAGACCTGTGTGCCTGACCTCCTAATTCTCCCATCAGGTATCTCTGCGGTGAGTTCTTTGTCACACAACATGGGACTGTCTCAGAGTGTGAAGAAGTTTCAGAAGTGAGCTCTGGCTACAAAGTCTTTGTTTCCTCTTCCGGGAGACCAAACAGCAACACGACACTTGAAGAAATATAGAATTCTATAAATGACCTACAACTGCTGTTTCTGGCTTTTAAAAATACAAGTGCATGATTAAAACAGTAGCTTTCTGCAAACAAGAAAAAAAAAGTTGGAATAAAGTCATGGCAGTCGCATGAAGCGTCACTCTTTAGCACTAGGGTAAGAATCTTGGAGGCTGAGAAAGTACTAGAATGTATCCACTGCATGTTTTAGTTTGCCTCAAGAGTCTTGCTGCAAACAGTTTTGAACCATTTCTCTTCTCAACTGAGAATGAAAATAGCAGAGGAAGAAGAGAAGAACGCGTAATGGGGTCAAGGCCACCCATTTCTTATTGTGCTGCTGTTGGGAACAGAGGAGCAGCTGAGAGCACTGGTCTCCTGCCTCCCACGTGCTCGGGCGCAGGTGGTGAGTCACCATCTGCCCCAATGGTAATCAACGCCAGCCTCAAACTAAATGGCAACGCAACGGCCAGTTGTGGCCAGTTCTGGACTTAATTAATATGCTCACATATCAGCCTCAGAAAGGTAACCTTTCGGCTTCAAAAGTCTAATCTGAGTAGCTTAAAAACAGAGCTTGAACAGAAGGTAACCTTAAACACAAACCCCCACTAGGGTCTGCACACAGGCATTTTTGTTTTGGCGATCTTTCCTGCTCTTTTGAGGATTACGGGGATTTTGCAGATCATGCTTTATTTAGTATTTCTCCGTAACTCCCTGTAAATGAGGAGAATGATAAATTTAGTGATAGAGAGGGCTCAAATACTGGAAGACAGAAAGGATCAAGGTCTTAAAGAAAGAGCAGTTAAGTGCCCTTGCATGGGCCTATCTCCCACTGAATTCCGTATCACGGGCACCACTGATTTTTACATTTTTCATATTACAATATCTGATTTTCATAATATTTCTATTAGCACTTTGAACTTACTTAAAAACATCAGCAGGAAACTAGAAATAGAGCTATCACTTTCCTAAGGAGCAGGTCAGCTACAGTGCCTAAGCAGTCATAGAGTTAAAACTCACATTTCCAAGTTCCCTTAAAGGAACAATTAAAACTCACTTCTACTTGTTTGACGTGTTTCATACCTTGAAGACTTCAGAGATCAGTGTGAATTGATGTGAACGTTTATTTCTCTCCACTAGAATATAATCTCCACGAAGGAAGAGATTTTGCCTGCTTGAGTCACTGCTGTATCCTTAGCACTCAGCATCCCACTGAATGTCGAAGAGCTCAGTAAATTAAAAAGAGTCTGGAACAGTTAGAAACCATTAAGAGTATGAAAAAAAAAATAGCTGCACTTAAGCTTAATGCAGATGTTTATCCCTGAGTACTTCTTACCTGGTTGAAATTAAAATCTAGGCTTAGTGCTTGACATGTAGATTTACCTGGTTGTTATTTTTTTAATGTTTATTTAGTTTTGTTTGTTTTTTTTTTTTTTAGAGAGAGAGAGAGAGGGGCACAGTGTGAGCAGGGGAGGGGCAGAGAGAGAGGGAGACACAGAATTTGAAGCAGGCTCCAGGCTCTGAGCTGTCAGTACAGAGCCCGACGCGGGGCTCGAACTCACAAAGCATGAGATCATGACGTGGCACTCAACTGACTGAGCCACTCAGGCACCCCTATGTGGTTGTTATTAAATTAGTCCACCTGGAGTGCACTCCTGCTTTTCACAGAAAGAGGATGCCTTTCAATTATATCAACTTACTTGCCATATATATGTAGGGCAGGAGTGAAGATGTGAATAAGTGGTGTTTTTGTACGTGTGCATGCCTATGTGTGGTGTGTATGTGTATGTATTTGTCTAAATATGCATAGTGTCCTCTACATTTTTGGTCAGTAGGGGGAGCTGTCACCTGTCCCTGCAGCGTGACTTTGTAGGTTCATTTCGTGCAAGGACCTGTACCTCAGTGGTAACTTCTACCAAAATAAAAACTAGGTTTTGATTGGGAAATATGCCAATCGGCCAATCAGACAAATTGAGATGCATGAATGAGTAACGTAAGACACTTTATAGCACACATTACAATTTTGTAACAGCGAGTCAGTTATAATACTAAGTAATAAGTTGGAATAATGGTAAATCATTAGCACTTATGGACCACAACATTACTATGGTACATATATACTAAGGTATATAATATGGTATACCATAAACACATATGGTATAATATGTTTATCATTATATACTCTTCTTTTCTCATAAACTCCATGTGCTTGGTTATTTGTTTGTATTTATGTTGTACGTGGTACATATCCTTATCATCTGCAGAAATTTGGAGAAACATAGAAAAATTAAAAAGTACAAAGAGAAAAGTCCATAAGACACAAAACCAACTTTTCAAAACGTAGCACCCCATTTTCAGTATTTCTCTCAAAAATTTTTATCATCTACTATGTATAGGCTCTTATCAGACATTATCTTATTTAATTCCTAAGAATCATGTTCACCCTCAGTTCTATTAACCACATATTCCGGTGAAGGAATCACTACTCAGAGAAGGTAGGAGACTTCTTAAGACTCACATGACTAAGAAGTGGTTAATCTGACATTTCAGCCTTAATCTCTCAACTGCCGTTCCCATGTAATTATTAATTATCTTCTCCTGAATTACTCCCTTATTCAGCTTTTCTCCCTGTCTCTGGCATGTCAAGTATATGAGATTATTCTCTCTTCACCTAGAAGTTTCCTCTTCCTCGTTCCCATGCTCTGCACTTGAGAACAAAATCTTGCTTAATTTCACCACATACTAAAGGCACTGATGTCACTCAACCTGTGATCTTTATGTTAAGAAGTCTAAGGAGAGCCTGCTGTTCTGCTCTGCTCTGGCTGGCCTGGCCTACAGCAGAATGTTCTGGGAACCTGGAGTGGTCAGTGGTCTTGTCACCCAACTAGAACACTGGGAAACTGACAGAGGCTGAGACTCATCAAGAAGCTGAGTAGGGAACAATAAGCCGAATCTGTCTACACTGTGGCTTTGTTAATGGCACTGATTCTGCATTTACTGCAACATCTAACACAAAATGCCTTATGATTGCATTTGGAGGTATAAGGAAAGATTCTCTAGATCCAAATCTCTTATTAATCAAGATTCCCATCAGTATATGCTACTACAAAAGCTAAGGTGGGTCCTCCATATCAATACTGTTATCAAAATGGAAGTTGAATGATTAAGTAATTTCATTTAATTTTTGGAAACTGCACATGAAATTCATTTTATAAGAAACATGAACCAGAAGCATAAGCTCTGTTTAAATGAAGTTATGATTCATACATTTTTTTGTTTTGTGTATTGAGATAGTTATTTGACAAAGACTCATTATTTGATAATGAACTTGCCCTAAAGATTCTATTATCTATATTGGCAACTTTTACACTTTGATTCTGCTTTTTATAGGTGGATTCTTGTCTTCATTTAAACATGTTACGTCCAAATTTTTACCATGTTGATTTTGTTGAAGAACTCTTGTTTAATCTGACCCCTGTTGTGTCCAACAGGTTGAATGACTAGCTCCTTAAAAATGGTTAAATATCATTACATTAATTCTATTATTTATTTAAAACTGCACAAACATCTCTAACCACCCTTCCCTCTGGCCCTCCCCATGACTGGATTGTTAGTCTTTCCTTTAAAGGACTGGGACTGTGGGGCGCCTGGGTCATTCATTAGGTTAAGAGAGTGACTCCCAGTTTTGGCTCAGGTCATGATCTCAAGGTTCGTGAGTTCGAGCTGCTCGGCGAGTTTTTTGCTAAAGGTGAGGAGCCTGTTTGGGATTACCTCTCTCCCTCTCTCTCTGCCCCTCCCCTGCTTGCACGTGAGCTCTCTCTCTCAAGATAAATAAATAAACTTAAAAATAAATAAGTAAAGGGCTGCAGTGTAATACAGAGTGGGCAGGAATGTGACACTGGGAATTGGAAGCATGAGTATCTAATCTGACATATTGTGTCAATAATGCTTTGAGATCTTGGGTGAGGCTTGAATTCAGATTAGATCATTCCTAAGGTCCCACGAGGCAGTGCAGCACACTGTTTAAGATCACGTTGCTCAGAGGCGGCTGGTTTAAGTTCAAATCCCAGCTCCTACACTTAGCTGTGTAACCTTGGGCACATTGCTTACAGCTTCTGTTTCCTCATCTATCAAATGGGGATAAAAATAGCACCTAATTCACAAGCTTGACAGCCGTACCTGGCTCAAAATAAGAACTATATTTGTACTTGTCATTTTTATCTAATTTGAGTAAAATATTTAGAAATTTGTAAGATTCTGAGGAGCTCAGATATTCTTTGAGCACTATTACATGTTGTCTGTTATACCAGATTCAAGGGCTATATCCATGAACAAAACAAAGATTCCTGCCTCACGTTTTTACTTATACCAATATGTTATAAATATAGTCTCCTTCAAATTCCAGCTTATGAAAAAAATTATTTGCTAGTTCAAGGTCTTTGATTTTTAATCTTAGTTACTAATTTTGATGTCTAGTTACAGAAATTGGTTACATCTCTTAACCCAATGCTCTTTTTTTTTTTAATTTTTTTCAACATTTATTTATTTTTTGGGACAGAGAGAGACAGAGCATGAACGGGGGAGGGGCAGAGAGAGAGGGAGACACAGAATCGGAAACAGGCTCCAGGCTCTGAGCCATCAGCCCAGAGCCCGACGCGCGGCTCGAACTCACGGACCGCGAGATCGTGACCTGGCTGAAGTCGGACACTTAACCGACTGCGCCACCCAGGCGCCCCTACCTCACTTCATACCATTTTGAAGTCCAATGCAGTGTCTGAGACACATCAAAGGCTTAGTTAATGAATGTTTCCTATGTTGTAAAAAATTGCTTATGTCTCACGATGTCTTCTATTCCTTACATTTTTTTTTTGAAATTTATGTTCTGCCACCACTTCAACAATTCTGTGATTCACCTTTGAATACAGTCCTAAAATTCTACTGAAACATACACCTGGTTTTATTTTTATTTTTTTATATATTTTTTATCTTGGACCCAACAACATTGCTAAATACATTTACAAATCATAATAGGTGGCATAGTTAAGGGGGGGGGTGAATTTTAGTGTTCACTGTCATGTCAACTGCATTTTATAATGTTTTATCTCTTCCTCTGCAATTTATATGCCTTTCATTTATTTACTTGGGACCTCTGACAATGTTGAATAACGGTGGTGATAATGGACACCTTTGTTCCACGTCTTGTTCATTTCAGGGAAAACTTTCCATATTTTGCTATTATGTCTGGTTGCTGTGGTGTTTCCTTACATAAAATTTATTATATTAAATAACCTCTCTTCTACTTCTACTTTGTTGAGAGGTTTTCTGTGTCGTGGGTGTATGTAAAGTTTATAAAATTACATCTGCATCTATTTGTGATAATTTTTCTCTCTCATTTTGTTAATTTAGTGAATTAGAGTGTTATGTTGGATTCCAGGAATAACCCCAAATTTGTTATGATAGATAACATCCTTTTTTTTTTTATCTCTGCATTCAATTTGCCTGCATTTTGTTTGTGATTTTTGCATACATATTCAGAAAAGAGATGGGCCTATATTCATTTCCTGTAGTCTTTCTTCTTGGGTTTTAATATCAAAATTAGAATAACCTCATAAAATAAGTTGGGACATATATCCTCTTTTTCCAAGCCATGCAAGAGTTTTGATACATTGTTGCTCACTATATTCTCAAATATTGCAGCACCCCCTCTCTCTTCTCTGGAACTCTTATTTCACATATGTTAGACCTCTTCACCATGTCACTTATGTATGTTTTCACACTTTTTTTCCCATCCATTTTACCCCCTTGGGATATTTTTGTTTGGCCTGTCTCCCAGTTCCTGTCTCTTTTCTTCATTTGTAAAAATCTGTTATTAAAGTACTATTGATTTCTTAATCTTAGCTATTTTTTTTGTTCTAAGATATTCACTTGACTATTTTTCTGGTTTCTAGTATTCTATTGAGAATCTCTGCCATCTAATTTCTTAGACTATTATTCTCACCTATTTTAAATTTCAACATCCAAAACTTCTGTGTCTCTCTATTGTCTAGCTTTTTTCTTTTGGTTTTTAGTTACTTGGTCTTGTACCCTAGTATATCTGGTTATTAAAGGCTGGAAATTTAGTATGATACATTTAGGTGACAATTTAAGTCTCTTGATGATATTGCCTCCGTGGTGGATTTATTTGGCCATTGGCAGGCTATTAGGGTTAGAGATGACTACCTCGTTCCAACCAAAGATTGACATGATATAAAGCTTCACTTTGGCCTCCATGATCTCTTTCCAGTTCACCTCTATTCCTCAGAAATTGCTCTTGGAAATAAGAATTCAAGCTAACAGGCAAGGAAGTTTACGAGAGTTCTCTTTCCTAAGAGTCCCCAAACTGTATCTCATCACTCCTCTCCTTCAGCCCCATAAGACAAACAGATAAAATATCTCCTTGGTATCTTGACCTCTCCATTGCTGCTTGTGAATTTGCAAAGAGGAACTGAATATATCTGTTCTCTTTTCTCTCCAAGGTCTTGGCCCTCGTTTTTTTGCTATTTATATGGTTCCTTCAAAGACTCTCCTATTTCTCAGAAGTTGTCCATACTCCTCTATTCCACCTTAATGTCACTGTAATTCCCAGGATGTGGATGCCCTTCTTCAGCTCACTTCAGGTTGTTTAGGTAATCCACCGATTGTGGAGTGCCCTTTTCCAAAACACTAGTCTAAACTTGCAATTGATAATTTATATCTGTGAGCCTTTCACCATTAAGAATCTAGAAGATGATTCACAAGAAACATGACACGAGGGAGAGAGTAAAGGGACAGGGGCTTTTTTTTAATTTTGAAACTTTTGCTTTAATTTGAATGTATGAATGAAAATTCCTATTACTATATTTCTAAAAATAAGATAATTAGCATTTATTTTTGTTCCACTGTCCACATATAAGACAGTGAAAGCACTGTTAAGATAGCTTAAAATGCTTAAATCTTATAAACACTGCACCCTTATAAATATTTTTTCTTTTACTGATGTGTCTCCAAATCTCTGTCCAGAGAAGTAGAATTACTAGTTATTGCTACGAATCAACTATGTGTTGTACAATGAGCTTTTTTCACTTACCATCCTACTATAAACATTTTTATTTATTGATACATGCTTCACAAATTTTAATTCAAAATATTTCTATTGTAAATAAGGTATATGTATACAAACATACATATTTACACTTTTTTACTTTTTTCTTTGAATATATTCTAAAGTTTGAGAAGCAAATAATAATAATAATAGTTAAATAAAGAGTCTTTGAAGTATTAAAAACCTGTGCCCCATTCCTAGCTCTACAACATTCAATCAGTTTGACTTCAGGCAAATGATTATTCCTTACAGGGTACATTTTCCACATTTGTAAATTGGTGAAAGCAATACCTACTGACTGCTGAGTGTCAGTATGAGGATTAAATGGGCTAATGGAAAATTAAACATATATATATATATATATATATATATATATATATATGGAACGTTTTGGTGGTTATGGGCATGTTTATGGCATAGATTGTGGTGATACTTGCACAAGTATATACTTATACCCAAACGTTGTGGGCATTAACTATATACCATTTTTTGTATGTCAATCATACCTCAATAAAGTAGTTAAAAATTTTTTTAAATAAAATCTATTTGTCACCATTTATTAAGCCATTCATTAAAAAGTAGCTATTATTATCATTATCAATAATAAATAGATTATGTTCATTTTTTTTGAAAACAGATTATGTTTTGTTGACTAATGTCAGTATAACACCTCTTTGTATGTGATTTATTCCTATTCTTATCACCCTTAGATTATATCAATTATTGCCATCTTTAGATTTTATCAATACAGCAACAAAAGCTGTTATTCGAATACTCCCTGTAATGATAAGGAAATTGAAAACATTCTTCATTGTGCTAGAATTAGTAGAAAGAATAGGCTATTTGTATGTTATTTATCTTGCTTTGGGGTGTGTTTTATCAAACTTGTTCTACAAGTTAATACAAATATTTGCATGTTGTGTAATAAAAATACCTTTTCCACAGTTGTAGTCTTTTCTTTCTATCCAATGAGCCACCTGAAAAAACTCAGCTTTCTGTTGATGCCAAATCCATTCACCCAGGGTACTCCCAGTTCTTGCACTTCAAAAGAGACAAGTGCACTCAGGTGGAAAACATTCATGGGAAGGTATCTGGAAGTGATCAAGGTCTAACTTCAAACCAACCCTAAATGAGAGATGTGGTAACAAATCCCACACAGTAATGAAGACAAAAATACATACTCCTGCAATGAACACTTCCTTACTATGGCTCAAGACTTCAATGTCTCAGATGAAAGATGCTCATAGCCATTGAGCAGGGACAGATGAAAGCAATTCTACCAGAACAGTGCATAGAAAAAAATGCTGTTGCCTTTAACCTTTTGCGTTATTTCAAACATGCCTGAAAGCACATTTAGTTAGTGAGTGGTATGGGCTATGTTGACTTCACTCTGTTTGTTGGAAACACCTCAGGCTTTCGGATCTCCATCATCCAGGTGGAAATACAAAAAGTGTGAGGCATGACCCAAGCTAAACTCAATCTGTGCCTATAGAACTTTCAGCTTTTTTCCCCCTGTTGTTAAAGATCTCAGAATTATAAAATACACTAGCTACTTCATGCTACCAATAATGTTCTTGACATACAACTTTCCCCTCTGTTATTCTCCAAGAGGCATTCATTCTGAGAATCAAAGAGCCTGATTTTTTTAGTAGTGCAAATATAAGCTAAATTGCTTAAATCAGTACTGTTTTGCGAAAAGATTTTTATCTGGGGAGGAGAGTGGATTAAAGGGATAAGTCATGCCTCGGGGCCCAGATATACCCTCTGTTCCCTGACTCTGATTTTGACCTGGCAATATCTGAATAGTGAGACTATTGACAGGTAAATCATAAACAGCTAAAAATAGTGCTCTCTCTGGTATATCCCTAGAAATCAAACTTGAAATAGATGATGTTGAACGACACAGAAGCCTTTCTACTGTCTTCTCGAGGCCACTCTACATTCTCTGCACCCTCTTTCTTTGTCATAAGCTGTAAGGACCAAGATAATGTTACTCCCATCTCAAGGACCTGCCACTGTAAGGTGTCAGAGATACTCTTCAACCATGAAAGAAAGGGAAGGGAAGTAACAAATGCCAACAGAGGCCCATTTTCAGATCTCTTGTCAAGTGAGAAAATGACCTCTCTATTGCTAAGCTCTTGTTAGGCAAATTTTATCTTCCTCGTACGTGGAAGTGTTCCTCACTGAAACTCATCTCCTGATCCCAGCCTGTTATTTTGACAATTTTCATTAATGATCAACCGTGTGGATCCATCACCATTTGGTGTTGTCTTATCAGCTTGGTATAGTGCAATGATGTCTGGTCAACTATATTTTTATAGAAAATTAAAATCTTGTTAAAAGTCAGAAAAGCTGGTAAAGTTGATCACTCTTTGACCCATTTCAGCCTTTTATTACTTTTAGAAAAGTCATTTCTTATGGACAGAAAGAGAGATTCTTTAATTTTTACTGAATTCTCTCCAAAAGAAGACTTCCATTCACAACACATAACCAAACATTTCAAACCCTGTTTGCCTACTGGGGCACCTGGGTGGCTCAGTTGGTTAAGCATCTGACTCTTGATTTCAGCTCAGGTTCATGATTTCATGGTTTGAGGATTTGTGCCCTGTATCAGGCTCCAGGCTAACAGTGTGGAGCCTGCTTAGGACTCTCTCTCTCTCTTTCTTTCTCTCTCTCTCTCTCTCTCTCTCTCACTTCTCTGCCCCTCCCTCACTGGCATGCCCACTCTCTCCAAATAAATAAACTTAAAAACAAAATCTTCCTTGCCTCCCATTCAATTGCTACCGAGAACTACACATCACGGTACAGCAAATTAGTCCCAATCTTCTCCCTCAGCTTCTAAAACCTTCAATCTCTTCTTTCAGCCCAGCACAAACTCTTGCCTCTCTTGTGCCCACCATTTTATCCTTCCTTTTCAACAAATAACTCCTGGCCCTGAGCAATGAAAAGTAGTTGAGGTAGGTTTCAGCTTACTATTCTTACCGCTTCATTTCTCATTCATAATTCCAGGTTGCACAACCAAGCCTCACATTATGGAGCCAAAGAAAAAGTACCCCTGGCATGTGAGAAATGTAAGAGATGCTGAATATTCACCTGTCATTTTTTTTCCCTGTAGCATCGCAAAGGGTAAGTTTTTCAAAAGACTAATATGTTTAAAAGTAATTATTAAAGAAATATAAACAAGGAGAGAGGTATTTTATTATCACTGTGTAACACAACTATTGTCCACATTCTTCTATAAAAGATGACTTTAAGTCTTCTCTCTTACGTTGCCTTGGGTGTTGAAAATTCTTAGGTTTGTAATAGTCCTATAAATTTAAAGTAGCACTCTTCTTTGGCTTAAAAAGGAAAGTATTTGGCAATTTAGCAATTCTCTCTGTTAATACTGTTAATCTAGGTTTAGCTGTAGCTAACCGTCCATTGAATGAATAGGAAAAAGTGGCTTTCTTAGTCATAAGCCAGACTTCATACATCTTGACTAAAACCAAAGCATCCAAAACTCAAAGCAAAATTATAAGTGATTTCTCTGACTGCACATTTCCAGATTATGAGGTCTGACTCTCCTGTAGGCAAGGATGTCTGTCTCCCATTAAGCAATTTCAAACTATGTGCAATTTATGTTTAAACTAAAATCTGTAGTTATTAGAAATAGTTTTATAGCCTTACTTGTCCTGGGAATATCTAACATGAATTGTTTCTAATCTTAGAGAGGGTTAGGCCCTTTTTACTTCTAAATATTTGAAAACACATCTAAAGTTAATATATTAAAAAAATACTAACAATTTTTTTTTATATAAGGAGATTAGGAGTCCACAGTTCTATAATCTATATCCTGTTCAATTACAAAATACACTTGAACATATTTTTGATGTGTCAGAAAAGGCAATAGGACGACTTATTTTAATAAAAAGACCTGAATGTCTCTTCACTCAGTGTTTTTTATTCTTTTCTGTGAGAAAACAGCCGCTCAGATCTTCTGTGAAAACATCTACCGGCCATCAGTTAAAAACCATGTTACCCAGATTCTTATGGATCCTGAAGGAACAGTGGGGAAAAAATGATTAGGGGTAAGATAAAAACTGTTCTTGGGAGAACTACCTCTTTCATTGCATTTAAAATGAATGGCTGCTTCTAAACTGGATAGACATATTTCTAGTCCCATAACATTATCCCTGTTCATGTGATGTTGTGACTTTGAGTTATAGCACTCCTATGTCAACAACAATAGGATTCTAGAAAATAGTTCCACAGAACCCCCTCCATTGGAATACTTGGTTCTGAAGAGTTTATCTTCCCTGGGGCATCAGTAAAGATAAGCTGGGCTATGTTAGTGGAAACAAACTCCCAATCTCAAGATTTAGCACGTACAACTTTACTTCCTCTCTTGCCCACACGAAGCCATCTATGGGTCTGACAGTTGCCTAGGGCAGTTACCTTCCAATTACTTGAGGATAAGATTCTTTAAATTTTTTTTTTATAGTTCTACCATTTGGAACTGCAGTCATACAGCAGAGGGAGAAAAAGCTTGAAGAACCCCATACTGACTCTCACCCCCAATGCTTCATCCCAGAGGTGACACACCATTTTTGCTCATAACCCACTGGCCCAAAGGAGTCTCAATGGAGACTGGGATATGTAGGAAAGCATATGCAATATTTGACAAAGTCTATGGTCTGTGCCTCAGTACACATGCCACTTTGGAGCCTCCCTCCACAGTGAAAGGTCCAGCTATTCCCCAGCTCTCTTTTTGTCCTGACACAGCCACCCTGGAAACCAAGGATTTTCAATGGCGGAGCTATAAAATAGGAAAAGCCTGGATATCTGAGGGATCAGTGGATGAACACTGCTCTAGTGAGCTATCAAATTATATATTACTTGGATGACCAAGAAATCAACTATTATATATTAAGCTCGTAAGTTTTCTGGGGTCATTTTCCCCCCTTATTAATACAGTGTTTATTTGTCTTCCTTCTTCAAACCCTGAGCCAACCACTTTCCCCCAGGCTGCCTGGGAACATACGGGCAGACGAGACTTTGGAGAAAGACCCAGAGAGGTGGAGATGACTCTGTCAATGACAAAAAGGATGAGAAAGGCCACCATCAGGCAAAAGAGCCCCATTGTCTCCAAGAGGGCAAAACCCAGAATGGCATAGGAGAAGAGCTTTAGCTTCAGAGAGGGGATCCTGGCGTAACCAATGATGAGGCTCCCCAAAATAGTCCCAATTCTAGCCCCAGAGACAGCCACCCCTACCTTGGAAGCCCCAGCCCCAGTGAACTTGGCTGCTGTGTCCATGTCATTTAAAATGGTGCTGGTTGAGAAGCTATGACTGGGAATAAGTGAGGTCAGGAGATTTGGGTCTGCCAGGCTGATGAGGCTCTCATCGGTCAGTGTCTCTGGTGATTTTAGCATGGTGCTCCTGACGAAGAAGGGGGTGGAAACAAACTTTGCACAGGTATACATTTTCAGTGCAGAGAAGACAGAGAAGGGTTCAGGGGTTATTTTGTTACAAACTACCATATAGCCTGTCTTACCCCGAATAATTCAATTAGGTTGCAGGTGTCTTCTGTCTTCCTTGGCCAATCCAGATCACCAAATTTGCTACAAATTCTCCCATTTCTATCTTCGAATCACCCCCTCAGTTTTATCAGAAACTATTTCTACAGCCTTGGCCCTGTACGGATTCTCAGCTTTGTCCTGGCACTTCTGGGTTCAATGGTCTCTGATGTTTTGATTTATACGTAGGAATGTGTTTCTTGCCTTGTTTTGTTTTGTATGCTCAAATGAAGCAAGAAAATATTTTAACCTATAATTCTATATGCAACTCTAAATAAAAATATAGCGGTGTGATTAGATCTCATTAGAACTGTTCATGCTAGATAAATATGACAACCTGGGAAGGTTTATGCCTGATTAATTTAGACTGTTTAATTTCTCTAGAATTATTGCTGTTCATGAGTTGAGAGCTCATGAATGGAAATTTTTAGGAAGGTAATATATTTGAATCGGTGGCTTTGTAGGTGTGTTAAAATAGCAGAGATCCCTTTTTTATAATGAGCATTAAATTTAGGATTCATGTACATTTTGGATTAGTTTCATTGTAGTAAGCAATTAATCATGGCTTACCCTGTCCATATTCTTCATTGCTTTTAATAGCTTTAGTCACATAGGGTGGATGAGATTGCATTTCATCAGGAACATTTCCAGCAAGAGAGTGTCAGGGACAATGACTACCTATGTCATGGCTCTAAAGACTATCTTTTTAGGTAATCTTGGGCATCTGGAGAGATTCACTGGATTTCTTGGAGTCGCCAAGATTCTACCAACAGATTAATTTTTTCTTATGTGTAAAGAAAACCAAATGCTTAAGTTTGGAACTTTTCCAGAAATAGCCAGTCTGATTATAACTTTATTTTGAATATTTGCATTAAATTTAATAAACAGGTATCAAGGGCCTATTTTGTTCAAATCATTACTCTTTGGGGGATGGCATGGGTAAGGTAATAAGTTAGGCCTTTCCTTTCATGTACTCACATTATTTTTTTAATCTGTTTTCTTTTTTTTTCTTTTTTGTTCTTATTTGTTTTGTTTTGTTTTCCATTTTTATCATGTTATCTGTTAACTACATTTAAACACAGAGTTACGAGAGCACATTCTTTAGAGCGATTAAGTAAGATAGTAGAAAACATGTCATAAGGAAGGGAAATTTTAAGGTACCATAATCCTTATTCAGTTGAATACACAGGTTTTACAATCTGGGTAGTCACTGGGACACCATATAATGAAATAATATTTCCTTTCCCACATTTTCACAGTGAGTCAGTCATGTCATATAACCTTGCGCTTAATCTCTGGTTGCAGGTCAGGGCGGGGGTGCTTTTTCTTTCTTACTCTGGACACTGCTTCAGCTTTAGAGCAGCACCTTTGTATGATGACTGGGTCAGGACAGCCTGGGGGATAGAGGGTGAGACAGTCTAAAACATATCCTGGTTAATTCCTCATTTGAATCATCCCACTTGTTGGTTTTCTGAGATAGGTGAGTAGGAAAGTATTTTTCCAGAACGTACTCAACCAAATAATGTGAGACTCAAGGTCCTGCTAACATCAGAGTGCATTTTCTTTTTTTTTTTCTTCAATTTTTTTTTAACGTTTATTTATTTTTGAGACAGAGAGAGACAGAGCATGTACGGGGGAGGGTCAGAGAGAGAGAGGGAGACACAGAATCCGAAACAGGCTCCAGGCTCTGAGCCATCAGCACAGAGCCCGAGGCGGGGCTCGAACTCACAAACCGTGAGATCATGACCTGAGCCGAAGTCGGCCGCTTAACCGACTGAGCCACCCAGGCGCCCCCAAAGTGCATTTTCTAACACTTCCCCATATTAAATCAAAATTACACACCGGATTTTCACTTTCATGTAACTGAACCCAGAGATAATGTTTATGAGGTATAACTTATTCCAATTCATCACTGTATATTTATTTCATACTCTGATAAAATTACTGGATTTTTCTCACACCAATATAGGCATCAACAATATTTTTACATGTATTATAAGATTCCATGTCCTTAATATTCCTTTATTATCCCTAACTTTTTCTTCAAGTACTTATTTATTTCACCCGGAGTTATGCATTTAAAAAAATTAATAAACTCTGACAAGATCTCATGAAATGACAGGTGGGGCAGAAATATAATAATTAAGGTCAAATAAACAGCTAACTTTGGCATAAAGGTTATTCTTTTCAATTGCTGAGACAACTTGAGTTGTTTTGTAAATATACCAAATAGAAATACCTTTCTTTAGTGAGAAGAACATTAAGCTTCATTGGGCTATGCTTTTGTATGAATAGCATATCAGCCAGGATGCCAGCAGAATAAAGGACAACATACTCAAACTGGAGAGTTTTTTTTTAATTTTTTTTAACGTTTATTTATTTTTGAGACAGAGAGAGACAGAACATGAACAGGGGAGGGTCAGAGAGAGAGGGAGACACAGAATTCGAAACAGGCTCCGGGCTCTGAGCTGTCAGCACAGAGCCCGACATGGGGCTCGAACTCACAGACCATGAGATCGTGAGCTGAGCCGAAGTCAGACGCTTGACCGACTGAGCCACCCAGGCGCCCCTCAAACCGGAGAGTTAATGCGATTTTAATAGAGAAGCTTTGGGTTTTTTTTTTAAAGGTATAAAAAAAAGGTCATGATCAGCTCAGGTCATGATCTCACGGTTCCTGGTTCGTGGGTTTAAGCCCCGTGTCGGGCTCTGTGCTGACAGCTCAGAGCCTGGAACCTGCTTCGGATACTGTGTCTCTGTCTCTCTCTGCCCCTCCCTCACTTGTGTGCTCTTTCTCTCTCAAAAATAAGGAAAGATTAAAAAAATAAAAGGTATAAGAGGTGAGGCTTTAGGAAGACAGTGAGGGATAGTGGTGCTTCCTGGGACTGTTAACAAACAAGGAGCTATTTTTCCCCCTGGGTCAGAGGGACAGGGGAGAGAATAGTTATGAGAACCCAGACAGAACAGCTGTATGGAGAAGACATTCAACAATGACTTCCAAATCTCCTGATAGCGTTTTCCTTTGACCTAACTCTACAGGAGGCTACAGGGAAAGGGAGCCAGTGAGGAAGCCTCTGTGTACCAATTTCCCAGAACACAGAGCAGGATGAAAAAAGATAGAACGCCAATCTGGGGAAGGAGGCAAAAGATATATCTAGCACAACTAGTTTTCAAAAATAAGTTTAAATGGCAGCCTTGCTTTTCGGGTAAGCTGGACTCCATCTGTCCCTCTTGTCATCAAGTTTTTTATTTTGTCCCTAGGAAAAAAGAAACACATTTTCATAGTTGGCAGGAGGCCCTTAAGGAGTAAAACAAATCAGAGAAGGGGTGAAATAGCGTTTATCTCCTATAGAGCTTGCTGGATTCGTCTTGAGATACCATGGAAAAGTCAGTGAGATAGATGAGAAACCATGGGAATGCTAAGACTTCGTAGAGCCCAGGTGACAAAATGAAGAGTGGAGATAGGTTATTCTCCCCATCTTTGCATGGAATCCAAGAGGGTTCTGGCAATCCCAAGATTGGAAGATTTTTGAAACATCTGGAAACAGTACTCTGGGCACTACTATTGAACTCATAGAAAAGTGACAACGTGGGTGGGAGGGAGGGGTGGGTGGGCGACGGGTATTGGGGAGGGCACCTGTTGGGATGAGCACTGGGTGTTGTATGGACACCAATTTGACAATAAATTTCGTATTAAAAAAAATTTTAAATAAAAAAATAAATAATAATAGTAAAAAAAAAAAGGAAAGTGAGGGTGATAAACTCTATCTCGTATTTGTTGGGAGGATTAAATGAGAACCCCCCCCCCAAAGAAAAAAAAAGAAAAGAAAAGTGACAATGGTGTGGCTTCTCCAGATGGCTTCGTGGGCAGTGAAATAAACCACTAATGAGGACTGGTGGGAAAAAAAAGACCAGTGCAAACGTGCTGGTGTGCTTGTAATGGTTAACAACCAGCTCTCCAGGGGTGAGAAAAATGCAAGGCTCGCAGTATTTACCCCCCATAGCCAATGTCAGGCTACCATCATAAATTCGCCGAACACGGATTTGAGAAGAGATATGCACAGTTGACTCTTGTGAGCTCGTGGGAACGCACCCTGGCACAACACTGGTCACAGACCCCATATCCCGATTGTAGCTGAAAACTGACTTAAGATGCATGTGAGGCACGTCAGATGACCTGAAACTTTCACGGTCATTATATTCCACCAACCAAGTGGATGGACTGTTGTCATTGTCCATGGGACGATCGTCTTTAGGATTAGGAAGACAGTATTTCCTACCTTTAGGAATAGTGGGATGTTTCTAGTATTCTTTTCCCTATGGTCTGAGGTCAGTGAAATCTGAGATGCCTGGGCCTGTCATAATTAAAACAATTCCTGAAGGCATACGGAAGACCTTTGTGTGTGGAATAAGCAGGAGTACAAGTAGGGTGGAGCGATACCATGTCTAACATGAGGTCACGTGGGTCTTATTCACACATTTCCTTTGCTGCTGTGCAACTATCAGTGTTTCTTCCAGTTTGACAGGGTTATTTCCCTCTCAAGCCTGCTCTAGTGATTCTTTCTTCCTGACTTAACATCATTGTTTCCTTGGCTGAGGATTTTCCCAAGGTACCATGTGAGCGCTTATGTCTGCTTTGACTCAGCAGTGACTTCTGAATTTGCATGGGTGAAGCAACATGATTTACTCGAGTCTCATCTTCTATTTCCTGGCCCTGCCATTCCCCACTTCGTACTGACTCTCTCCTGCCTTTGAACTCCCTCCAATGATCTCCAGGTACAGCCACACCTTCCTGTTTCTGGCCCCTGGCAGGTTCTTGGAAGTTGCTGGTAGTCAGGCTCACGGTGGGTAAACTAGGACACATTCTACTGAGAAACTAGACTGCTGCCAAATACTAAAACAGGATTATCTATTTAAAAAGTTCATTGTAGGCAAAATGTGTCTTCTGCACCATTTGGTGTCCACCTTCAGTGCCACTTTACCCTTCCTTGTCTCTTACATGTTCTGAAATCTAGCAAGCAATTTTATTCAGCAGGTAGGTGTCTCTTGAAACCTAAACTGACCTAAAGCCATCAAGAAGACTAAGAAAATCAACTCCTAGTGGCTTTCTACTAGTAGGATATTGAGGGGTGAAAGATAGTTTGAAACAGGGTGGTCTCCATTGTTCTCTGGAAATCATCTCACAAATTTTAAGTCAGCACCTCTCTGGTTGAGAAGCCAGCCTTGTAGTAAAATATTATTCGCATTTGATGTTTAACCTGCTGGTTAAATGTATAACCTTCTGGCCTGAAGAACTGGAAAGTTAATTCATTCATTTAACCAACAAATATTTACTCAGTGCGGGTACTTTGGGAATGAAAATATGAGCCAGATATGGATTCTTCCTTTAAGGACCTACACTCTACTAGGAAAGATAAAGCAGGTACACAAATAACAACCCTAGAAAGTGAGAGGTAGGAACTGATAAGGACTATAAGGAAAGTAAAAGAAGGGAGAAAATGTGCTTTCAGAGGAGTAGATTATGAGGAAGAGACATTTGGAGGATGAGGGCTATGGATGTGGGCCGTTTGGGGATGAGGCATTGAGTGGGTAGAAAGGAAATGTTGAGTCACTTAAGAGAACAGCAAACAAGTTGTTTGCACCAGAATACAGTGTTCAGTAAAAGCATAAGGGAAACTAAAATTAGAAAGGCAAAGTGGGGGCACCTGAGTGGCTCACTTAAGCATCAGACTCTTGATTTCGGCTCAGGTCATGATCTCATGGTTCAAGCCCCACATGGGCTCTGCGCTGACAGCACAGAGCCTGCATGGGATTCCTTGTTTCCCTCTCTCTCTCTGACCCTCCTCCCCCTGCACACGCTCTCTCTCTCTCTACATTAAATAGATAAACTTTTTTTTTTAAAGAAAGGCAAAGTGGGGGCGCCTGGGTGGCTCAGTTGGTTGAGTGACTGACTTTGGCTCAGGTCATGATCCCACAGGTCGTGAGTTCGAGCCCGGTGTCGGGCTCTGTGCTGACAGCTCAGAGCCTGGAGCCCACTTCGGATTTTGTCTCCCTCGCTCTCTGCCCCTCCCCCACTCATGCTCTGTCTCTCTCTGTCTCAGAAATAAACATTAAAAAAATAAAATAAAATAAAGAAAGGCAAAGTGGATTGAGGTGGTGGCAGGTGCTGAATGCCTGATTAAGGTGCGAAATTATGAAAGACATTTGATCAGGAACCCAAATTCCAGAGTTATTAATCAGGATATTTAATCTGGTGGCAAGTCATAACATGTATGGAAGGTGGGGTAGGTTATATTATATATGGAAAAACCTTTTGGGATGCTATTGTAACTATAACAAGGCAAAAAAGTGTTAAGATTCGAAACTACGGTAAGCCCAGTAAGATACAGAAAAGGATCAGATAAAAATAGTAGCTAACATTTATTGATCATTTACTATATACTCAGCAGCGTACAAAGAATTTTGCACGGATTATCTGATTTTAACATCACAACAAGCTTTTGGGATAAAGCGGAAGAAACAAAGCTTTCCACTGTGTAGAGAGTCAGCAAGCAAAGGCTGACTTTCATACCTGTGTGAGACAAGGGGCTCCTTCTCTCCTCTAAGAGCTCTCAGATTGGTTGGAATTTCAAAGGAAAAGAAAGAAAGAACTCTGAGGTAATTCACAAGCTCAATGATAAATA
This sequence comes from Prionailurus bengalensis, assembly GCF_016509475.1. Classification (NCBI taxonomy): domain Eukaryota; kingdom Metazoa; phylum Chordata; class Mammalia; order Carnivora; family Felidae; genus Prionailurus; species Prionailurus bengalensis. The sequence continues at coordinate 15,225,680 of NC_057359.1, forward strand.
AAAGACAAAATCTGTGGACATCATTTCACACAATAGATACAGTTATGATTTTAATACCTTTTTTTAAAATTAAGGTTTCTGAGATTTGGAGTTAACACAAAATGATGGTCTCCTTAGTAAAATGATTGAATACATTGGAGAGTATTGACCACATTCACACCGAATGTCAGGAAAGATAGAGAAAGAATCTGCAACCAACGATGAAGAACAGGACACGTTCTAATTTTTTCTGGGGAAACTGCCTCAGTCCAACCAGTCAGATAACAAGGTTCTTTGCTCACT